>NW_021703775.1:70448693-70882198 GCF_005190385.1 Monodon monoceros | reverse complement strand
TGTGTGTGTGTGTGTGTGTGTGTGTGTGTGTGTGTGTGTGTGTGTGTGTGTGTATGTACATACGTTGAGCCTCAGTGCCCATCCACCAGGGCTTATAGTCTCACCCTGAGCTCTCCCTGGGAGATAGCACACCCTGCTTCCTGTTGGAGCTAGGCAAGGGCTCTAACTAACATTGGCCCATCCTTGGACTCTAGAACCCCCTACATCCTAGGTCTAGACCGAGGTTTTTCTCTGGCCTGGGGATGGTGGTTAATAACTCTTTAAGAAACATCAAAAACTCTCTGTTTTCCACAGTGGCTACACCAATTTACATTCCCACCAACAGTGTACTAGGCCTGCCTTTTCTCCACATCTTCATCAGCGTTTGTTATCTGTGGTCTTTTTCCATATGAGCCAGCAATTCTACTGCCGGGTATAGCCAAAAAAAAAAAAAAAATGAAAACACTAATTCAAAAAGATACGTGTACCCCAATGTTCATAGCTACATTATTTACAATAGCCAAGATATGGAAGCAAACTAAATGCCCATCAAGAAATGAATCGATAAAGAAGATGTGGTACATATATACAATGGAATATTACTCTGCCATAAAAAAGAATGAAATTCTGCCATTTGCAACAACACGAAAGGACCTAAGGAGTAGGCTTAGTGAAATATGTCAGACAGAGAAATACAAATACTGTATGTTATCACTTGTATATGAAATCTAAAAGATAAAACAAAGGAATAAATATAACAAAACAGAAACAGACTTACGGATACAGAGAACAAACTAGTGGTTACCAGGGGAGAGAGGGAAGGGGAGGAGCAACAAGATAGGCGGATGAGGTTAAGACATACAAACTACTGTGTATAAAATAAATAAGCTACAAGGATACATCATACAGCACTGGGAAATATACCAATTATTTTATAATAACTTTAAATGGAGTATAAGCTATAAAATATTGAATCACTATATTGTACACTTGAAACTAATACAGTACTGTAAATCAAGTATATTTCAATGAAAACAGAATGTAAAAAATAATAAAAACAAACCTGTTTCTGGAGCTCCCACTCTGGGGTCAGCCTCTCTCCCCTTAATTTCCTGAGCTTCCTTGTTATTATTCATAGCAACTGACTTTTGAAAGCCTGAACTAGATAAAACCTAAAATACTTTAAGTTTGGCTTTTCTGAGTACAGTAGCAGATATGACTTTCTTTAGATGTTAAAGTAGTACTTTGAGGTCAGGTGACATAAGGTAAACCAAACTCAATGACCTTATTCCCAGGAGACCGTGATGACAGTAGAGTGCGTTGGTGGGTGTGTGTCGGAGGGTGGAGCAGAGGTGATATGATGCAGGGTATATTAGATGCTAGGGCCGCCAAAACAAAGTACCCCAGGCTGAGTGGCTTAAACAACAAAAGTGTGTTTTCTCTCAGTTCTGCAAGCTAGAAGTCTGAGATCAAGGTGTTGGCAGGGTAGCTTCTTTTAAGGCCTCTCTCCTTGGCTTGTAGGTGGCCGTCTTCTCCCTGTGTCATCACATGGTCTTCCCTCTGTACATGTCTGTGTCCTAATTTCCTCCTCTTATAAGGACTCTAGTCAGATAGAATTAAGACCCATCCTAATGACCTAATTTTAACTTAATTAAGTACCTCTTTAAAGACTCTACCTCCAAGTACAATCACACTCTGAGGCACTGGGGGTTAGGACTTCAACACACAAATTTGGGGGGGACACAATTCAGCTCATAACGCACGGGGTAAAGGAATGGAATCTGTGTGAGACACACACCAGAAATTAAGAAGTAAAATGTGTCTCTGCTGTCATCAGCATTCCTCTTGTACTGGGGTGTGCCTTCCCAGTTCTTAGCACCCAGGATCCCCATCACCCCTCGGACCCCTCCTTCTGTACATCTTCTCCCAGCACATGAGTGGTGCAATGATTGATGAGGCAGAGAAGGTGAACCCACACAGCCCACAGGAGAATGAGCCTCTATCTAATAGGGAATTATAAATATTAACCACAGAAAATATTGTTTTGAAAAAGAAGATGTCCATGTACCTCTGAGATCATGTACAGGAAGCAGTCACTCTCACTGCCTCAGCCCAAGACTGGGATGATGAGGTTTATTCGGTCCCTGAATATCTGAATCAGCTACTTATGGCCTTCCTGTCTATTTTCCTCTAGCCGAAGACATTGAGAAACCAACACTCCCAAAATGCAGAAATGCCAAGTGGAGTCAAAGGAGAGCTCTTTGGACCTGAGTGGCTGTCTTTCCTGCCTGGATACAGAGACCAAGGTTCTTCCTCCCAGAGGAAGAGTAAGTATTGGGTTAGTGACATTCTGGGAGGGGCAGCAAGCTTTGGTCAGAGAAATGCAAACCTGAATTACATTTGGGAATAACATGCAGGAACGCATCACAGTTCAACAGATTTAAGTGACTGTCCCAGACTTCAGATCTACTCCACTGAGTAGAGGGTTTAGGTAACAGGGTGAACTGGCCCTTGGAAGGGGGAGGGCCCCTCCTCCCATCTAGAGCCTTTATGTCCTCAGGGAGCTCCTCCACGTTCCAGGCTGTTTCCTGCAGGGGCACCAAGGAGAGCAACAAAGCAGAGGAGGGGGCCTCATCCATCTCTGCTTCCTCTGTTTTAGATTTGGCGTGTCCTGGGGATAACTATGAAAAGCTGAAAGTCTTCTAATTTTTTGCACTGAGTTTTCATTACACTTTAAACATTGCCATGGATGGAATTAATGAGCAGAAACCTACTGAATATTCAGCCAGAATTCTCAGAACCCCAGCAGTCTTGACTCTCAGAGCTCAGGACCACTTGGCACTTAAATGATTCCTAACTTTGTTTCTGATTAGTACCAAGGACTGCCTCAGTCGCCCTGGGGACTCTTTCACCTTCTACTCAGCCAGGAGCATGTTTGACTCACTCTGTTCTTTGTCTCACAGACATGGTTCAGGGCCAGAGGGTCCCTCAGAGGTGGGGATTTATGATTCCCGAGGACATGAGCAGCTGAGAAGATCACCCTTTTTATAGGACTATCTTCAAACAAAGAAAAGCTGGCACTCTGCATGGATAACCAGAAACATCCTTCGGCCCCTGAAACTTTCCTCCTGTGTTCTCAGTGCCTAGAATTATATTACCAGAACTTGACTCCCTTAGGATTATAAGACATTTTGGTCTTTTAAAGTCCTTTATTAAAATGCAAAGATATCTAGGAAGCATAAAAACTTATAATATCAACAAGAATTTGAAGTCATTGAAGGCAGGAAAGATGCCTTAAATGACTTTTTTAATATATTTCATTCTTAGCCGCCCAGGACTCTCACAAGGTTAAGTCATTCCGCATAATCAAGGTGTTTATTGAAGAGTTACCTCTTACAAGTCTAATTTAAGTAATATGAAGTATCTTAGATAGAGATCTGGTCTAAAATGTTCCATGCTACCGTACCTTCTTAAATGCAGCCTACCAAATGCAATGAAACATTTTCTTGATAATTCAAGGTCATCATTATGAACTCCCACTACTGCCTTCTGCATGGATTCTCTACAGAGGGCTGGGTTGTTTGTACCTGCATGGCAGTTCTTGCATTTCCTTTTAAGCTTTCCGTCTTTTCCCTCTCATATAAGCCACTTTCACCGCTTGCTCATGCCGAAGTGTTTGCCTTAGGCATTCTTTCTCTTTCTAACCTATCCTTTTAATCACCTGTGGGTGGGAAATAAGATACCCAAGGTTTTGGAGGTCTGTGAGTAAAAGAAGAGAAGACAGGCTTTGAATAAGAATGTTTCCCATAGACAAAGGCAAGAATTTTATTATAGAACACACTAATTCTCACCACACAGGTACTTTTGCTTTTTCTGTGATTGTCAGCTATTATTTGGATAAGTGAGGAAACCAGATATCCTGATGCATTTCAGGGGACGTGACTTTCTTTAGAAAGTAAGATAAAGAGATGCCGGACCTATAGTGTAATGGAAGGGGCAGGAGTTGGTGATCTCACTGCCCAAACTTGACTCAGTCTCATCAGCAATCCCTGCCCAGTCTGCAACACATTTCCTCAAAGTAAATTATTTTCCAAAGTGGACACTTTTGAGAATGAAAGGATGCAAAATTAATAATTACTTCAAGACAACAGGCATAGACCAGGACTGTCCTGGGCAAATCAAGACCTAGGGTCTCCCTATTTCTAGGAAACACTGCAGCAACATCAGCTGGTACAGAGAACTAAAAATGCCCTGGACTACTGCAAAGTTGGATGTGCATCACGGAAGCAAGCATAGACTCTTGTTGGGCAACTTCTCCATTTGGATTTAAGTTTACAGGTCATGGACTGTGACCAACGGCTAAGACTGACATCTTAGCAAAGCTAAAACCAAGATTTTATTATCCCTCTCATATTTTATATGCTTACCCTTCTACTTCCAAATACCACTAAGTTTCTTGGGTTAGCAAATAAAATGTGTTTCTGGATTATATTCCTTAAAGTATCTCTTCTAACGAGTATATGGACTTCAGCTGGGGCTGAAATGTTACAATCATTAAATCACACAATTTATCTAAAGTGCTTAGTCTAACATCTGGAATATAGTAAGTGCTCAGTTAATATTAGCTAAAGCAAATGCAGGTGAATTTGTGAGTGCATACACACACATACTCTCACACACATTTAACTCTGCTTTTAAACTAAAGCACAATCTGGCAATGTGTGTCAATATTTAAAATATCCTTTCACCTAGATATCCAACTTCTAAGAATTTGTCCTAAGGAGAAGCGTGTTTATCACAATGTTGTTTATAATATTGGAAACTTAGAATAACCCAATAGGACATTAGCTAGAAGAATAATAGGGCATCTATACAATAGAATATGATACACAGCTCTTAAAATAATAAAGTAGAATTTTATTTATGATATGAAAAAGTCAATGATATATTATCACATGAATATGCAACTTACAAAGCAGTACTTATGTGTGATTTTTTTGGACAAAACAATGAAAGAAAAGACATCAAAAATACCTTGAAGAGGTATACCAAAATTATATATCTTTTAAAAAATTTTAGTTATTTTCTCTGAATTATGAGATAACTAGTAATCTTTATTTTCTTTTTTAAATGTTCTGAATTTTGTTTCATACAAATGTATTTCATAATTATATATAAATAATATATATCCCATATATACATAATATAGATCCCAGGCCCTATTGAGAGGTGTGCCTTGGCTCCCTGGTCAGTATTCAAAGATGCTGCTCCTGTGTGCTCTCATAATTTCCAGTGCCTGTAAAATTTTTTTTGCATTTATCCCTCTGCATTACAGTTTTCCTAATATATATCAGTCTTATCAACAAAACCATGTACATTTGAGGGCAAGCCCTTGACCTGATTCAACTTTGATTTTCCCTTATATGCCACCTGGCTTATAGTTTATGCTCAGTCAATGTTTGCTGAATGAATAGATGCATAAATGAGTAGGTCTCATGGCTTCTAGAACTAAACCAGTCTTCAGAGTCTAGTTAGAAAGCCATCAGAGAAGTGATACCTAACTTTACCTTCGTAATCCGGCTGTATCACACAAGACCCACAGTCTAGGACCCCCTGGAGGGGTTCCCTCAGGTATACACCAAGTGCTCAATACTCATTTGTTGAAAGAAAGAATAAAGAATTGAATGGATGATAATGAAGAGAAGAGATTATAACAGCACCAGCTCCATCCGAAGCAGAGGATCTAGTAAGGGCTGGCACCAAGACCTGAACATCACTCTGAAATTAAAAGTCACAGAAGTGAAGGAATCTTAGAGATCAAATAATCCATCTTTCTCATTTCACAGGTAAAGAGACGATGGCCCAAGGAGGAGAGATGATTTCCTAGAGACACAGGACAGTTTAGCAGCAGAATCTAGTCTGGAACCGGAATTCTCACCACTCCCTGCAAAGCTGCCTCTTTCCTCAACCAGCGCCTGAGGTTTCTGTGTATTTCAGCATGCTCTAGTTTTCTAGCTGGACAAATAGAAGGCAAAATCAGGATGTTCCCTATTCATCTGTTTGTCTCTTTTCTTTTCTTCCATCCACTTTATATGCCGTCTGAACCGAACCCCCTCCCAGAGCAACTGCCCCTCTGAAGGCAACCTGCAAGCATCCAGAGACCCAGCTGCCCCAGGTGGTGAATCTCACCTACCAGGGTTTTGTTCTGTTGAAGAAAAGCAAATCCTGCATCAGGCAACAAATACTTTCTGATTCTTGAATAATTGAAAGGCTGGGCCCCAAGCTGCAGCAGGCGAAGAACTCATTAGAAATGGAGAAGGGGCAGAGGGGGGGCACCAGCAGCCAGCATCCCGCCCTGAAGTTAGGGCACTCCACAGGGAAACCGCCTCCCTCAGGACCTGCGGCCAGGGCCCAGGCCTGTTTTGGGGACAGCGGGAAGAACTATGCAACCATTCGCATCTTCATAATTCCATAGCAAGCCTCTGTTTCTGCTACCAAATTAATCTCTATGGTGAAAGCAAGAAAACAGAGATCACTTAATGTACCGCATCACTAAGCCTGTGAAAACTGACCAGAGGAATTGAAAGTATGACTCAAACAAATGTCTTCATATTATCTTCAGATGGACTATCAACGAGAATAAGCCCATTCTCAGCTCACATATGAGCACTGAGACAATACAGACCTTCTAATTTAATGCTCTCCTTGCCCAGGTCAGATGAAAAAGATAAACCACACCTCACATTAACAGCATTTTTCAGCCTTATAACCACGGCACCTCTTATATCCACTCAATGAGGCAGACAGAACAGAGATCTCCTTTATCCAGGGGGAGATCGAAGAACACAATAGGAATTGGACCCAGGACCTGCAGCTCACGCTTGTGTTACCCTCTGGGACCAGCTCTCTCCAGTCTTATATGCGTCCTGCCCATCCATGCTCTATATGGAACCACAGCCATTTCCACAAACTTCAGGTTCAACCAGATCATTCTTCTGTTACATCTATATTTTGTCAATAATTTCCCATTGCCCTCAAGATAGAGACCCAAGTGCTGAAGAGGGTTCAGGGCCTCCTCATTCCACTCCGCCTTCAGGTTCTCAGCATGCACGATGCCCCCCACAGTGGGCATGACCCCAACCACAGCGACTTCGGCCCTCCTGGCCTCGGAAGTGCCAGAATCATGGCTCAGGTCCTTCACGTGTGTGTCCGCCAGGCCTGGAACATTCTCCCCTAGTAAGCTGTTCCTCATCCCTCAAGGCTTTGATCCCTAAGGCTCTCTAACCCCTAGGGAGGGGAAGCCCCTTGTCGTACGTCCCTATAGTCCCTCCCTCTCCTCCCAGTTCATCTCCCTCGTGATTCCGGCTCCAGGGCCCTCTTCTCCATCAGACTGTGAGCCCCATGATGCTACAGGATCACAACTGTCTGGGTCATGTCTATGAACCAGCACCTATTACAATGCCTGGCTCAGAGCAGGGCTTAGTAAATATTTGCTGAATGAACTAATTTTTTTAAATGGCTAAATAAAAAGCAAAAAGTGAAACAGAATCAAAATCAGGCTACTAAAAAATCCTTACTGAGTATATTTGCATTCAGTTTTTATAATTGTTTAATGAATATTTATTTAGTGTCTGCTATGTGCCAGGAACTGCTCTAGGCACAGAGAAAACAACAGTGAAGGAAACAGGCAAAAATCCTTGCACTCAAGGGGTGGCTTTTGTTAAAGGAGACAAAAAATGAAGAAAATAAATGAAAGGTATAGTTTGTTAAATGGTGCTTAGAACAATTGGAGGGGTGATACAGGAGGAAACGGGACGTGTAAACATAGGTGCTGAGCACAGGTAGCTAAAGCTAATTCTCATGCTACCTAAGAAGTCCCCGAAGTCTGTATTCCGCTAAATTTCTTTTCTTTTTTATCCAATTCCCCTAATGGTGTACATTTAATTAGCTTTCTGTTTTAATGCTATTTTAGCTCATTCTGGGTTGATATATGGGTCAGGCATCATTTTTTCTCCCATCAAATTATTTCCTTTGGATAAATTTCTAAACGGAGAATTATTTAATCAAATGTACATTTTTCAGACCTCACAAGGCACTGTACTTCCATTTTGTTATCACAAATAATTTTAGAAACTTACAAGGCCACAAGCAAAAATTGATGTACCACTTTCATCATAGCATCAGCAGGGATGAGAACTATTGTTGCTTGTTTGTTTACAGTTGTTATTTTAGTAGATGTGAAAATAGTATTTCAAGGTTCCTTTCATTTGTTCCTCTTTGATTCTCCCATTTTTATTTCTACAGTCTGATTGCCCGAGTACAAAGTAGTGTTTCTCTACCTCGTGGACAGGCATGACTGTGTTTCCTAAACTCAAGATCTTTGCATTTTCACAAGACAGCAAAGGCTGCGTGAAAGGCCAAGACAGGAAAAGAGATTCCACAGAATGACCAGACTTTTCCATTAAGACAACTAGATCATGAAACTAGAAATGAAGTATGAAAAAGGGTGATAGGGTTCTGACCATGTTGGCAACATGTCAAGTACTTAAATATATCAAATACTTAAGGCAAATAAGCAATAATCACATACAATACTAAGAACTAAAGTTGTGATGGTTCTCAAGCACTTATAGAACATCTATTCCTTTTGACCAGTTGAAGAATAGCCTTCAAAGGTAATGTTTTTTGCTCTTTATTTGCCTTTTTTTTCTTTTTCTTTTTCTTTTTTTTTCTGGTAATACACATTTTAATAAGATTGCAACACACCCGGTGGGGTTCACGGTGTGGCACTTCATTACAAGGACATTTTTTTGGTTTCATTTTCCATCCTCCAATGATCACCTTCAAGCAATACACGGGTAGCAGTTTCAGGTAAAATAAAGTCCTGGGAGACGCACAACAAATGCACTGGCATTTGTCTTCTGACCTGTTCGTTTCGCGCAGCCTCATTCTACAAAGTCTGTTCTGCTGGCTGGAATTTAACCAGAAGCTCTTCTCTCTTTGCCCTCCTTTTCTGGGGGAAAGAGTGAACCTGCCCATCACTTGGGGCACAATGATCCTTCCCCTGCAGGGGGCAGGACACGGCACATGGATACTGAGGACAATCAAGGCCAAGGACTTGCAACTTCTCTTGTTCTTTTTTCTCACGAAAGACTTCCAGAGAGGCTGAGTCTGCTTTCAAGTGAGGCACCAGAGTGCCAAAGCCCTAGTACGAGAAGGTATCTGGGAACCGGCTGTCATCTAGGGACCATCTCTGCCACTGACATTGTGGTATGCTATCGGAGCGCTCGCTCAAGCATCAGCTTTCTGTGAGCAGTTCACCGGTGCACATCACTGGGCCCCTGCACGGCCTGTGAATGTTCAGTTTTTCCTTGCATTTTCCATGGAAGAGTCAAGAAGAGTTTCAAAACGGCATCTGCTGGAATCCAGAGATGGTATCAAGAAGCCTCCCCATCCCAGAAAATCTGACGCCAGTTACGGTACCTTAGTAAACAAGAAGGCTGATCACAGGGTGTTGACAGGTAGCCAGCCGCTGTCCCCACATGTACAGGAAGGCAGTTCCCGTGGGCTGCTAGCTCCTGTCTTCACGAGCTGGGGGGTATCCTCCGTAGTGTGCAAAACAGATATCACAAGGCATGTCTGTAAGCGACAGTCACGTCCACACAAAGTCTGCCCAGTGTGGGGCCGCCGCTGGTCCTGGCTTTTCGCGCCCAGCGTGGCTGGGCCGCTGGCTACTTGGACTGGGCCTCCTGCAGGAGTGGCAGCCTGGCGGCCGGGGGCCTGTCGGACCAGGCAGGAAGCTCGTGCTGCAGTGGGGTCCTCCAGGGGTAGAACGTGTAGCTGATGTCATAGCTCAGGAGGCAGCTCAGGGATGCCACGTAGATGTCGGCAAATCACAACAGGCGCCGCAGGAAGTACGTGGGGTTCTGGTCTATGCGGAACAAGCTTCCAAACTGGGCGCTGAAGGAAACTTTGGTCATTTCTCTCAACTCCTTCCTCTCCTTTTTGCACTCCTGCAAAACCAGCTGTGACTCCGCATCTCTGTGAACTTGCATCTGCTCCAATAACCCAGTCAAGATCTGTAGCCAGGTAATTGTTTGAATGTACTTTTCCATGTTCATGATTCTGAGCTCAGATCTCAATTCCAGGATAATTGCACCCGTTCACCAGCCATGCTTTAGGGTCAAGTCCACCAGGTCACTGTATACATGGTCACCAAAATACAACACTTTGGATCCCCTCCATCCAGTAAACTTCAAAAGTTCCTCTAAATTGCCCTGCTTATAAATCTGGCCTTTCTGCAACGTGTAGATTTTATCCTAGAGTAAGACGCCTTTCACATTCACCTTTTGGAAGGGACTCCACTTATCACTAAAGAAGTCTGGCTTCTCCGCCTGTACGATGACCACATCAAACAGGTCCCTCCAGTCTTTTTCAACAATATACCTCATCCCTTCGTCCACAAAGCTACTGGGGCTATTGGTGATGAGAAACATCTTCTTGCCATGATCAGCCAGTTTGGCCAACACTGCACGGGTCTGCTCAGGGTAGCAGATGTACCCTGCTCTGTACATGATTCCTTTGGTGTGCACCTCCCGAATTGAATCCTTGACGTCTTTGTACAGGTGCACAGGCTCATAGTCGATGTTGTTCTTCAGAAAGTACTCATTCACACAGGACAGCAGGGTCATCTCGGGCAGAGAGAAGGTGTCCATGAACATGGACGTGATGTCACGGTGTTTCCGTGGGAACTCTCATAAAAGTTGCTCATCTGTTCCAAAGGCACGTGGGAGCCCTGGTACATTTCAATGACTTCCTCATCAGGGACCACGCTTAGGCCTCTGTAGACAGTTCCCAGCTGGATGTAATGAAAAGCACTGATCTTCATCAAGACCGACCACTGCACGTCATAATGCAGTCCACTGATTGCGAAGTTTGGGTCATACTCATACTTCCTGATTTCCATGGGATACCTGTGTTCGTTGATGAGAAGGTCCCGAGCGGCATTAAATATCAGTGTGTGGAGGTGCTTAGAATAAAACACCAAGGTGTAACCATAATCTTTCAAGCCGTAGATTTCAATGTCCAACAGGCTCATCTCATTGTTTGAGAAGATGGCATCTGCATTCAGCAAGTTGCTCATAACTGAAGTAACCAATTCTGTGCTCCTCTTTGCCTCCCGGTAGCGCTCCCAAAGGTAGCGCTTCATGTCTGGGGCGGTCCCAGGTGCCCTGCATAAGGGCCCCGTGCGGGTCCCTCGTGTGATCACCCCGAGCCACAGTCTGGCAGCCGCCCCGCAGGGCCACCACCGCCCTTGCACTGGCCCCACGAGCCACCCGCCGCCAACTGCCGCCGCCCCACCGCAAGTGGCGCCTCAGGCTATTTGCCTTTGTTGAGTAAAGATTTTCCAGTTTACATCCTGGAGGCTTGATTATTCAGATTATTTCTGTATAGCTGAATAAATTAGTAAGTAAAGGCCTTTTTGGTTAATTATTTCATTTAGAAAATTATATTAAATAGCTATTTAGCTCACTTATTGCTCTATTTCATTCTTATGTTATCGTTAACATGTACTTTTCAAAGTTGTACATGGACTCTAACCAATCAGATGTTAGATTCAGTTTCACTTTCAAAGAGTAACTGGACATTTCAACTGCTAATTTAAGTTTACTGTCAAATAGGAGACACTTTGGACAATTTATGTTTTTTTATTGTTTGGCATATTTGTTCTTTTGACATCAACTAGTTATCATGTCTTTTGATTTCAACTAGATTTTATGTATTTGTATTCCTTTTTAAATGTAGCATAATTTACGTATGACATTGACCATTCTGATGTGCAATTCTATGAGCTTAACACATCAGGTTACAAATAATGTAACAGCTACCAGGGTCAAGATTTAGAACTGTCCCATCTCCTTCAAAAAATGTCCTTATGCCCCTTGGCGATCAAGCTCTCCCTCTATTTTCAGCCCCTGGCAACTACTGATCCGTTTTTGCCTTTTCCAGATTATCATGTAAACAGAATCATAGAGTATGCAACCTTTTGAGTCTGGCTTCTTTCGTTTGGCAGAATGCAGTTAAGATCCATCCAGGGTGTTACATGCTTCAGTACTTTTCACTGCAGACTAGTGTTCCTTTACATGGATGTGCCACCGTTTGTTTATCCACTTATTAAAGTGCATTTTGAGTTGTTTTCAGTTTAGAGAAATGGTGAACTAAGCTGCTATAGACATCCAGGCACAGGCCTTTCTGTGATCGTGTTTTCATTTCTCTTGGGTAAATATCTAGGAGTGGCATTTCTGGGTTGTTCAGTGACTTATAAAAAATTGCTAAAAATGGTTGTACATTTTGCATTCCCACCAGCAAGATGTGAGAATTCCAGTCACTTAACATGCTTATCACCTCTTGATATTGTCTGATATTTTTATTTTAGCCTTTGTATTAGGTGTGTAGCAGTGTCTCGTTGTGATTTTAATTTGCATTTTTCTGATGACTAATGAAGATGAGCGACTTCTCCTGGGCTTATTTGTCATCCCTGTGTTTTGGTGAAGTGTCTTCAAATATTCTTCCATGTTTAATTGGTTGGATGTTTTCCTATTATTGAATTTGCAGAGCAATTTACATATTTTGGATACAAGTCCTTTCTGTTTTGCCAATATCTCCTCTTAGCCCATGGCTTGTCTTTTCATTTTCTTAACAGTATCGTTTGCAAAACAGAAGTTTTTCATTGTGAAGAATTCCAATTTATATTCCTTTTAAACAGTGTGTGTGTGGTTTTTTCCTATCTCTTTTTGCTCCTTGTACCACCATCAGTGATCATTGTACAACAGATTTGTTTTGGTCTATTTCACAAAGCACACACAGTTGCCGCTTCATCTGCTTAACATCAAGGGAACAAGTATGAGGACATGGGATGAGCATTGAACTGAGAGTCAAGATGCCTAGATTCCTGTTTTGTCAGTGGTTTGCTATCAACTGTGAGCTAATTATTTAAATTCTTTAGGCTTCCATTTCTTCATCTCACATTAGAAATAAAACCCAACTTACCCATTTCAGGAATGGTGAGGATATAGTGAGATAAAAGATGCAAAAGTACGTGCAAAGTGCTGGAAGGATGCTACATGCATTATATTTTCCTCTTCCAAGAGCCTCGCATCAACTTTGACAGTCACACTGGACCCACGTTACAAAGGTACCTCTATAACTACAAATATAAGGCTCTAATATACTTTGTGTACACAGTACTTCCCTCTTTCACTCTAGAATATCCTTTGGTAACTTCAAATTTTCTTTTCATGCTCTTATATCCATTTTAAAAATTCTATATATTTAATACTGGATAATCTTCAGATTTCATTTCAGAAACTTGTAATTTTTATTTTTTTCAAAAAGAAATGCTCTAACCAGCAATAGAATTGAGTAAGATTCCTTCCCTTGGACATTTGGCAGAAACATCTTCTTTCATGAAATAGTGGTGTTATTCAACAATGGAGCATGATTTTTTTTCTTCTCTCTCTCAAGGGAGGAAACTGAAGTATAGCAGAAGATTAAACATTCTCTAGGATATGTACAGTCCCTTTTCCAGTAAAAATAGGTAAAGAAAAGGATATTTCTGTGGACAGGAATATTTGTGTTTAGGAAGTTTAGCTGTAAGGTTCTAAAAATTCAAACTGTCTAGGAAAGGGATAAATTTTTCTAAAAGGTTTAGTCTATATAACCATAGGGAGTTAATAATTTGTTACTTTCATGAAGTATTTAAAATCTTTATTTAACATTTTGAATTTAAAAAATTAAAAAGGCTTCTTTATCAGTTATGTAGCTAATTTTGGTAAAATTGCTGTTAGTCTATTTTGGGAAATAGGTAAATCTTACAGTGAATGCGTAATAACCAAATAAGTCAAGTCCAGAATAATTGCTTTAAAACGAAGGTCAAATTATGTCACCACTCTGGTCAATGGCTTTGCCATCTTACTCAGAGTGACAGCCAATTCCAAGGGTCCACTCTCCCCCACCTCCCTGATGTCAGCTCCTGTCACTCTCCCCTCTTGCCTTCCCCACTCCAGTTTACTGGCCTTCTGTTCCTTGTTCATTTCAGCTCTTGTGTTCTCACGGGTGCCCTCTGCCCAGAGTGCTCTTCTCCCAACTATCGCATGGCTCATTCCTGGTCCAGGACCAGCTACATAATTTGTTGGGCCCAGTATAAAATGAAATGTATTTTTTAAAAAAATTATTAAGAATCTTAAGATGGCAACAGCAGAGTATTAAATCAAGTGTGGCTACACAGGTAAGTACACCCACAAAGCCTGCCCTGCCTGGCTCCTTGATTCCTTCATATCTCTGTTTCAAAGTCACCTTGTCTTAGAGAAGTTGTCCTTCTGTTCATTCTATATGAAAGAGTTACCCCTAGCATCCTGGCCCTTTTATTTTATTTTTATTTTATGTATTGATTACTCGATTGTCTACCTTTCCCCAGTGGGATATAAAGTCCTTACATGCTGTATCACCCAGAGCGTAAGACATACCCAGCACATAACACAGTAGCCACTCAAATATTTGTCAACTGAAAGAATAAAGGAGTAAATGAGAAGTGATAAAAATCCAAAGCCATATGAATAAAAAAAATCAAGAGACAGACCAGATTTTAAAACAATAAATATAAAAACTGTATTTGCATGTATGGGGAGAGGCTCAGATTTGGAAATTCAAATTTAGGAAAAAGGAGAATGGACACAGCCTCAGTTCTTACATGAGCTGGTCCTGTGACTTCGGAAAGGTCTCTCAATCCCTCTGAATCCCATGCTGTCACCAGTGCAGTAAGGGGCCTTCCAACACTTCATTCTGTGACTTTATGGAACAGTCTCAAATGTGACAGTATAATATAATAATCTGATTAGTTGAAGATATTTTCTATACATTTGGGTCAAAAAACAAAAACAGGATACTCTTTGGATGACTGGTCTAGCATTTCTCCAGTCTTCTCCTTCAATGTGACGGTCCACTTACGAATATGTATCGTATACAGTATACGTATATACTGTATGATATATTGTGGCCTCACAAAATCATTCTTCCCGAGGGAAAAAGAGCTCTGCTTTGAGGAGTAGCTAGAATTCTTATAAATAGCTTATTACGTATCAGAGTTTGGGTGCCTTGGCCATTTAAACTCTTAAATTGATGACATTCATGTGTTTATTCGAATCCACAGGCTGTCATAGGTTAGTTCTTTAAGAAGAGATGCAAATCTAACTGTGGAGTTCCCCAGGCCCGCACACTTCTCCTCACTCCTTTTTGGGACATTCTGGGGTATCTACTGCTGAATCCATTGTGGAAAACAGAGTCTTCATTTCATATGCCAAGCTCCCTTTTGATATTATTAATTTGAAAAATCATGAAGAAATGTTGTGATCATAAATTTTCCCAGCATAGACGATGTTGAAAAAAAAACCCCACAAAACACTATAATGCCTTCTGGCTCTGTATGTGTCTGTGTTGAAAAACATTTGTTTTCCAAATCTCAGCCTCTATCCTTTTTGGTCAATAGCTGTGCATAGTACTTGCTCTGTAGTTTGTTTTTCATGTCCATTTTGCTTGGGATAATGTCCTATGTCTTTTTTCTTCTTCTGATTCTTTTTCCTCTACTCATTGTGTTTTTTTAGCAAAGAAGCAAACTGATTTCTTCCCCTAGAATCCACATTAATCCTTCCCACTGAAAGATTTCTGATGTGCTTTTATCACTATTTTTAAATAATCCCCATATTCTATCTGATAGGAGAGCAAGATGGACCCCCATCACATAAGAATAGACAGAGGCAAAATGAACTAAAAGTGAAACCCAATACAGACGTTAAGAGCACAGCTATAGCCTTGGTCAATTGAATAAGGAAGGGCTTAGGAGTCCTATAAATCTCAGTACAAGGTTAGAGTAGGGCTTACTACCAGGCTCCACTGATGTTGAAGTCTTGATATCCTCTTGATTATGAATCCTACTTCTAGGGGCAAGGATTATAGTTCCTTATTGGGCAGCCCCAGTTATAACAGTTAGGGAAATCTGAATATAGGAAATTTGCTTCATCATCAGAAAGGCAAGTTAGAGCAGAGCTGAGTGAATTAAAGATAAGTTATAATTGAATGTCTTCTTGCTCAGACAGTAAGGACAAAATAAGAATAAAAAGCACTGTATGTACATATTATTCCCAATTGTGCTACCAGCATGCAAAGAGCATCTGAGAAGCATGAAAATCCAGAACATCCCATGGACATCCCATAAATGAATCTGCAAATATAGATTCAGGGACATCAAGGATGATTTCCTGTCTATGAAAAACACCTCCTTCTCGCCTTCCTAAAGGTTTGGATAAAAGCATAAGAAATCTTCCTACAACAAAAAATTAAAAGATAGATTTGGCCACCTGGGATAGAAGAAAAGACCTCTGTGGTAGGAACTGGAAGATCTGTTTCCAGTCCCAACCATTTCACTAACCAGCTTGAGTAAGTTTCTCGTAGACCCTTTGTACCAACCCTTCTGTCAGCTAAACACCATGAGTGGGACTCACCCAGCTGACATCAGGTGGGACAGAAGAATCACCCAGCTGAGCCCTTCTTAAATGTTTGAAGCACAACACCACCTCAAAATTATACAATTATATATAATTATTATAATTATATATAAAAATAGTTGCTGTTTGAAGCTACTAAATTTTGGAGTAACTTGTTACACAGTAATAGGTAACTGAAACTGAATTTTGTACTGGAAGCAGGTGCTGTTAGAACACAATCCTAAAGCATGTGGCATTGGCTTTGGAGTGGAGACGTGGGTGAAAGGTAGAAGAGCTTGGATGAGACTGTTGGTAAATTGACAAATGACAAAAGGAAAAATGTTTTTGGAGCCTGGAGAAAAGATGTAGTGGTAGAAAGTTCAGCGAAACTGTTGCCTATAGTAATGTAGAAAATAGAAAAACTAATGAACCATTAGATCAGGCTAAAGAGATTTCCAGACAACATCAAAAGTAGCAACTGGTTTATTTTTACTTTATGTGACAAACTGCCATAGAGAATATTTAGATTAAATAAGAAAATGTACAATTTTCAAGCAGATTTTAGAGGAAATACAAGGAAGCCAAGACTTCCTGTTTCCAAAACAAAAATGTTTTCCATTCCCAGCATCTCTGGATGGTAAAATAATCTCAAAGTAAGAAACGGTCTCAGGGTAAAGATCTTAAGGTTGTTGCTATAAGACCTTTGTTGAGACTCAGAAAGATTTAAGGGTGTGCATAGTAGGACTGATAAAAATCTTAAGGAAATGCCTAGTGGATTCTCTTTGGTAGGAAAGGAGCCTTTAAGAATCTAAGGGTTGAATGTTGTAAAATTTTTTATCTAGATAAAAAGGTGTCAAGAATCTTGAAGGCTTTGTCCCATAGCACCCTGTGTCACAACAAGCCAGAGCAGAGCTTACCTGGAAGGTAATTGTGAGTATGATTTTGATCTAATGGAAATTAACCCCAAAAAGAGTCCTGCAAACACACAAAGAGAGTTTTAAGAGAATTGTACTATAGAAGCAGTTAGCTGAATGGACACAGTCCAGAATGAAAAGAGACCTTTGTACCCACAAAGGAAGCAGACTGAGAAAACTACCTAGCCAAGCACAGGTCATTTGTTATATAAAAGAAAAGATGACTCGGAGGGTAAAACCAAGAGCCCAAAGAAGAGAGAAAGGAACCAGGGAGAATCATACCCAGGGAGGAAGACTGGGTCTAATCAAGGAAGTGGCCACAAGTACACAGTTCTATTTTATACGTAGTTGGATTTCTGAATTGGTCTAGACCGGTGACTGCTATGTGCCTCCTATTCTCACCTATTTGGATGAGAATGTCTGTTATATTTATCCTCTTCCTGTATCACCACTGTCTGTTGGCTGTGAAGGGGCAGATAACTCATCTCTTTATTCGACATATTCAACTTCTAGACTTACTTACATAACAATATTCTGAACCTCAGCTTGAGCCTGAAGCTAGAATTGGGTGAGAATTTTGAAGGGCTTGGGAGATGTAAATGCATTTGCATGTGGAAGAAATATTAATGGTCTGTGGCCAAAAGGTGGACTGTGATAGGTGAAAGGTGGTCACAATTTATTTGATACTCCTACCCTGGAAGGCTGGAGTCTCATATTCTTCCCTTCTAATCTGAGCTGGCCTCCTTGACTTGTTTGATAGAATGCAGCAGAATTGACATTCTGGGAATTTTGAGACTAAATCATATAAAGTCTTTAATTTTTCATCTATGTGGCCTCTTGGGACACTTTCTGGGAACCAGGAACCACCATGCTGGAGAGGACACATGTAGGCAACAAGATGACGTCTCCACTTAGCACAGTCCTCCAGCTCAGACATAGCATGGAGCTCTCGTGGACTCGTGGACCAGCCCAACCACCAGCTGTATATTACGGAGTGACCTCAGTCAATGCTGTGTGGAGTAAAAGAGTTGCCCAGCTAAGCCCTGCCTGAATGTCTGAATCACAAAATTGTGAGAAAAAATAAAATATACTTTTATTTAAAGCTGTTGTGTTTCGGGGGGATGAATTGTTTTGCAGCAGTAGATAACCAGAACAAAATCTCTTTCTCTTTCTGGGTCTCAGTTTCCTCACCAACAAAATGTGAGATTTGAATCAGACCTCTAAGTTTCTTCAAATTTTAACAAAAATAGCAAAATAACACATAACTATTTTTATTACACTGCCACAATTTTACTTATAAAACATCTATAAATAGTAAGCATTACAAATTATGCCACTTCTGACTAAAATGTCAGAAGTAGAGTTAAAACACTGGGGAATTATTGTCAGTACACACTAACCACCATTCTGGCTGAAGATAGGTTAGCAAGGTTAACGTTTTTATAGAGAGACAAACTGATTTCTCCTCAATGATTCTCCATAGGGGCTGGCTAAATGCACTCAAATTACTTAATATCTAAAACAGCAAAGTCTTTCAAACAAAATTTACCTTGAACAAGGCATATGAAAATTGATCCAGAAAATTAACTCCTATCTGCAAACACATCACTGACTATGTATATATGGATGGGTAAACGCATATACTTCTGCCTACCCATTTAGCACGGGAGGTCTTAACTCAGAGTCTATGTACCCTCAAGGAGTCCAAGGATAGAGTTCAGGTGGTTCACATATTTTCAATGGAAAAAATTACGTATTTATTTTCCCTAACCTTTAACTGAATTTAGCATTAACTTCAATTATGCATGCAGGTAGCAAACCAGAAAAGTATTAGCAGTATCTGTGATTTTTGTTACCAGTAACAGTCACCAATATTTTCATATCACATAACAGTTGTTGCAGATATCTCTAATTATCATTTGCACTCATCACAACTTTGTAGGGTTATTAATCCCACCGATAGTCACTACTGAATGCATTAATAAAGATATATATAATTAATGTATGAATCCTACTATATCATAAATTCACTTTTGATATTTTAATATTTTATCATAATTGGTTTCCTTTTTAATGCTATGTTTTAAAATTTATGTATTTTTTAAAAATTATTCTGAAAAAGGATCCATAGGCTTCTCTAAGTCTAGAGAAGGGGTCGATGGCACCAAAAGGTTAAAAACCTCTCACTCGCCTCTCCAGCCAGCCAGCACACACCAAGCCCCTGCCATGCGCCCAGAGTGGTCCTGGAGGTCGACACACCAATACATTAGTTTTCTCTCATGCTTTGCTTCCGCTCCCTGTTTCCTACGTTAGTTGCTCTTAATATCAGCCCCTGACTTAGGCCCCGATCTCGCTTCTGGCCTCCTCATTCTTCACAGATTATTTGGCCTCATACTTCATTACAGAGAAATTGGAACTTCCTCATTTTATCTATGTCCATTGATTCCATTGCTACCTATATGCTGTTCTCTCTCAAATATATAAATTTCCAAATCTCATGTCTCTTTTGAATTTGAATTCTAACCGCCTACTCATCCTGAATATCCTCCACACACGTCAGATTAAACAGGATCATTCGTTACCCATTCCTGCCATCACAAACTCTGAGTCACTCACCCCTAGGCACAGATGGTGACAACAATTCTGTGCATTAGACTCTTTGGTGCCATATCTGGATTTAACTCCCTCTCCCTCATCCCCAAATTGTAATATTTAACTTGTCCCTTTCAATATTTCTGAAATCCATTTCTCTTACTCGACCCAGACCCTGCTCAATTCTAGCCATGACCATTTTAATAATCCTTTAAAGAATCTCCTGGTTTCTAGTATCTCACTGTCTTCAGTCCAACTAGAGTTATCCTTCTAGAACTCAAATTAAGTCATCTCACTTTCTACCTTAAAAGCTGTATTGCCTAGATCAATGAGCCTCACCTGGGTGATCTGTTAAAGCACAGGTTGCTGGGCCTCACCCCCAAGGTATCTGATCCAGTAAGTCTGTAGTGGGGCCTGGAAATTCGCATTTCTAACCCATTCCCAGGTGAGGCTGCTGCTGCTGCTCAGGAAACTACCCTTGAGAATTACTGGCCCAAACCACTAAAACTGTTTGCTTCGTAGTTCTTCCAAGAAAAAATGTTTCAGTACCACCCTCCTAAATATGTAGGCCTATTTATTTATACATTATATATTCAACGCATGTTCTAATGCACTAACATAGTGGGTACATCATGAAACACACTAAAAATCATCATAAAAAGATGAGATCAAAACAAATAGAAAGTTCAAGACTATTCTTCCTGCATCCAAATGGACCGTGTTGTTCACTCTGCATCAGAGGATTCTGGGAGGGATAAAGATTAAGCCCACGACCTGAGATGCAAAGTCTTATCCTCAGTTTTTCTGGTCAATCATAGCCAGCCTGCGTTCTCTCTAATCCTGGCTCCAGACCATACGTTACAACCTTAGGAAATTTCCTTAACCTCTCTAAGCCTCTGTGTCTTCCTCTGGAAAATGGAGATAATGTTAGTAACTACCTGGGATCGTTCTTAGGATTAAATAAATTCATATGCATAAAAAAGTCCCTAGCATATAATAAATGTTTGATTAATGTTGACTATCATGACTGCTCCCAGTTAGACACCTTGTTCCCTGAATAAACATCTACAACTCAATGTCTTTGCTCATGTCGTATCCTCTACCTGGAATACACTTCCTTTGTCTCCAGTTGATAATATCCTCTGCATCTTTCACAGCCCAGCTGAAAATATTATGTCCCCCATGACAACTTAACCCGAACTTCCTGGCATAATCAATTGGTGTCTCCTCTGCGTTCCTCTGCACTTGTACAAGCCTCTGAATATGGCTTTCCACAATGTATAATGTACAGTTGCTTACATGCCATTTCCTCCAATATTGTGAGCATGATGTGAACAATGTCTAGTTGACCTATGTATCCATCACATCACCCCCAGAAAGTGCTTGGCACATGGCAGATGTGAAAGAGGGTGAGGACATGAGGGTGACAATCCTATTCTAGTTCCACAGCCCAGCCTGTGACCTTGTGTTCGGCTGCAGATGGTGTTTTCCCCAAGTGACTCCCCACTTCAGCCCCACTTTCCCTGGTTCCTTGGCCAATGAGGCTGTGATATAATAAAAATGAAGATTTGGGCTTTTTCCCAGATTCCTGGCACACAGCTCCTAAGCACCTTGAAAACTTCAGAGTGATGAGTGTCTTATGCATGCTACTGAGACGACTGCCTCTAGGGGACCCTGGACAGCTTCAGGATGGCAGTGGTTCATTAGAAAGATCAAGCTTTAATTAGAAACTTGGGACTTTCAGTCCTTTCCCCTAACTTCCTGGGAGAGATTGAGTCTAATCACCAATGATCAATGATCTAGCCAATCATGCCTGCATAAAGCAACCCCCATGAAAACCCCTGAACAACAGGGTTTATTAAAGGGCTTCTGGGTTGATGAATGCATCCATGTGCTGGGAAAGTGCTGCACCCCAATTCCACAGGACAGAGCTCCTGCACTTGGGACCTTTCTGGATGTCACCCTATGTACCTCTTCATTCGGCCGTTCATTTGTGTCTTTTATAATGTCCTTTCAAATCAACCTGGAAACATAATAAAGTATTTTCCTAAGGTTTGTGAACTCTTCTGGCAAATTATCAAACCTGAAGAGGGAGTTGTGGGAACCCCAGATTTACAGCCAGTTGGTCAGAAGTACAGGTGTCAATCTGAGCTTACAACTGGCATGGAGGCAGTCTTCTAGGACTGAGCTCTTAATCTGGGTAGTTAGTGTCAGATTAAATTGAATTGTAGGCTACCCAGTTGATGTCCACAGAGTTGAAGAATTGGTTGGTGTGGGGAAAAAAAACAAAAAACACCCATTTGGTGGAATGTGAGTAAAACCAGTTCAGAGAGGACAATCAGGTTTCATATGGAAGTCTGCATCCATCTAATAGAAATATGCTAGAGGTACCATACCTCAAACTATGCCTTCATCAGCCCTGTATCCCATCCAGCTGAATAGTATGTCCACAAAATGGTGACAGACAAAACCTATTCAAATTGATACCTCAGTTCTTCTCCCTGGTTTCTGTAATGTCATGGCCTTGGATATAAAAAATTGAATGCTTGTCCTCAGTTGAAAACTCTCCCCAACCTCATTAATAAGAAAGCCCAAGCTTCCAAGGCCCTGAAGGCTTTAAATTATGTTTCCCTTGAGTCAACACTGGACCCCTCTGTTACAGTATGACCCAGTGCACATCCACATCCATTTGAACCACAGGTAAAATGTATTAGAGGTTGTGCTTCTCAACATTGCCCTGGTTGTCTGCAGGGCTCATCTTCAGTTCTTTCAGAGTTGCTACCAGGTTCTCTGAGTAGACTTGCTCTTTGTAAATCCTTGTTGCTCACTCTATGAAAAATACTGGAATCAAAGTACACTAACATTTTAATAAACCAGTCAAAGCCCATCAACCGCCTGCTAATCAGGGTAAGACTGTCACCCTCCCTCTGCCCACATTCAACCGAGCTCTGTTTACATGTACTCGTGATACTGGGCTATTTTATTGTGAAAGAAAAGCTAGCTTCATGTCACATAAGGTATATTTTTAAACCATGGCACACAGCATAAGGGAGCCAGATACGCCCCTGTCAACCCTAATGAAAGAAGAATATCAGACCCATTAAAAGGCTAAAGTCCAATCACCCTTCAGTGACTTTTCTTCTCATCAGCAGAAATGCTCATTAATTCTAATATCTTTGCTTTCAGGCATGAACTATGAGATCTGAACAGAAATTTCATTTGTAATGAATACATTTTGACAGAAGTAGAATTATGATGATTCTACTGGTAATAATAATAATAATAAAACATATCACAGGAACCAGAGGATTCTCTGAGCTGGCAGGGGACCTGTGAGACCCCTCTGTCTGTGACATAGTCTTATGATGCCCAGAAGCACCTGTATAAATAGTGTGACTATAAAATCATGAGGCTGATTCTTCTAACCAATAGACCAGAATGCATAGGTCCAGATAGCAAACATCCATTACCGACTTAATCAAGTGTTGAGGATATGGTCTGGTCTTTTGAATAACCCTGCGAGCCTATTTTTGAGACTGTATTTGGTGAATCTACAGGAATGCTTTTTCTGGGATGGGAGATTATTGTAAGGATACTGGGGACAAGTATGTAGGAGGCAACAGAGTCACCTTGGAACCCAGAGATTCCAGGTCTGGATTTTCCTAAAGAAAGAGATAATCATTCTCCATGATTTAGACATCAGTGAAATAACCAAGATCCTCTTACTTGACTTAGCATGTATATTTTCCACCAGAAAAAAAAATCTTTGAGCTCTGCATACAGCAGGTACTTAACAAATATTTGTTCAATGAGTAAGTGAATAGGTTCAGATTTGCCACTATCCAACACTATCCAATTGCTTCCCTAGTCTTTAAGGAACAAGGCTGTCCAATCCCACAACCTAATCCCACAACCTAACCCCATGACTACACTAAAGGCAGGGGAAAGCCTCATGGAATAGGCTTCCCTATTTCAATAGGAATATATCAGCCCTGGGCTCCCCACCTCCAAGATAATTTAACATAAAAGAATAGACTACTACTTTTTCAAGCCCCTGCATTTATGTCTCTGCTACCAATAGCCAAATATATCATAGTTTCTAATCCATCCCAACATATACTACCACTCCCGTTTCACAGGTAAGCAAACCACTTCAGAGAGATTAAGATTCTTGCACCAAACTACACAGCTAGAAAGCATGAAGCCAGGCTTACAAACCCTGGTCTCTCACAGCAAAATCTTTTTCTTCCTAATGTGCCTACCACTGTAGTGGCCATGAATCAATAGAGCAATTAGAATTGTTATGTCTATTGTAATATGTAGTTAGAAAAAGGATTTGGTTTCAATAGATCAAAGAGAAAAGAAATTAGAAAGAGAGCCTGTGGGGAAATGTGTATGTGGAGAGTTGCCAGAAGAGAGGCCAGCCAAGAAAGGATTTAACACAATTGCTTATCAAATGGGCAAAGGACAGGACCTGCAATTCACAAGCGAGGACACATAATTAGAAGACAAATGGGGAAAACATTTAATTTCTGTAGATATCAAGGAAAAGCAAATTGAAACAACAGCTTTATGCCTTCTAAATCAACAAAGAATGGCAGCACTCAGTGTTATCAATGTGCTGTGAAGGCCATACGCAAATGGACCCTGGTGAAAATATAATTTAGAACACCTATTTGAAACAAATTTACCTATAATTGTCAAGAGTCATGAAAATGTTTATGTCCTTTATCTTAAAGAACATATGAGAGAAAGAAATATATATCTTTATATAGATAAAGATGCGAACCATAGCAATATTCAGAACAGCAACAGTTTAAAATTAAGTGCCCACAAACAAGAGGATGTTTGTGTTATATGATGGAATATTACAGCGTTAGCTCAGTCTATCCGCTCTGGTCTGGACCATTGCAATAGACTTGTTTCTTGCCGCCAGCGTTGTCCTCCAATCCAGGCTCCACTCTGCCACCAGATGGGTCTAATGAGTATGGCACTCCCATCGCCAGCCTGGTGGAGTTCCAAGTTCTGGGACAGGCCCCCAGGGCTTCTGTGAGCTTTGTTCCACCCGCCTGTCCAACTTCATTCCTTGCACCTGCCCCACCTGCAGGCCTGTGTTCCCAGTGTATTAAATACAATATAAACACATTCATTTCCTGAATAAACATCTATAACCCAATGTCCTTGCTTATGTTGTAGCCTCTGCCTGGAATATCCTTCCTTCATTTCCACTTGGTAAAATCCTTCACATCCTTCACAACACAGCTGAGAAGGTTAGCTGGGCTTTACTCATGCACCTTTAGAATTAGTGGAGCTGTATCTGTGCAACAGATGCCAGTTTGCCTTCAAAACTGAGCTTACTTACTGCCTCTTTGTAAATAATTTCTTAATTTTCTACACCTTCATTCCCAGGTGAAATCAACCATGCTTTCCTTGGGACCTCCAATGAATGGTCTATCATGGTTATGTGGATGTTTATCATGGTATCTGTTATTCCTCATTGCATGTATTTTTGTATATGTCTCTCTCTATTAAACTCCTTGAGGTCATGGGCACATCACCATAGCCAATCATGTCAGCATCTTATTCACTATCATTTACTTAATGCTTACTCTATGCCACGAACTGTGCCATGCATTTTGCATTTTATCTCCATATCTCATTAAAATTTTACAACTCTGATAAAGTATGCTGTTAATTAGTCTCAGTTTAAAATATGTGGAAACTGAGGCTCAAAGAAGTGGAGTAACTTGCCCAAGGCACAAAGTGAGCAAATGACATAGCCAAGACTTGAACCCTGGTTTAATTGATTCTGGCCATCTACCCACCATACAGACTCATTCTCTCTCTTTTTTTTTTTTTTGTGGTACGCGGGCCTCTCACTGTTGTGGCCTCTCCCGTTGCGGAGCACGGGCTCCGGATGCACACGCTCAGCGGCCATGGCTCACAGGCCCAGCCGCTCCATGGCACGTGGGATCTTCCCGGACCGGGGCACGAACCCACGTCCCCTGCATCGGCAGGCGGACTCTCAACCACTGCGCCACCAGGGAAGCCCTCATTCTCTTTTTTAATATAGTAGCTGAGCATCTTGTCATCATGGAGGAGCCTGAAGGTTCCCAAAGGCAGACATTGGGGCTTCTTAATGAAGACAGGCTGAACGAAGGTAAGGCCTTGACATGGAAGAAAGAACAAGCTGAGTTCTGATGACATCACTGTCATCACCAGGATCCAATGGTGCCTGAAGCTGGCCCTGTGCTGTGGAGACCTCAGCTTGCAGGATCTTGGTTCCGAGGCTGGAGGTCGGGCCCGAGCTCCTGTGGTAGGAGTGCCGAGTCCAAACTTCAGGACTAACAGAGAACCTCAGACCCCAGGGAATATTAATTGGAGTGAGGCTTACCAGAGGTCATCACCTTGGAACCAAGACCTGGCTCTACCCAACTGCCTGCAAACTCCAGTGCTGGACACCTCAAGCCAAACAACCAGTAAGACAGGAATACAGCCCCACCAATCAAAAAAAAAAAAAAAAAGAAAGAAAAGAAAAGACAAAAAACTATGTTACAGACGAAGGGACAAGGTAAAAACTTACAAGACCAAATAAATGAAGACAAAATAGGCAACCTACCTGAAAAAGAATTCAGAGTAATGATAGTAAAGATGATCCAAAAATCTCGGAAGCAGAACGGAGAAAATATAAGAAACATTTAACAAGGACACAGAAGGACTAAAGAGCAAACAAACAGTGATGAACAACACAATAACTGAAATTAAAAATATGCTAGAAGGAATCAATAGCAGAATAACTGAGGCAGAAGAATGGACAACTGAGCTGGAAGATAAAATGGTGGAAATAACTGCCAGGGAGCAGAATAAAGAAAAAAGAATGAAAAAAATTGAGGACAGTCTCAGAGACCTCTGGGAAAACACTGAACACACCAATATTCGAAATATAATGGTCCCAGAAGAAGAGGAAAAGAAAGGGGCTGAGAAAATATTTGAAGAGATTATAGTCGAAAACTTCCCTAATATGGGAAAGGAAATAGTCAATCAAGTCCAGGAAGTGCAGAGAGTCCCATACAGGATAAATCCAAAGAGAAAGACACCAAGACACATATTACTCAAGATATCAAAAATTAAATACAAAGAAAAAATATTAAAAGCAGCAAGGGAAAAGCAACAAATCACATACAAGGGAATCCCCATAAGGTTAATGGTGGATCTTTCAGCAGAAACTCTGCAAGCCAGAAGGGAGTGGCAGGACAATTTAAAGTGATGAAAGGGAAAAACCTACAACCAAGATTACTCTACCCAGTGAAGATCTCATTTGGATTTGGCAGAGAAATCAAAAGCTTTTACAGACAAGACAAAGCTACGAGAATTCAGCACCACCAAACGGGCTTTAAAACAAATGCTAAAGGAGCTTCTCGAAGCAGGAAACAAGAGAAGAAAAAGACCTACAAAAACAAACCCAAATCAATTAAGAAAATGGTAATAGGAACATACATATTGATAATCACCTTGAGTGTAAATGGATTAAATGCTCCAAACAAAAGATACAGACTGGCTGAATGGATACAAAAACAAGACCCTTATATATGCTGTCTACAAGAAACCCAACTCAGACCTAGGGACACATACAGGTTGAAAGTGAGGGGATGGAAAAATATATTCCATGCAAATGGAAATCAAAAGAAAGCTGGAGTAGCAATACTCATATCAGATAAAATAGACTTTAAAATAAAGACTGTTACAAGAGATAAAGAAGGACACTACATAATGATCAAGGGATCAATCCAAGAAGAAAACATAACAATTATAAATATTTATGCGCCCAACATAGGAGCACCTCAATACAAAAGGCTAATGCTAACAGCCATAAAAGGAGAAATCAACAGCAACACAATAATAGTGGGGGACTTTAACACCCCACTTACAACAATAGACAGATCATCCAGACACAAAGTAAATAACGAAACGTAAGCTTTAAATGACACAATAGACCACATAGACTTAATTGATATTTTTAGGACATTCCACCCCAAAGTGGGAGAATACACTTTCTTTTCAAGTGCACATGGAACATTCTCCAGAATAGATCACATCTTGGGTCACAAATCAAGCCTTGGAAAATTTAAGAAAATTGAAATTGTATCAAGCATCTTTTCTAACCACAATGCTATGAGATTAGAAATCAATTACAAGAAAAAAAACTGTAAAAAACACAAACACATGGAGGCTAAACAGTGTGCTGCTAAATAACCAAGACATCACTGAAGAAATCAAAGAAGAAATTTAAAAATACCTAGAAACAAATGACAATGAAGACACAATGATCCAAAACCTATGGGACACAGAAAAAGCAGTTCTAAGAGGGAAGTTCATAGCAATTCAAGCTCACCTCAAGAAACAAGAAAAATCTCAAATAAACAACCTAACCTTACACGTAAAGCAACTAGAAAAAGAAAACCTACTACAACTTAGGAGAAGGAAACTAAAAGTTAGTAGAAGGAAAGAAATCATAAAGATCAGAGCAGAAATAAATGAAATAGAAACAAAGAAAACAATAGCAAGGATCAACAAAACTAAAAGTTGTTTCTTTGAGAA
The DNA here is from genome assembly GCF_005190385.1 of Monodon monoceros. Classification (NCBI taxonomy): domain Eukaryota; kingdom Metazoa; phylum Chordata; class Mammalia; order Artiodactyla; family Monodontidae; genus Monodon; species Monodon monoceros. The sequence continues at coordinate 70,853,577 of NW_021703775.1, read as the reverse complement.
GATAAACAAAATTGATAAACCTTTAGCCAGACACATCAAGAAAAAAAGGGAGAGGACTCAAATCAATAAAATTAGAAATGAAAAAGGAGAGATTACAACTGACACCACAGAAATACAAAAGATCATAAGAGACTACTACAAGCAACTATATGCCAATAAAATGGACAACCTGGAAGAAATGGACAAATTCCTGGAAAGGTACAACTTTCCCAGATTGAACCAGGAAGAATTAGAAAATATAAACAGACCAATCACAGGTAACAAAATTGAAACTGTAATTAAAAGTCTTCCAACAAACAAAAGTCCAGGACCAGATTGCTTCACTGGTGAATTCTATCAAACACTTAGAGAAGAGTTAACACCTATCCTTTTGAAACTCTTCCAAAAAATTGTAAAGGGAGGAACATTCCCAAATTTGTTCTACGAGGCCACCATCACCCTGATGCTAAAACAAGACAAAGATATCACAAAAAAAGAAAATTATAGACCAATATCACTGATGAACATAGACACAAAAATCCTCAACAAAATACTAGCAAACAGAACCAACAACACATTAAAAAGATCATACACCATGATCAAATGGGATTTATCCCAGGGAGACAAGGGTTCTTCAATATATGTAAAACAATCAATGTGATATACCCTATTAACAAATTAAAGAATAAAAAGCATATATCATCTCAATAGATGCAGAAAAAGCTTTTGAGAAAATACAACACCCATTTATGATAAAAACTCTCCAGAAAGTGGGCATAGAGGGAACCTACCTCAACATAATAAAAAGACAAACCCACAGCAAACATCATTCTCAATGGCAAAAAACTGAAAGCATTTCCTCTAAGATCAGGAACAAGACAAGGATGTTCACTCTCACCACTATTATTCAACATAGTATTGGAAGTCCTAGCCACAGCAGTCAGAGAAGAAAAAGAAATAAAAGGAATACAAAATGGAAAATAAGTAGTAAAACTGTCACTGTTGGCCGATGACATGATACTATACATAGAAAATCCTAAAGATGCCACCAGAAAACTACTAGAACTAATCAATGAATTTGGTAAGGTTGCAGGATACAAAATTAATGCACAGAAATCTCTTACATTCCTGTACACTAACAATGAAAGATCAGAAAGAGAAATTAAGGAAACAATCCCATTTACCATCACAACAAAAAGAATAAAATACCTAGGAATAAACCTACCTAAGGAGGCAAAAGACCTGTACTCAGAAAACTATAAAACACTGATGAAAGAAATCAAAGATAACATAAACAGATGGAGAGTTATACCCTGATCCTGGATTGGAAGAATCAATATTGTGAAAATGACTATACTACCCAAAGTAATCTACAGGTTCAATGCAATCCCTGTCAAATTATCAATGGCATTTTTCACAGAAATAGAACAATAAATTTCACATTTTGTATAGAAACACAAAAGACCCTGAATGGCCAAAGCAATCTTAAGAAAGAAAAACAGAGCTGGAGGAATCATGCTCCCTGACTTCAGACTATACTACAAAGCTACAGTAATCAAGACAGTATGGTACTGGCACAAAAACAGAAATATAGATCAATGGAACAGGATAGAAAGCCCAGAGATAAACCCACACACATAAGTCACCTTATCTTTGACAAAGGAGGCAAGAATATACAATGGAGAAAAGACAACCTCTTCAATAAGTGGTGCTGGGAAAAATGGGCAAATACTAGTAAAAGAATGAAATTAGAACACACTCTAACACCATACACAAAAGTAAACTCAAAATGGATTAAAGACCTAAATGTAAAGCCAGACACTATAAAACTCTTAGAGGAAGACATAGGCAGAACACTCTATGACATAAATCACAGCAAGATCCTTTTTGACCCACCTCCTAGAGTAAGGGAAATCAAAACAAAAATAAACAAATGGGACCTAATGAAATGTAAAAGCTTTTGCACAGTAAAGGAAACCATAAAAAAGACGAAAAGACAGCCCTCAGAATGGGAGAAAGTATTTGCAAACAAAGCAACTGACAAAGGATTAATCTCCAAAATATACAAGCAGCTCATGGAACTCAATATCACAAAAACAAACAACCCAATACAAAAATGGGCAGGAGACCTAAATAGGCGTTTCTCCAAAGAAGACATACAAATGGCCAACAAATAAATGAAAAGATGCTCAACATCACTAATTATTAGAGAAATGCAAATCAAAACCACAATGAGGTATCACCTCACACCGGTCAGAATGGCCATCACCAAAAAATTAGAAACAATAAATGCTGGAGAGGGTGTGGAGAAAAGGGAACCCTCTTGCACTGTTGGTGGGAATGTAAATTGATACAGCCACTATGGAGAACAGTATGGAGGTTCCTTATAAAACTAAAAATAGAACTATCATATGACCCAGCAATCCCACTACTGGGCATATACCCTGAGAAAACCATAATTCAAAAATATATATATGTACCACAATGTTCACTGCAGCACTATTTACAATAGCCAGCACATGAAAGCAACCTAAATGTCCAACAACAGATGAATGGATAAAGAAGATGTGGCCCATATACACAATGGAATATTACTCAGCCATAAAAAGGAACAAAACTGAGTTATTTGTAGTGAGGTGGATGGACCTAGAATCTGTCAGAGTGAAGTAAGTCAGAAAGATAAAAACAAATACCGTATGCTAATGCATATATATGGAATTTTAAAAAGCAGTGCTGGTGAACCTAGTAGCAGGGCAAGAATAAAGACACAGACCTAGAGAACGGATGTGAGGGCACGGCAGGGGAAGGGGAAGCTGGGATGAAGTGAGAGAGTAGCACTGACATATATACGCTATGAAATGTAAAATGGATGGCTAGTGGGAAGCAGCAGCATTGCACAAGGAGATCAACTCGACGCTTTGTGACGACCTAGGGGGTGGGATAGGGATTGTGGGAGGGAGGCTCAATAGGGAGGATTTATGGGGATGTACGTATATATATATAGCTGATTCACTTTATACAGCAGAAACTAACACAACATTGTAATGCATTTATACTCCAATAAAGATGTGGAAAAAATATATAGTAGCTGGCACATAAAAGGTGCTCAATAATTGTTATAAAAAAAAATTACATGGCAAGCTGGATAAGTGTTTACAACAGTTAGAATAAAGGCAGAATATATAAAATGGATCTACACACTGTTTACAACTCAAGCAAAACTATGTGTGCATCTTTGACAAAGACTTGTGAAACTGACAATGGCAAAGATCAATTTATTAGAGAAACAGAATTCTGGAAATTTTAAAATTGACTTTCCCCTTTCATAGTATTCTTAAATTGCTTATCAAGAATGTTGTTCATGAAAGCCTAGCTCAGTGCTATTCTACCATCAGAGCTCCCAAAAACATAAAGGTATCAACTGAATGCAGAAACCAGAGGTCTTAACTGGTTAGCTACTGAACATTCCTGGTGAAAACTGTATGCATATCAGCAGGCCAGAAAAATGGATATGTACAAAGGAGAAGAAATGCCAGTTGCCTTTTGTGCTGAGCTGCCATACATAAGGAAGACTTGCACAAAACCTTAATTCCATCTGAAAAGTAAACAAAACCAGAACTTGCCAGCACCATTTCATAGAAGTGAATTCCAGAGATGGATCTTTAAGTCAACTCTCCACTATATGCAAAGAATGTATTGAAAGAGTAGGGGAGAGAGGCAAGAGAAAGGAGAAAGAGAAGGAAAATGAGAGTGGAAGAAACAAAATGTGATTTGACAAAGAAGAAAGGAAAAGAGGCAATTAAAACTCAAATACATCTACCTGTTGGTTCTCTTAAAAATCCTTCCCTGAATTTTCGCATTTCAAAATATGCCATTGTTTAATTTCACCCAAGGAATAGGAAAAATGATGGTGCCATTAATTGAAATGGGAAATCCAAAGGAGGGGATGCTTTGAGAAAATATAAGCCTGTAAAGAGGACTTGATAAACGTGTGTGCGTAGGCCATTAAATGCAAGTGTCTTGTTTGTTGAGTTTCAGCTTCCAATAGGACATCTTTCATGGCCTGCCAAAATAGGAACACCTCCTCCCAGGGAGCAAGACTACATTTCAGTTAATTTTCTATTTCAATAAGATAGAAATTGCAAGTCAGCAAGAAACAGAGACAGGCTACACAGTTTCCTTAGTCTTGTATTCCCGATAAAATGCAGGGCCCAGAAATAGCAAGAATAGACCTCACTGCTCTTGCCCTTTGCCTACAAATGACTAATGATGAGGGTAGGTTGGGTGGAGGTAGGCTGAGGGCAGGTGGGGCTACCCTGGCATTGAGGCCACATTGAAGGCTAACAACACACACCCCTTTGCAATAAGTTTAAGGGAACAGCATAGTCTTTCCTTCCCATCAGAGACTGACATTTAACCCCATCCCAAAGTAATCACCACCTCCACTTTTCTCTCCCTCTATAAGTCAACAGGAAAAATAACATTCCCCAAATAAGAGATTCATTTCTCATCAAAATAAAACCTTCTTTTATGTAACTACACAGAAGCTTCCTTACTGAAGCACTAAATTCAAAAGGAGCTATAAGTTAAAAGAATCTGCTCTTATCATAAATAAAAGATTGTATATGCGAACTTATTTGCAGTAAAATCTTATGATAAAAAATATAATTTATACCCTAGTTTCTCCTGTGTATTTTATGTAATATCCCAGTAAAATATTTCCATTTTACAACAGGTACCTATTAAAACCATTCCTCATAAAACTGTCAGCATAAAACACAAAAACTGGAAGGAAAAAGCAGAGGAAAAGAAAATATATCAAAAAGAGGATGAAAGGCAACAGAAGGATGCTTGTGGAAACCCTCCCAGTGAGACATAAATAACAGTAATATGGAGGCAGTGGAAAATGCTAATAATTAAGTAGGATCTTTTAAGGTGAATCCTTAAATCCTTCTTCAAATGCCATTCGTTTCTCTATGCTAACAAGGAATACTCTCACAATAAAATCTGGAGACAGGACCTTACTAGTGACACAGAATGAGTCTACAAAATAAGTCAATTAAAAAGAAAGTGTCCTGGGCTTCCCTGGTGGTGCAGTGGTTGAGAGTCCACCTGCTAATGCAGGGGACACGGGTTCGTGCCCCGGTCTGGGAGGATCCCACATGTCGCGGAGCGGATGGGCGTGTGAGCCATGGCCACTGAGTCTGTGCATCCGGAGCCTGTGCTCCGCAACAGGAGAGGCCACAACGGTGAGAGGCCCAAGTAGAGCAAAAAAAAAAAAAAGTGTCCTGGAGGACTTTCCTGGTGGTGCAGTGGTTAAGAATCTGCCTGCCAATGCAGGTGATATAGGTTCTAGCCCTGGTCCAGGAAGATCCCACACGCGTGGAGCAGCTAAGCCGGAGCACCACAACTACTGAGCCTGCACTCTAGAGCATGTGAGTCACAACTACTGAGCCCGTGTGCCACAACTACTGAAGCCTGCGCGCCTAGAGCCTGTGCTCCAAAAAAAGAGAAGCCACGGCAATGGGAAGCTTACGCACCACAATGAAAAGCAGCCCCCGCTCGCCGCAACTAGAGAAAGACTGCACGCAGCAACGAAGACCCAACGCAGCCAAAAATAAATTAATTAATTTTTTAAAAAAGAAAGTGTCCTGGAAACGGCAAATATTGTCTGTGAAAATGCAGCCCAACATGTGATTGAAGTTTACTCTCGAGTCAACAGGTGCTTCTCCCACCTACAGGTGGACTTGCAGCCTGTGAGCCAAGGAGCCCTTAAAACTAGCTAATCGGATCCGTCAGTCTTTGGGAGGTTGTCAGTATTTATTTTGAAATCATTTCAGATGTACAGAAAACTTGTAAGAGTAATAAAAAGAACTCCAGATACCTTTCTTCCAGATTTCCTACAACTGTTAAATTTTTATCACTTTCTCATATATATATGAATTATTATAATATATAAATTACATACATTCAAATTACACATATAATTAAATATACACATGTATTTGACCAATTGAGAGTAAATTGCTGATTTATGATACCCATTCATCCCTGAAACTTCAGTGTGTATTATTTGGGGGCACTCTTTTACATAACGAGGAGAACATAATCAAAATGAGGAAAATAAGATTTAGTATGATCTAATCTGTAGATCTTATTCAAATTTGGCCAATTGTCCCAACAACAACTTTACAGTTTTTAAAAATGAGATAACTAAAAAAGGAAGAGAAATTGAAAGAAAATTTTAGTCCAGGATGCAGTCCAGGATCACACATTGCATTCAGCTGTCCTGTCTCTTTGGTCTCCCTTAATCTGGAACAGTACCTCTGTCTCTTTGTTTTTTCTGACCTTCACTTGCTGAAGAGAACAAGCCAGTTATTTTGTAAACTAACTTGGTTTTGTCTGGTATTTCCTCATGATTATATTCAGATTACACAGTTTTGACAGAAATGCCGCAGAGGTGATATGTCTCGGTATCAGGAGGCATATGTTCATTTGTCCCATAAATGGTGATAACTCTGATCACTTCACTAAAGTGGGGTCCCTTGTAAAATTACTATTTTTCCCTTTGTAATTCAGAAGCGGAGATACTTTGAGATTAAGTAAATATCCTGTTCCTCATCAAATTTTCATCCAACAGTTTCAGCATCTGTTGATGACTCTTGCCTAAATCAATTATTATTGTGATGGTTCCAAATGAGAAGTGATGCCGTGCTCTATAGATGGGGTGACTCAGATCTCTGGGGGATCAGACGTCTTAATTTTTGACTTGGAAAAGAAAGCAGTATCTATTTCTACTACAATCTATAGAAAGTAAAGATCAACAAAATTGTCCTAGTTGATAGCACTATGGAGAACATAGCATCCATTTTCTGTGCATCAGTAATTCTCAGCGGAAGGGAGAGGATTTTTGTGTTTTTTTTTTTGTGGTACGCGGGCCTCTCACTGCTGTGGCCTCTCCTGCTGCGGAGCACAGGCTTCAGACGCGCAGGCTCAGCGGCCATGGCTCACGGGCCCAGCCGCTCCGCGGCATGTGGGATCTTCCCGGACCGGGGCACGAACCCGTGTCCCCTGCATCGGCAGGCGAACTCCCAACCACTGCACCACCAGGGAAGCCCAAGGGAGAGGTTTTTTAATCACTATCAAAAAGGTCACAGGTTTAGAAAAGTTGAGAAATACTGTACTAGATGCTTTTCTTTCAAGAGAAATTAACCTCCAGTTTAGAAAATGGAATGGCTGTTTTTCTCCTAAGTAATTTTTTTGATTTTATGCAAAAACATTCTGAATTATGTAACCAAGTTTTTCCTTTTGACGATGCCTGCTAGAAAACTTAGAACTTAAACAGTGTGTGGTTCATGGTGATAAGTCTTTTAACTCTTCATTTTAGGGTCTCATTTTTTGATCATTTAATGTTTCCAACTAGTTTTGCTTTCTCCTTTTGCTCTAATTTCTTATTTATCCGTCTATTTTATTAGGTATTTTTGTAGCCAAATGGAAACTTTGTGGACTAAGATAGGCACACAAACTAATTAATAAAATAGTCTATAATTTCTTTTTTCATCAGTTGATCTCTCTCAAATCTCCAGATCAAATTTCTTATCAACTGGGGCTATCTTATTTTGTTCCACTTGACATGACATGTTGGAGGAAGGGGGGGGGGTGAAAGAACACATGAGAAACTTTAATTCAGTGTCATTGGTTAATTCAGTGACTTTATGCTTTCCAGGGCCCTAAAATAATGAGATTGGTTATTGCTTGTCACTTGGAATGGATCCTTCGTGGTGCCGGGAGAAGAGCACTGAACCAGTCATCAGAAGGCCCATCCGTGGTATAATTCTACTTCTGCCACAGATGTGGTGTGACCTTGAATAAACCAATTCCAATATCTGAACTTCAGCATCCTTGGGGAATAACTGGGAATGAAAGCACCTAAACTGCCTAAACTGCCTATCTCACCAAACTATTGGAAAACTCAATAGGAAAGTGCTTCAAGAACTACAAGATCCAAGAATTCCTTATCATCTTATCATCTGCTAAGAGCATAAGACCATAAACAAGTAAACAAATATACAAATAACTTAATTTCAGATAATCGTAAATGCTATGAAAACAAAATAGATGAAAAGATTCAAGAAGGAAGGCGGGGAGGGTGATTTGAGACCAGAGGGCCAAAGGAGACCTCTGTAAGGAATGGATATTTAATCAGAGACCTGAATAAGGAGAAGCAGAAAGCTATGCAGAGATGACAAGAGCACATGAAGCGGGGATAAAACCTCGAAGGCAGGAAGCCACTCAGTGGGCTCCAGTAACTGCAAGAAGCCAGTGTGTGTAGGGGGTGCTTACACAGGGTAGGTGTGGCAGAGGCGAAATTGAGGATGGAGGTGCAGCCTTTGCAAACCAGTCTCTCTGCAGCCTCAGCATTAAGAGCATGGGCTCTGCAATCCACAAACCTGGGTGCACCTCCTGGGTCTGCCTCTTACCATCGTGGTGGAGGTACTTAAGCTCCCCATGCCACAGCTTTACTGCACATAAAACAGGAATGATAATAGCAGTTTCTTTACAAAATGGTGTGAGAATTAAGTGGGCTGTGGTTAGTACAGTGCTTGGTACAGGTGAGCTCTTAAGAAGCTTATTACTTTCCAGTCCACTCCATCAAAGGAACAACAATGACCCTTAAAGAATAAACCGCACAAGTCAGGGTTCAAGCATATTTGATAAAACTTTTCTCATAGGATAAGCAGTAAATTCCTCAAGGATAGAGAACCTGTCTGCTCCAGCCCCTCAGCACTTAGCACAGAGCTGCACATAGTAGGTGCTCAATAAGATATCTACCCTGAGTAAATATTTGTGAAAGGCGGTTCCTGACAGTAGTAGCAAGCCAGCCATGAAATGCAGGCAGTAAATCACGCTCCCCTGTGCCCAGCTCTATACAGAATTCACAACAGGCACAACTTGCTTTTAAACTCAAGTTATGTGAAATGTTTTGAGATGGTCCTAACTTATTCGGAGGCATGCTCACCTTAAGTAATGGGTTGTCTCAGGAGTGAGTCCCTGGCTCTGCCATAATAGCTGATTTTTATCAACAATTAGGAAAAGAGGCACTTGTCTGATTACTCGGCCAATTTCTGAACAAACGGCTCCTCAGCCAACCATTACAAATACGTCCCACCACCACCAGCGTTTCCAAGTTCAGACTTCTCATTCTGATCATGCTAGGAATGTAATCAACTCCCTCTGTAGAGGTAAGTTAATTATCTCCTCAGGCTGTGAACGAACACACGGGTTTGCTTTCTGACCACGGTTCCTAATGAGAGGGCCCTCCAGAGGAGCCAGAGGGCTTGTCGGCTGTCACAACGGGGCCCCGGATGGCACCCAGGAGCCGTGGTTCAAAACGATCTGGCCTTTATCCCCCAGGTCCCCCATCGTACCTGCTTTAGTGATGCAGCGCTGGACACAGAACTTGACTCTCTCCAGTCTCCTCTGGCCAGCATGGCCGTGCCCTGTTGGCTGGGGCTGGGCTCCTGGAGCTCACCCAGCACCTCCTGCAGCCCAGCTCAGCTCCCAGCTCAGGATGTCCCTCTGGAAGCTGATCCTGAGATAGATAAGGGAGGAAATCAGCTTCTCTGTCCTCCATCACCAGGCTGCCAGGGACAGCAGGACCCAAAGACTCAAACATAAATCACCTACCTATCTCCATGTTTTAAACTTCAGCTTTAATCCAGCTCAGAGTAGGATTAGCTGCCTCAGAGACTGCTAATTGCCAGATGGCCGCTGATAGCCAACCAGGGAAACGTGTGTGTCAGAGCCTGCTGTGAAGCCTTAGAGCGAGGCAGGCCAACCCTTCACTTCTTCATCATCACAATGGGGACAGAGGCAAGGCAGCGAGCTCTCGGATGCACAGTGAGTTAACAGCACGTGCTGGGACCTTTCTCTGGGTTATTTGAATTGAGGGGAGAAAGAGAGATGAGCATTGAGAGATAGCAGCGCATCCCTAGCTGATTATGTCCTGCTGCTCTCAGACAGGGGCAGAAGCAAGAGGAAGGAAAGTTAATTTACTGAATACCTCCTATATTCTGGGTGTGATGTCAGCTCTTTTCATGTGTAACACCTGGGTTCTAATCCCTGGTCTGCCACCGACCCTACATGTCATCTTGGGTAAATCACTTTCCCTGTGGAGGAGTCTTAGTACCTCAAGTGCAGGCTGAGAAGGGTAGAGTGGATTATCTCTAAGACAGTGGTTCTCATTCTTTAATGTACACCAGAATCCCCTGGAGGGCTTGTTAAGATACAGGTTGCTGGGTCCCACTCTCAGTTTCTGAATCATGGCGCTTGAGAATATGTGTGTCAAACAAGCTCCCCAGTGGTGCTGATGGTGTTCATCTATGGACCACACCTAAAGGTGCATCGCTCTAAGATATAACCACCAACTCTAAAGTTAAATAGCATGCGTGCGTTCATGAAAAAGAAACATACACACACACACACACACACACACACACACACTCTCTCTCTCTCTCTCTCTCTCTCTCTCTCTTTAAAAAAGAGTAAAAAACAAAAGACCCCAAGCTAGTAAATCAATCCCAGTGGGTCCAAGCCTACAGGTTTCCTTAAACTCTTGAAAACAACTCTAACATGTAGCAAGCCAAATCTGAACTCAAGTTTATGTCCTGTGGCTCAAGTCCTTCCTTTGGAGAGGATAAAGTGCTGCCTTACCCCCAAGAAGCCTGTAAGCCTGAATGAAGGGCTCATTCACACAGTCACACTCAGATGGAGGCCCAAGTGGCATCCCAGGGAAGCATCTGAATGTCTTTAGTATCCGGTACATCCAGACATTTGCTATGTACCCTACGAGGACTGCAACCAGCAGGGGTACCACTGGGATGGAGAAGATGCAGGAGTGCTCACCATTGCTTCCATGGTGTGACCAGAGGTCCACACCCCTAAAATCCCCACCCAGAGCACTGCCAATCTCCCAGGACATCAGCAGATTGCTTCCGGGAAATTTCTCAAAACACATATCAACCCAAAGGAAAGCAGAAAAAAAAACACATATATATTGAAAAAACAGAAAAGTACCCAAATGCTCCTAGGAGAATGTTTGACCCTTGACACGCTATACTCATGGGCTGAATATCTAAGATCAAAGCTACCTTAGAAGGGTATTATGACTTTTACAGAACAACAACAAAAATGGGCAGGAAGAAAGCCCGGGGCAAGAAAGCCAGAGAACTTCCATGGGGCGCCACCTCTCAGGGAAGATATGTCGTGGCTAAAATCCAGGAAAGCTGTCTGATATTGGTGTCATTTTTGGTCTCCGGTCCTACAGGCTGGTCCACTATCATTGCAGACAGAATAAGTGATGTGGCCAAGGATGGGAGATGAGAGGAAAGAAAAAGAAATCTCCTTTCCGGAGTCCCCAGTGAGGCACCCAACAAGCTTAACCCCAGGCAGGAGCCGGGTCTCTCACCCAGGGTATCATCTAATGCTTGTCTCCCCAGCCCTTTCCTTCCTACCTTTTAAATGGAAGCACTAAAAGCATTTACACTAAAAAGTAATTCTATATAATTGTTACAAACCAGAATGCAAATGTCATAGATAATCCTTCCGGTAAAATATACATAATGTAAAAAAAAAATCAACTTAACAATCAATCTAACAATTTAACAGAGTACCCAATTATCAACTCAAGCCCAGAGTGGGGACAGAGGGTCGAGTGCAGGGAACACAGAAGAGTGGAGGGTAGAGGTAAAAATAAGCATCTCTCTTCCTCTTAGACAACAGAGAGTTAATAGATATACTCAGCACGGATAATAAGTGACATATAAGATAAAATATTGTTTATTTAATGTAACCATTAATAGAATGTAAAAGGCTTTATATCCCACAGAGACTACCAAAAAAGAAATCAGAAAACAGACCACATGGAAGAAGCAAGAAAACGGCAAAAAAATCACCACCACCCTTCCAAAAAGGAGGCATAAACAAGAGAAAAGGGGAAAATAAGATAGCAGAATGAAGACAAACCATGCTTTCCTAAAAGCCAAACCAAAAGGAAAACACCCACTGCTTCTAACGATCATGTGGTACATTATACCCGTTCCCTCCGGGCCCCTTGGTTGTTTCATTTCTTCATCTCACGGACTTGCCTCCACTTCAACCACTGTGGCCACTGTCACTCATTAGACCCTGTCATTCCCTAAAGCGTCCCCCCTTCAGGAACAACTAAACCAATCACTGTACTCACATCTCCTGACATTTCAACTGCAAAAGGAGAGAGGGCAGGTTCAAGGGAGGACTTTGGCTTCTTTAGGTTTGTAGTAGGAGAAAATGAGATTTTGTTTAAAAAAAGAAAGAAAAGGCCAATGAAAAGAGTTACAAAGTAAAAGGATGAACAAACAGGAAAGACAAGGGAAATCAATACGGCAAGTTTTGAAGATGGCAGTTTTGAGGTAGAGACGGGGTCAGGAAAGGGTGGAGCCACTGGCCTCTGAGTTTATCAAGCCTGCAATTCCTCAGCCACATATAAAACTATGGAATGAGACTGAAGCAGCATTCAGACAAAAATTCTGAGCCTCAATTTTATTGCTTCAAAAAGGAATAAAATAGAGAAAGTAAGCATCTGCCTCAAGATGTCAGAAAGAGAACATAATAATATGAGAAAAGTTTTCATAGGAATGTGATAGAGACAATATTACAAAGTATGGTTTTCAGAAAGAAATCGACAGAAATGGAAAAGTAATTCCAACTGTTGACTTTAAAGAAACAGAAAAATATATAGTGGGTGCAATAAGGGGAAAAAGGTTGGGAATAAACATGTCATTTAACCGTAAGTATGAAGTTTACTTTTTTAAAAGGTAAATGAGTACGATGTCAGCCCTGCTAGTATATTTGAAAATCACTAGGAAAAGAGTTTCTAGAAAATCTATGAACACCAAAATTGATTCATTAAACAAACAGCCCAAGTAGTTCAATAATTATAGGCAAACCTTAAAGAGGTCAACAGACTATATACATATAGACTATATATGTACTACACACATACATATAAAGCAAGCTGTACTCAGATGAAACTTTCATGTTCTCAGGGGAAAGATAATCTTAATGGTACCCAGACCCACAATCCCTTATTTATAGTTCTAAAATTCCAAACGCTTTGTAGTTTATTTTATAAAGCGTTTGAAGACAAAACCTGACTGAAACTCATTTAACATTAAATTTGATCTGAATTCATATATATATATATTATTATTTTCATGTCATGGTATGAAATAGTAACATGTTTATTATGCCCTGCTGCCCCACATCCCACTAGGTGAGATATGTAATATTGGTTTGGCCAAAAAGTTCGTTCAGCTTTTTCGTAACATCTTACGGGGTTTTTGTTTTTTGGAAGATTTTTAATCACAGTTTCAATTTTGGTGCTTGTGATTGGTCTGTTCATATTTTCTATTTCTTCCTGATTCAGTCTTGGCAGGTTGTGCATTTCTAAGAATTTGTCCATTTCTTCCAGGTTGTCCACTTTATTGGCATAGAGTTGCTTGTAGTAATCTCTAATGATCTTCTGTATTTCTGCAGTGTCAGTTGTTACTTCTGCTTTTTCATTTCTAATTCTAGTGATTTGTCTTCTCCCTTTTTTCTTGATGAGTCTGGCTAATGTTTTATCAATTCTGTTTATCTTCTCAAAGAACCAGCTTTTAGTTTTATTGATCTTTGCTATTGTTTCCTTCATTTCTTTTTCATTTATTTCTGATCTGACCTTTATGATTTCCTTCCTTCTGCTAACTTTGGGGTTTTTTTTGTTCTTTCTCTAAATGCTTTAGGTGCAAGGTTAGGTTGTTTTTTCGACATGTTTCCTATTTCTTAAGGTAGGATTGTATTGGTATAAACTTCCCTCTTAGAACTGCTTTTGCTGCATCCCATAGGTTTTGGGTCATCATGTCTCCATTGTCATTTGTTTCTAGGTATTTTTTGATTTCCTCTTTGATTTCTTCAGTGATCACTTCGTTATTAAGTAGTGTATTGTTTAGCCTCCATGTGTTTGTATTTTTCACAGATCTTTTCCTGTAATTGACATCTAGTCTCATAGCATTGTGGTTGGAAAAGATAGCTCATATGATTTCAATTTTCTTAAATTTACCAAGGCTTGATTTGTGACCCAAGATATGATCTATCCTGGAGAATGTTCCATGAGCACTTGAGGAAAATGTGTATTCTGTTGTTTTTGGATGGAATGTCCTATAAATATCAATTAAGTCCATCTTGTTTAATGTGTCCTTATTTATTTTCATTTTGGATGATCTGTCCATTGGTGAAAGTGGGGTGTTAAAGTCCCCTACTATGAATGTGTTACTGTCGATTTCCCCTTTTATGGCTGTTAGTATTTGCCTTATGTATTGAGGTGCTCCTATGTTGGGTGCATAAATATTTACAATTGTTATGTCTTCTTGGATCGATCCCTTGATCATTATGTAGTGTCCTTCTTTGTCTCTTGTAATAGTCTTTGTTTTAAAGTCTATTTTGTCTGATATGAGAATTGCTACTCCAACTTTCTTTTGATTTCCATTTGCATGGAATATCTTTTTTCATTCCCTCACTTTCAGTCTGTATGTGTCCCTAGGTCTGAAATGGGTCTCTTGTAGACAGCATATATATGGGTCTTGTTTTTATATCCATTCAGCCAGTCTGTGTCTTTTGATGGGAGCATTTAATCCATTTACATTTAAGGTAATTATCGATATGTATGTTCCTATTTTCTTAATTGTTTTGGGTTTGTTATTGTAGGTCTTTTCCTTCTCTTGTGTTTCTTGCGTAGAGAAGTTCCTTTAGCATTTGTTATAAAGCTGGTTTGGTGGTGCTGAACTCTCTCAGCTTTTCCTTGTCTGTAGAGGTTTTAATTTCTCCATCAAATCTGAATGAGATCCTTGCTGGGTAGAGTAATTTTGGTTGTAGGTTCTTCTCCTTCATCACTTTAAATATGTCCTGCCACTCCCTTCTGGCTTGTAGAGTTTCTGCTGAAAGATCAGCTGTTAACCTTATGGGGATTCCCTTGTGTGTTATTTGTTGTTTTTCCCTAGCTGCTTTTAATATGTTTTCTTTGCATTTAATTTTTGATAGTTTGATTAATATGTGTCTTGGTGTGTTTCTCCTTGGATTTATCCTGTATGGGACTCTCTGTGCTTCCTGGACTTGATTAACTATTTCCTTTCCCATATTAGGGAAGTTTTCAACTATAATCTCTTCAAATATTTTCTCAGTCCCTTTCTTTTCCTCTTCTTCTTCTGGAACCCCTATGATTTGAATTTTGGTGCATTTAATGTTGTCCCAGAGGTCTCTGCTGTCTTGAGTTCTTTTCATTCTTTTTTCTTTATTCTGCTCTGCAGTAGTTATTTGCACTATTTTATCTTCCAGGTCACTTATCCGTTTTTCTGCCTCAGTTATTCTGCTATTGATCCTTCTAGAGTATTTTTAATTTCATTTATTGTGTTGTTCATCATTGCTTGTTTCCTCTTTAGTTCTTCTACATCCTTGTTAAATGTTTCTTGCATTTTCTCTATTCTATTTCCAAGATTTTGGATCATCTTTACTATCATTATTCTGAATTCTTTTTCAGGTAGACTGCCTATTTCCTCTTCATTTGTTAGGTCTGGTGGGTTTTTTATCTTGCTCCTTCATCTGCTGTGTGTTTTTCTGTCTTCTCATTTTGCTTATCTTACTATGTTTGGGGTCTCCTTTTTGCAGGCTGAAGGTTCGTAGTTCCCGTTGTTTTTGGTGTCTGTCCCCAGTGGCTAAAGTTGGTTCAGTGGGTTGTGTAGGCTTCCTGGTGGAGGGGACTAGTGCCTGTGTTCTGGTGGATGAGGCTGGATCTTGTCTTTCTGGTGGGCAGGTCCACGTCTGGTGGTGTGTTTTGGGGTGTCTGTGGCCTTATTATGATTTTAGGCAGCCTCTCTGCTAATGGGTGGGGTTGTGTTCCTGTCTTGCTAGTTGTTTGGCATAGGGTGTCCAGCACTGTAGCTTGCTGGTCATTGAGTGAAGCTGGGTGTTGGTGTTGAGATGGAGATCTCTGGGAGATTTTTGCCATTTGATATTATGTGGAGCTGGGAGGTCTCTTGTGGACCAGTGTCCTGAAGTTGGCTCCTCCACGTCAGAGGCACAGCACTGACTCCTGGCTGCAGCCCAAGAGCCTTTCATCCACACAGCTCAGAATAAAAGGGAGAAAAGGTAGAAAGAAAGAAAGAAACAGAATAAAATAAAATAAAAAAGTAAAATAAAATAAAATACAGTTATTAAAATAAAAAATAATTATTAAGAAAAATATTTTTTAAATCAAACAAACAAAAAAAAACAGACGGACAGAACCCTGGGACAAATGGTGAAAGCACAGCTATACAGACAAAATCTCACACAGAAGCATACACATACACACTCACAAAAAGAGGAAAAGGGGAAAAAAATAATAAATCTTGCTCGCAAAGTCCACCTCTTCAATTTGGGATGATTCGTTGTCTATTCAGGTATTCCACAGATGCAGGGTACATCAAGTTGATTGTGGAGATTTAATCCGCTGCTCCTGAGTCTGCTGGGAGAACTTTCCCTTTCTCTTCTTTGTTCGCACAGCTCCCGGGGTTCAGCTTTGGATTTGGCCCCGCCTCTGTGTGTAGGTCGCCGGAGGGTGTCTGTTCTTCGCTCAGACAGGACGGGGTTAAAGGAGCAGCTGATTCGGGTGCTCTGGCTCACTCAGGCGTGGGGGAGGGAGGGGTACGGATGCGGGGCGAGCCTGCGACGGCAGAGGCCGGCGCGGCGTGACGTTGTACCAGCCTGAGGCATGCTATGCATTCTCCCGGGGAAGTTGTCCCTGGATCCCGGGACCCTGGCAGTGGCGGGCTGCACAGGGTCCCGGGAGGGGAGGTGTGGATAGTGACCTGTGCTCGCACACAGGCTTCTTGGTGGCTGCAGCAGCAGCCTTAGCGTCTCATGCCCGTCTCTGGGGTCCGCACCTTTAGCCGCAGCTCGCGGCTGGAGCTCCTTTAAGCAGCGCTCTTAATCCCCTCTCCTCGCGCACCAGGAAACAAAGAGGCAAGAAAAAGTCTCTTGTCTCTTCGGCAGCTCCAGACTTTTTCCTGGACTCCCTCCCAGCTAGCTGTGGCACACTAACCCCCTTCAGGCTGTGTTCACGCCGCCAACTCCAGTCCTCTCCCTGCGATCTAAGCTCCGAAGCCCAAGCCTCAGCTCACAGCCCCCAACCGCCCCGTCGGGTGAGCAGACAAGCCTCTTGGCTTGGTGAGTGCTGGTCGGCACCGATCCTCTGTGCAGGAATCTCTCCGCTTTGCCCTCCGCACCCCTGTTGCTGCGCTCTCCTCCGCGGCTCCGAAGCGCCCCCCGTCCGCCACCCACAGTCTCTGCTCGTGAAGGGGCTTCTAGTGTGTGGAAACCTTTCCTCCTTCACAGGTCTCTCCCACTGGTGCAGGTCCCGTCCCTATTCTTTTGTCTCTGTTTATTCTTTTTTCTTTTGCCCTACCCAGGTATGTGGGGAGTTTCTTGCCTTTTGGGAGGTCTGAGGTCTTCTGCCAGCATTCAGTAGGTGTTCTGTAGGAGTTGTTCCACGTGTAGATGTATTTCTGATGTGTCTGTGGGGAGGAAGGTGATCTCCGCGTCTTACTCTTCCGCCATCTTCCCCCTCTCCTCGGAGATAGGGTCTTTAAAGAGGTAATTAAGTTACAGTATGGTTGCAGGTGTGGGCCCTGATCCAATATGACTGGTGTCCTGATAAGTATAAGATGAGGAAATTTGGACACAAACACACAGAGGAAAGACCATGTGAGGACACAGTGAGGAAGTTGCTATCTACAAGCCAAGGAGAGAGGCCTCAGAAGAAACGAACTCTGCCATCACCTTGACCTGGGACTTCTAAATCTCCAGAAATATGATAAAATAAATTTCTGTTGCTTAATCCACCGAGACTGTGTAACTTGTTGTCGCAGCCCTAGCAAACTAATACAGGCACATTTAATATTCAAGTTTGAATAATTACTAAGTATTCATTCCACCATTATAAAAACATCTCTTTTCCTTCTCTCTGGGCACTACTTTCATGAAAATTCCAAGAATCATAAGGACACCTACTCTGTGCAAATAGTCAGTCCTGGTGACCAGTTTTACAGAAAAAAATGCTAGAAAATCTGACCAGTCCACCAGAGGGCCAAGTGTACTGCTTGGACCACACACACGGTATTTGTTGAAAGCACATGACTCAGAAACAGGGGTCATCCTTGTCCATGGATCAGAGCTTATCAACGGTCCAGACACCAGCACCAGGTGGCCCACGCTCCCGGGCCATTGTCACCAGCATTGGGGTGCTTGAGGCATATACCACCCAGGCTAGTCCCATAGGACTTCTCAGAATACAGAGAAGGAGGAGGACACGGCTCCCTCCCTGTATTATGCCTGCATACGGTGGTTCCACATCATTCAATGTCTCAGCTCCCAATGCTGCCATTCCTTTACACGGCACTTTCCTCATGCACTCAGCCATTTTCCCTAAGGCACTTGCACTGGGCCCAGGTGACTGAGTCCAGGAGGCTCCAGACTCAGCCACACACCCTGACCTGCATCCTGCCCCACACGCTCAACTTCCTGGCCCTCAGGAGAAAAAGCAGCCCTTCCCTCACCCAGTCCAGAGCGTGCCTATGCCTGCCTAGTATTATTAGTCATACTATTTTCAAGGGGAAATCTCACCTTGTGAAATGAAACGTGACCTGGTGAAATGAAATAAAAGCAAACCAAATCCTGCCAAGTAAAAAGAGGTGTGTTCCATAACTAAGTAAAATTATTTCAGGAATGCAGAGACAGATAAATATTAGGGGAAATTTTTAAACGTCATATCACTAAGTCAAAGGGGGAAAAAAAATCTTCTTAAAAGATGAGGAGGTGACTTCAATAGCATTTCTAATTTATAACACTAACCACCACAACAAAAACATTTTATAAACTAGGAATGGAAGATTGCTCCTTGATATGATAAAAAATCAAAATTGTCCCAAGCCACATGGCAGTAATAGCTAGTTAAAAGTAAGTGATGTTCCCACTTAACAAAATAATAAGACAAGGCTACTTGCAATCATGGTCATTGTTTATAGTATTCTAGAAGTTCTAGACCTGTACTGTCCAAAATGACAGCCACTAGCCACATGTGGTTACTGAGCACTTGAAATTGGGCTCATCTGAATTGAGGTGTGCTGTACCAGATTTTGAACACTTAGTATTTTTTTTAAAAACAGTGTAAAATACCTAATTTTTAATTTTTGTATTGATTTAGGTTGAAATTTTATTCTGGGTATATGGGGTTAAATAATAATATATTATTGAATAAATTTCATGTTTCCTTTTACTTTCTTTTACCGTAGCTACTAGAACATTTTAAATTACATATATGGATGGCATTATATTTCCATATTTCAGTGCTCTTCTAGACAGTGTAATAAGGTAAAAGAAAAGAAAAAATCTTTAGCCACAAGAAATAAGAAGGTGCAATTATTACTGTTTGAGGATTAGATGACTGGGTAGATGAGAAGTTATTACACATTTTAAAAAATAATTATTTCGAAATTAATGACTACTTTCTATGCCAGCATTAGACAGTTAGAGAATATAATGGAAAAATGAATCTCAAATGTCCACAAAATATATAATATACTCAAGAATAAATTATACGTAAAACGTAAGACATTTTTATAAATAAATAGTTTAAAATGGCTTTAGTTTCTCCTTTGCAACTGTTTAGGGAAGAAGCAAAGATGTTCTCAGAGAACACTAGTCTGAACTGAGGCCCCCAACTGAGCAAACAGCTGTACTCACCTGACTGCCAGTCTGTAGTGGCTGCTGAGGACCAAATATCCATGTCCATCAAATATTGTAGAACTCACAGCATACAAGTTCAGCAATGACCTTGTTTCTGGCTCCATCTTAGGTTTCCTATCCTGATGTTTCTTTGCTTAATCATCCAAGCACTGCATTATAAAACATGATACATGCATCAGCTATAATTATACACTGACTTCATGGTTTGTTTTTCTCCTATTCCTTTAACTTTTTAATGTAGGGCTGGTCCTTCCCCTTCTCTCAAATGACATTTCTTAGTCATCTTGTATCACTTCTTCAGGGACAAGCATAGTCTCTATTTCTGCACCTCTGCCTTTTCATCTGAACAGATACCCCCTTTTCATTAGAGGCATTTGAAAATGCAACTCTTAGGACTCAATCTTGACAAATATTGCAGAGACAGAGGGACATTTTAACCTTTGACTTGTCAAGGGTAATCACATCTACACTGAGGCTTAGTAAGGATGTGAGAACATTCCTTACTAAATAAATCTTTTTCTGTAACTTTGGATGTTAACTTTAATGTCATTTAATATAGGAGGAAATTTGTATATGATTTCTCTGAATCCTTAATAGCCTAGGTTTAATAGACTGGAAAGGCAGGGCAGGGAGTCACATATCCTTGGCAGAGGATATAGGACTGTTTGGAGAAAACCTGAGAAAAACCCTGAGAGCCTCCAGGACCCAGTACCTTTGCAATCTGTCTGGTTTATTATCCTGGCCTGGAGCTTGGGACCTCTTACCTCCCAGGTGAAAGACTCCTTTTGGCCCTGGGGACAAGGACAATAGCCCCCCAGAAGCCCAAGGGACAATTTACAAAGGCCTAGGGCTTACAGAGCCTTGCAGTGTCTCTCCACTCCAGACATGAAATAGGGCTTCTGATCCAAGGGCCATCCCAGGGAACTACTGGGAAGACGTGAGGATCTAGGCTGACAGGGGAAGTGTGCCATTTCTTAAGGCAAAAAGCAGTGGAGAAGCAGCAAATATGGAGGATAAGGAGCTGAGTTTGGGACATTTTTTTTTTTACTTATTTTTGGCTGCATTGGGTCTTCGTTGCTGCGCATGGGCTTTCTCTGGTTGTGGCAAGCAGGGGCTACTCTTCATTACGGTGCATGGCCTTCTCTTTGAGGTAGCTTCTCTTGTTGCAGAGTACGGGCTCTAGGGTACACGGGCTTCAGTAGTTGCAGCACGCGGGCTCAGTAGTTGTGGCGCACAAGCTTAGTTGCTCCGCGGCATGTGGGATCTTCTGGGACCAGGGCTTGAACCTGTGTCCCCTGCATTGGCAGGTGGATTCTTAACCACTGAGCCACCAGGGAAGCCCGAGTTTGGGACATTTTTATGTTGACGTAGAACTACCAAGCGAAGATATATTAGTAGGCATTAGGATCTGGAATTCGGGAAAGACATTAGCCTACAGACGCAGATGTTAACAACTAAAATCGTAAGTCCAGTGGTATTTGATATTTCTCTCCAGGAAATCATCGAGTTTTTCATTTTCCGGAGCACACAGAGGACATGTCTTGGATGACACAGAGGAGATTTTAGAGGAACAGCACTGAACCTCTCTTACGATGCAGGTGGCCAGGAACTTCTGAGTGTTGTGTGTCCATTTTCAACTACTGCATAACAAATTATCACAGACTTAGCAACCGTGAACAATACACATTTATTATCTGACTATTGCTGTGGGTCAGATTCTGCGTGTGGCTTAGCTGGGTCCTCTGTTCAGGGTCTCATAAGGCTGCAGTTGAGGTTTTAGCCAGGCTGTATTCTCATCCAGAAGCTTGAATGGGGAAGAACCTGACTCCAAGCTCACTCAGGTTACTGGAAGAATTTATTTCCTTGTGGCTGTAGGACTGAGGGCCCCAGCTTTTGCTGGCTAATGGTTGGAGGCTGCCCTCAGCTCCTAGACGTCACCCACCATTCAGAGAGGCCCACGTGGACTTCCCCAAAATGGCCACTTACTTCATCAAAACAGTGAATGAATTTGCTAGTAAGACAAAGCCTCATATAATGCAATGTAATCATAGGAGTGACATCCATCACTTTTGCCATATTCAGTTGGTTAGAAGCAAGTCAGGTCCCCCTATACACACTCAAGAGGAAGGTATTATACAGGACACAAACAGGAGATCAGGACCATGGAGGGTCAACTACCTTAGAATCTGTCTGCCACATGCTGCATGGATGGGAGAGGCATTGAAACAGAGTTGAAAAGCCATCTCCAAGGAGCAAACATATAGCAGTGGGAGGCACAAGAACATTCACCACATATTCTGCCATGGTAGGCCACATAAAAGGTGCAAAAGACCACAAATTTTGGCAGCTGCACATATCAACCACTTATTAAATACATTCATTGACATATTCTGTTACGAGGGTACCTATGCTATACTTCAGAAGGTTGAGAGCAAGAGAGGGGGGAAGCAAAAAAGCTAGGCTGACGATAACCCTCAAAATGTATTACCTGGGATATTCTGGAGAGATTTGATCGGCATAGGCATCTGAACATTGAATGGGCACGGTGATTGGTCAAAGAATATCTTGGTTGATTTATTTCCCCATCCTCCCACTAGGAAAAATGGAGTTGATGCAACTCTAGAAAGAGGAAATATTTGAAAACTTCTATAACTCAGTAATCAAAACCTACATGAAATATTAGATATATGCCAGGTGCTAACCAGTTCATCAACAACCTGCACTGAAAGGTGTCTAACTGCTGAACACAGGAAGCTCTGGCCTGGGTTGTTGCTCCTGTGCCCTAACTAGCCTCTCACCTCAGCACCTCCCCTGGAAGAGCTGGCCAAGACTCTCCAAAGCTGCCAACATGAGGGGGTGTGCAGTTTCATCTCCATCTTTTCTCCACCAGAAGCACGCCCATGACACTGCCATCTGCTCAGCAACATGGCATCCCAGGCACCAGGGACCCCGTTCGGGACGTGAAACTGGGTACAGGGCCATTTCCTCTTGACACCTCAGAACTCATCTCCCTTCTGAAACAAGGAGAGACATGCCTGATTTATCAGGGACCCAGCGAGCATGGAGGCAAATCTTTGTTCTCAGTAATTCTGAGACTTCAAGGATACTTGGTAGCAACCGAACCTAGCCTGCCTGAGCAACTGTTTCTGCAACACCAAACTCCATGAGGTTGTTAATGGTGAGAAGCGACTCTTGCTTCATCACAAACCAGCAAGAGGACGTGCCCATTTCTGCTTGTCCAAAGAAACAAGCATGTCAGGAAATAACAGCTCTCCCAAAAGGGCAGATGGGCAGCTTCTCCACCCCGCCCCTCCCTTCCCGACCCCATCACAGACAGGAGAAAACATTCAACCAGCCAGGCCAGGGGAGGTGATACATGGAGGAGAGATGGATAAAAATTTCATTTCAGGCTTTGAAGGTGTACCCTTTGGATGCTCCTTGTCCCATTGTTTTGTTTGTTTATTTTCTTGCAGGGGTGTTTGGGGAAGCATGATGCCGTTTTGCAAAAAAGAAAGTACAGGATTTCTGAAAAGACAGCCCCGGGTCTAAATGCTAGCTTCTCCACGTATTCTCTGCCCACCTTTCAATTGAACAGTCTAATCCCCTTAAATCTGTTTCCTCATCGTCTTAGAAGGGAACATTTAAAAGGTACTTAATCTCACTAGGTTATTGCCACGGGAGCATGTTGAGACCCAGCATTGCGCAGAGGCATCCTACACTCTGAAGGACTGCAGAGCTGAAGCCAGCCCGGGGTCCCTCACACCCATGTTAACACTACACGCCTGAAAACTAAAACCCGTGCTGGGAAAGGGACTTGGCCAAGTTCTCTATGCCAAAAAGATGCCACATGGGGTACTGCCTCCTGCCCAGGCCTGCCGGAGTGGGGAGACAGAGCTGAAAAGTAAACTTCAAAAAACAAAGAAGAGAAAAAGAAACAAACTCCTCCGCCTTGCCTGGGGGTGAGAGCCTTGCGGGTTTCGGTGGGACTGAAGAGGGTGGGGCTTTTAGCGCAGGCGCAGGACTGGTCAGGTGGTGAGTCCCCACCGCAGCCAATGAGAGCTCCCATCCAACCGGCAGCCACCCTAGGTGTGCGTGACTCCAGGGGTCCCCTGCTGCTGGGCATCCGAGTGGCCCATCACCCCAGGCTCTCAGACTCTGTTCTGAAGGAGAGAGATAGTAGCAGAGCTGGTGGAGTGGCAGTTTCAGCAGCTCCCGTGCCAATCGGCAGGTCTGCATCTCTGTATTGGGGCGGCCCCATCTCTCTGTGCATCAGGAAGCTCCATGGACATATTTGTTTACTCCATTTGCCGATATGCAGTTTGCACAATATTGAATCTGGAAAGGCCACTGCAGCCACTGACAGGAGTTTTCCCAGCTGTTAAAAGAAAGAAAGAAAGAAACCAGCTTTACATTTTGGAGTAAAAATAAAGACACTCCACCGTGTGCCAGGCTTTCCGATGGATGGTTCTCGGGGCAGGGAAGGCCACGTCTGTGGTCAGGCCACGCTCCCAGATCCAAAGTATTGTTGGATGGCTTTCTCGTAAACACTGTTGGCAGCTCCGGGGACGGCTCTTTTGGTAAAAAGGATGTGCTGGAACGAAACGTGGGCCTCCAGCCAAGACACATTTCTTCCTATAAAACAGAAAACATGCACATGTCAGGATGCAAGAAGCCAGAGCCTCTTCAAGAGGGGAGGCGTCCTCCTCCACAGCATCCCAGGAGAATGGGGGGAACAAGGCTGAGCTGGGCTTTGACCTGAGATGCGTGGTAGGGAGCAAAGAGCTGAATATGTATTCCAGTCCTCCCCATCCCCCCACCTCTCCAAGCCAGGCTTTCAATCAGATGCCTTCTGTCAGCTTGCTTATATCCTCAGATTGGTCTAAACGCCTAGCTCCAGTGTAAGGCATAATGAGGCCCTCCAAATCTGTAAGAGCAAAGACGCAAAGCACAAAGTCAGGGTAAGTGGAAGGAAGCCCAGGAGGGGGTGTTCTTCACAGACCCCAGACAGCCATTCCCCTGGATACTCTCTTCTCACTCAGACCACACTCAGACCCTTCTCATCACAGATCCTTCCAGCCTCCTTGGCAGGCTCTGGGGAGCTGCACAGAAGCACTGCTTGTCCAAACATCATTCTACACATGGCACAATTCCCTGGACCCTCCTACCCAGAGTGGGGTCCTCAGGGCACCGTCAGCCTCACCTGGAGGTTGGTTAGAAATGCAGAATCATGATGCCCAAGTGTTTCACAGGCACATGGAAAGTTTTACAGGCACTGCCTGGGGGCTTCCTGGAGCATCCTCCTAACTGGACACATGTGCCTCCTTCAAGGTCCTCCAGCAGAGAAGGATGGACAATTGGTGAATCATGAAGTGACAAAGCCCCTCCTCTCACAGCACTCCCAGGTCACGGCCTGGGTGTGGATAAAAGGCACTTTGGACTATAGATCCCACAGCCCCCAGCACTCCAGTTTTCCCAGCCACTCAACCTCTACAGTAGGGGAGCATCTGCTCACACTTTCCCCTCACCATCTTGGAAGAGGAAAAACGGTAGAGCTCAATTCCAGGATGATTTAAGACATCAAATGAGAGTTAAAAAAAACAAAAAAATCAGATCTGGGGTTCTTCATTGTGAATTTTTTACCCTTTAGCCAGAGTTTGGCTTTACCTGCTCTAGGAACAAAGGAGTCAGGTCCCAGGCAGCCTGGGTAAAGTTGGAAATTAAGGGTAGTTGTGTCCCTTGGGTGGACATCTGCAGGAGCAGTGGCCCATCGTGAAGCCCAGTTCTGTCTCATCATTTGGCTCTTTCAACGCTGTTGCTCTAGTCTGGTCACTGAATCTGGAGAACTTATGAGCTCATTCCTGGGCAAATCACCAAGCTCTGCAGATGACTCAACAGCGAGTGCCCATCAGGAGTGAAGTCGCCCTGCACACCAGCAAGGCTCACAAACCTGGATCCTCCCTCAACATCCAACGTGATGGGGACATAACCACCCAGTTCCTGTGATCAGTAAGCACAACTGCAGGCCTTCAGCGCTTCTCCGGGAGAAGCAGGGGCTACCTTTCCCTCCCGGTTTTGGCCCTCAGGACCTGGTCCATAAATATTACGAGTATCTCACCTTGTATGATGGGTGTGGCAGTTGGAAATGTTTGTTCTGCCACCATAGCTGGTGCTTAGTGCTTACATCCTGTAAGGATAATGGGAACAGAATTGTATTTACTATCAATATGCTATTGGTGTGTGCTACAGAGAGTTTTTGTTTGGCATTATACACATAGATTATAAATTGCAGTTTTGGCCCATCACACCCAGTTGCCATTGGTCTTGCCTGGAAACTAAAGCCTAGGGTGAGAAGGGGACTTGACCAAGTTCACTGTCCAAGTTTTGTTTTGTTTTTAAGGGCTGCAGCAGTCAGAGGGTTATAGCTGTTTAAATTTTTTTTCAGGTTAGAATTACTATAGAAGATTACATTCTATGAAACCGTGTGGATTTGGTTACCATTTTTCCCATGTGTTAAAGCAGACACAAAATGACTTTCTGAGGAGAATCTTGGTCTAACCCACAGGTACATCCTGGGTTATCTCCAAAAGGAGACATGAGAGCTTTCTATTCAGGCAGGAGTTCTTGTAAGGTGACACAATTTTGACAAGAGTGTGTTAATCTTATTCCCACCTTGGGTGACTATTAAAACATAAGGTTTTGCACCTACCCACTTCCCTGCAACAGAGAATATTTGCACTCTTAGCAGTTGTCAGAGAATGTAACCTTGAACTTGGTGTCACTCAAATCTCTCAGTTCCTCTTGGCTGAGAGGAGTTTTATTTAGAGAGCATTTCCCGAGGGGAACTGTATTTGTTAAAATAATGCTAGCTACTCTAACAGACAAATCCGGAATTCTCAGTGGCTTGACACCATAGAAGTTGGTTCCTTGTGCATATCACGGTCCAGTGAAGGTTTTCTGGCTGGTGTCTTCCACCAGACCCTCAGTAGCCTGGGCTTCTTCCTCCCCGTGTCTCCACCTTCCTCTGGGTCCTTATAGCCTTCTCCTCTCAGCCAGCGGATAGGGAAAGGGATTATGGAGAGAATGTATTTACTTCCCAACCATTTCAGCCCAGAAGCGACACACATCACTTCTGCTCAGGCTCAGTGTCAAAGCCATGCCCAGCTGCAGAGGAGTCTGGGGAAAGTACTCATGTGCCCAGGAGGGAAGGAAACAGGCTCTGGTGAACTCAAAGTAGTCCCTGCCATGGAAATGCATCGCTCTAAATCCCTTAAATTGACGCAGATTAAGCGTGTCCATCTGAGAGCTGAGTATCTGGAGAGCAGCAAGTGGGCTCTGCAGAACAGCTTCTCTAGAACAGCAAGGAGTTGTGCCCCTGGTCTAAACAGGGACAAAAGAGAAACACTCGGCGGGCGGGGAGATGGAGGGGGATTTCATACTGATGTGTGCCAGGTGCCGCTGAGGTCAGCAGCTGGGGCCTGATGAAGTTTCTTTTCAAGGAAGAATCCAGGAAGAACATCACTCCGAGAATGTGACACGATTTTGGTATCACTGGTACACTTCCGCTGTGCTTCATCCCGTGTCCTCGCATCCTGGCCTCACAGTGTGAGTGTGTGCCAACTCCACTCCTGTTCGCTTTTATTTCTTGGGCTGTGACTCATGCCACTTATTGTGCTTTCCTTGGCCTTGGCTGTTGAAAAGCTTAGACTCAGATCAATACAGCCCATCTCTAGCAAAATCGGTGAGACATTAAGGGATGTGTATTTTGAACCAACCTCACACCTGGTTCCATTCATCTTTCCTATTCTTCCATCTCCTGTGCCTCATTTTTTGTCATTTTTATGTCATCTTGTCATAATCCAACTGTTTTTGTAAACTGCATCTAGTCCACCTGAGGAACACAATGGAATACAAGCAAATAGATTAACCACGGGATTATCAAACAAATACAAGAGTAGCAGTGATCCAGGAGCTACTAGAGAAAGTTGGAGACAGTGGCTTTTTCCCTTCTCTTCTTGCCAAGGTCTTGGCATTATGGGCATGGCTGCTTAGCCCATGGTGTCTCCTAATGAGCAAATCTCTTGCCTGTGCTCTGTGTAGCCCTGTGTGTGGCAGCCTTCAGGAAGGCACCTTCCCAGGTCTCAGAGCTCCCGCACACTCCGGGAGATGGTAATCGCAGCTCGCTCTCTTTTATATAGAATGACTGGTGTCATGGATGCCTCTCCCTCCCACTGGGCTTCTTCCCCGTATCTTTGCATCCCAGTGCACCTTTGTACCCAGCAATTGCTCTAACACACCAACCACTAACACCTCTGAGTTCCACGGCAGAATTAGCCAAGGGGCAGCACAGCTCACGGTGAAAAGCAAGTCTCAGAGAAGAACTCCCCACAGAACAAACAGGCAAACAAAACAAAATGAAAGCAAACTCATAGATCCAGAGAGCACACAGGTAGATGCCAGAAGGGAGGTGGGCGATGGGGTGGGAGAAAATAGGCAAAGGGGACTTAGAGGTACAAACCTCCAGTTATATAATAAGTCACAGGGATGTAATAACATACAGAATGTGATCAATAATATTGCAATAATTTTGTATGCAGACAGTTGGCTACTAGACTTATTGTAGTAATCATTACGTAATGTATGCAAAAGTCAAATCATTACGTAGCACACCTGAAACTAACATAATATTGTATGTCAACTATATTTTATTACAGAGAGGGAGAGAAAGAAAGGAAGAGAAGCACTATTCAGTATGGTAGCTACTCGCTACATGTGGCCACAAACACTTGAAATGAGGCAAGTTTGAACTGAGATGTGCTTTAACTATAAAATTTTGAAGACCTAGTACAAAAGAAAAAAATAAATTATCACATTAATAATTTTTAATATAGAACAGGAATTCTCATCTAACCTCTCACCACTAAGTTCCGGAGGGGCACTTGCCTGGGATTCATGTTAAAAGGGAGAGACTGGGGATTCTATACCTCTGCCTACAAGTTTTAGCCCCCTGTCTAATGCACTCAGCTCTGAGACTCAGCCCAGAGAACAAAGACTTCGAGGTATTATTCATCTGTATCATGTGGGCTTTGTTTTCACGGACAAAAACTATTAACTTAAGGGGAAAAGTCATTTTGGGATTTTTTTCTTTAGTAAAATTAAATACTACCTGGAGCATCTTATCTTTCTCAAGTACAGAAGTTCAACTGCCCACCCTGGGTCCTCTGAATAGCAACTAAGAAAGATAAAAATATTTTCCTGTTCAGAGATGATTTCAGTTATCACAGCACTAAATAGATGGCAAATGAGCAACCGGTTTACAAATGTTTGTTCATGAAGCCTGAATCTGTTGTTTGAGAGAATCTGGGAGGAACTGCTGAGGAAGTCAATGACCAGTGGGTGAAAATGTTTTAAGTGCACACGATAATGCTGAAGCCTGGCTCACGGAGAACACATGGAAGAACAGGACCTCAAACCAAATGATCAGGTGCATCTGAAAATCAATATGCCTGCAACACAGATCTGTGTCCCTTATCCTGAGCTAGGGAGAGCTCCCAGTTGCCCTGAACCCAGAGAGGCACCACCTTGAACTGCCAAGATGCCGCAACTTCCATGCCTTGCACCCTGCCTGGCCCCACATCACCTCCCTTTTGTCAATTTACCCCTTAAGCATCCAGGCTTCCCCTCTGAGAAGCATGTGCTCCTACATCCTTCCTCAGCCGTGCACACATCCTCACCTCTTTGCTCACAGCACAGGCCAACAACCCAGTGCTCCTTACCATGCACATATTATACTGTTAGTTCTCTTGTCATTTCTGTCCTCTTGGTCCCCCAATTTCTTAAAAATGACCCTCAATGACACCTGACTCCAAGAAATCAATCCTTCAGTCTCCAGAGAGGGACATAGAACCCCCACAAGCAGAGGATTCAGTAGAAGCCACTAATGGTTCAGTTATCTTCCAAATAAACCCATTTATTCATCAGCAGAAACTCATCCAAAGGCCCGTGGACAGAAGTCAGGGGGTCAATGAAGTTAGACGGGGAAAATGTCTATCTTTATTTTCACTAACCTCTAACTGAACTATGGCATTTCCCTCAATTACGAATGTGAGCAATAAACCACAGTAGTTTTAGCAATGCTATGATTTGTCAACAGTAGAAATCAGATATTTTAGTATGTTATGATTGTTGCAGATTTCTCAAAATATTATTTATTGCAGACATATGTCAGTTATTCAACCCATAAGTAGATCTTGCTTTTTGATGAGTTAATAAAGAAGCACATATATGACTGTACCACACATGTTTTATTTATATTTTGATAACTGTATGTCAATATAATTAGTTTCCTTTGTAATCCTATATATTTTATTTTGTGCATTTAAAAACATTCTGAGAATGAGTCCTGTCTTAGTCTGGGCTGCTATAATAAAATACCACAGAGCAAATGGCTTAAACAACAAACATTGATTTCTCACAGTTCTGGAGTCTGGAAGTTCAAGATCAAGTCAGTGTCTGGTGAAGAAACTCATGCAGATAGCTACCTTCCTGTTGTACCCTCACATGGTGGAGAGAGAGCATCTGTCTCACATCTCTTCTTTTTAGGGCACTAATCCTGTTCGTGAGGGCTCCACCCTCATGACCTAATTACCTCCCCAAAGCCTACCTGCAAATACCATTACATTGAGGGTTAGGGCTTCAGCATATGAATTTGGGAGACACAAACATTCAGTCCATAGCAAGTCCATTGGCCTCACTAGATGCCAGAAGAGTTTATGGAAAAAAGGGAAAAGATTGTTAGCCACCCTCCCATGACCCCCATGAAGCATGCCCCCACCACAAAGATCCCTGTGACAACCAGCCACAGAGTCTTCAACAATAGCTCTCCAAGCACTTTACAGACCTGAATTCTCTTAATTCCTCAAGAGGTGATAAATATCCACATTCATGTCAAAAGCAGGAAACTCATTTTTTAGATTCTTTTCCCATATAGGCCATTACAGAGTACTGAGTAGAGTTCATTGTGTGTATATGTCAATCCTAATCATCCAATTTATCCCTCCTCGCCTTACCCCCTGGTAACTATAAGTTTATTTTCTACATCTGTGACTCTATTTCTGTTTTGTGGATAAGTTCATTTGTAGCCTTTTTTAAGATTCCACATATAAGTGATATCATATGATATTTGTCTTCCTCTGTCTGACTTACTTCACTCAGTATGAGAATCTAAAAAAGAGTAGATATACGTATATGTGTAACAGATTCACTTTGCTGTACACCTGAAACTCACACAACATTGTAAATCAACTATACCCCAACATTTTTTTTTAAAAAATCAGGAAACTCAGAGTTTAGATGCAGCACAGGGGCAGAAAGAGGGTAGTGGGAAGCACTGAGAGGCCAGGAGAGCTGGTATCTGGGGCTCCTCAGGGTCCGTTTCTCCGGAAGAGGAGCTGAGTGGCCTCCACCCCCACTCTGTGAAGGCCCAGTTATGCCACGCGCAGAGGTGAAAGTCAGGAGGGTACAGCCGCAAGACCACCTCCTCAGGAGCAAAACCCAGCCCAAAATGCTGATACCAGACGGACAGGGCAACTCTCTCAACTCTCACAAGAAAGGAAGAGGAAATTCTTTTGTGAACGTAATTCCAAACTGGGTGAGAGATGTTGTGAGCTGCTCAGTTCCCTACCCCTCGCACTAATTACACAAGTGCTCTGGGTTAATTTGTAGGAGCGGACCATATTGCTGAGCGCACATTTTTTCTGGGTTTCAACCACTCTACTTCTCAAGTTGAAATTACTTTGCTGCAACTTTTCTTTCTTTCTCTCACCTTTAACTCTAAGTCTGTCGGCATGTTTTCCTTTTGCAGTTTGGGAAAAAAAGTAAAAAGGGGGCCAAAAAAAAAAAGGTTATTTGATCCTTTGAAGAGAGAAATCCTGCTCATGGATTTTCTGCATTGAATTCATTGGAGAGAAAAGAACGATTGAGTGAACAGAATGGGAAAAGGAGGACAAGGAAGGGCACAAGCAGCTTTGATCTCCTCCAGGGGGAGGTAGGGCAGCTGCCCCCCACATCCCCCAGATATCCCAGGGCATCCGGGCTCCCCGCCAAGCCCTTGGAGACCCTTCTGCAGCCAGGCCACACCCACCTGATTGGTGAACTCTGGGCTACAGGTTCTTCAAACAGCGCAGAAGAGGGGAGCGTGAGACTGAGCCAGAAATGCTCGTGTTCCCCTCCTGGTGCTCACTGCCTCGGGCACTTTGATCAGAGGAAGAAAAGCTGAGAACTAAGAAATCATTCTGAGCGCCAGCTGAGAGAGGGAGAGCTGATAAACCAGGGAAATACTCTTTGTAACATGAGCTTGTATTTCTTCCTTCATCTCTAGGCATAAGGGGGGAAGGCAGAATATGTGGTCATCAATACTAGGTGATAAATGCTCAGAACTTCTGGGTCAGCTCAAGGGCTCACTCTAGCCTGAGAAAGAGAAAACACCTAACATCTAACTCAGGGCAGGCATTGAGCGAAAAACACAGACTCTTACTGCTGCTCCCCACTGCAGAGCCCTCTGGAAATGTACTCCTGACTTTGAGCAGAGCTTTGCTGTCAAGGAGCTATGAGTACCATAGGGCAGTCATTAGGACTCAGTTCTGTTTAAAGAACAAAATCCTTAGTGCTTAATAAGTGCTGGGCATCATGCTAGAAAAATCCGGAGTCCAAAGATGAATGGGAGTTGGGGTGCCCACTGTTTACCACAGTAAACTGATAATAACTCAGTGATAAGTGCCATAAAAGCTGTATTCGCAAGGTCAAGGATAGAAAAAAGGGAGTGGCAATGATTCATTAACTGGGACAAGTGATGTCTGGGAAGGCTTCACTGCACAGGTGATAGGCAAGTTGGGTTTTAACAAATGAATAGGAAGAAAACATGGCATGAGAGCTATGTTCTACACTAGAGAAAGAACACGTGCAAAGAGGCAGAAATGTGAAATCTCGAGGTGTGCTGAGCAGTCAGGGTTGGCGGGGGCCCAGCGTCTGGGGAGGCGTGGAGTCTTGACGGATACGCCTGCAGTAAGGTCACAGAAGACCTTTGCCCCACTGCACCTAGCTCTCCAGGGATTTTATCCTGGTGGAGTGGTTTTAAGAAAGTAACGTGATCAGAAGGGTGTGAGTGTGTGAATGTGTTGTGCACATGTATCCTGGCAGCAGGGTGAATCAGAGGTGTGTAAAATATGGTGATTTCCCCTTTGGACATGCTGATTTTAAGGCACTTCCGGAGACACAGGCAGGGAGCAGCGGGAGATGTGTTTCCATCGCTCAGGCAGGGAATCTGTGCTGAAAATGCAGATCTGGGAGCTGCCAGGCTAACAGTGGTGGCTGAAGCCAGGAAGACGAAGAAACAGACATGAAGCCGCCACCTCTGGACCCTGGTTCTGCCAAGTGGCTCCCTGCTTTAGAAATTCCTAGAACATCAGACCTGAATGGTTCATAGAGATTAGCCCTCATCCCCCATTTTGCAGATAAGGAAGCTGAAGACTGCTG
Organism: Monodon monoceros; assembly: GCF_005190385.1. Classification (NCBI taxonomy): domain Eukaryota; kingdom Metazoa; phylum Chordata; class Mammalia; order Artiodactyla; family Monodontidae; genus Monodon; species Monodon monoceros. The sequence continues at coordinate 70,820,214 of NW_021703775.1, read as the reverse complement.
GCAGCTGCAGCCCTCGCTCTCCGGTCACCGGATTCCCACCTCTGCCTCAGCCTTGACTGGCCTGCCCACTGCGTCTAAAATGGGCCAGAGGTGGGAGGAGGAGAGAGAGACATAAGGGATTGAGGGGGCAGAGGCCAGATTTAGAGGGAGTCAATCTATGACCAAGAAGATACGGGGAAGACAAAGGATATTAAGCAATAGAATGAGAAGGGGGCTACAGGTTTCCAGTGTGGTGCCTTCTTTTTCTCCACCTGGTGAGCTCTCTCCAAGCTCAAAGGCCATCTCCTCCATGAAGCCCCCCAACGAGCAGAGCCCAGAGTGACCTCTCCCTTCCCTAACCTACAGGAGTCCTTCTTGCATGGTGCGCCCACATTTAGCCATAAATTAGAACCTGCTGTATAGCACAGGGAACTCTACTCAATACTCTGTAATGACCTATCTGGGAAAAGAATCTTAAAGCAAAAAACGAAAAACAGAAGTAGAGTCACAGATGTAGAAAACAAACGTATGGTTACTAGGGGATGAGGGGGTGGGGAGGGATAAACTGGGAGATTGGGATTGACATACACACACTGCTATATATAAAATAGATAACTAATAAGAACCTACTGTATAGCACAGGGAACTCTACTCAATACTCTTTAATGGCCTATATGGGAATAGAATCTAAAAAAAGAGTGGATAGATGTATATGTATAACCGATTCACATTGCTGTACACCTGAAACTAACACAACGTTGTCAATCAACTCTACTCCAATAAAAATTTAATAAAAAAGAATTATCCGTGGGCAGGTCTCACGTTGCTCTCAACCGTGAATAGTGGATGTATATCATTGTCTGAACGCCCAGAACTGAGCAGGGGTGGGCCTGCCACAGAGTGGGGTCTCCATAAACAGGGGCTAGAAGAATCAATGCTCACTGGGAGGACACGAGAGAGCAAGGCTGGCAGAAACAGATCCGGGGATGAAAAACCGAGCAGGCAGACAAGGAAAATGAGAGCAGAGCTCAAGAGAAAGCTGTGGGGCTACCAGCCTTCAGGAGGCCCAGCCCAGCCCCCAGCCCCCGCCTGAGTCACAGGCAGGAGAAAGCATGAGTGATCTGATACCAATCATGCCAGCTGTGGCAGAGGCAGTACGGGATGATCTAATAGATATTTTCCAGCCTTCGTGTGTATTATCCCCAAACAAAATGACATGTGCTTCCCAGCAGCTCCTCTCTGGTTATGAGCACTATAATTAAGTACAAAGTACACACCCACCTCAGTCTGCACAGAGAGGGCGGGGAAGCCAACCATGGCCCAGCAAAGCTGTCTGGCTGAATCAGTGCCGAGTCCCAGCCACAGATCGCTGGCCCTCAGACTCAGCGGCCCCGTGCTGGCCTCTGCAAGCTTGCAGTCCACTCAAGACCCCAGGGAGTCAAGGAGGAGGCTGTGGGCTAGGGGAGTGCGGGCAGGATTCTAGCCCCTGTGCTGTACTAAATGGGGGTCCTTCTCATCTTGAGTCTCCAGTTTCTCATCTGGTGTCCCCACAGGGTTAGTCTCCCCGTCACATGAGCCTGGGTTCCCTCTTCTCTTAGGCCAGAGGTCTCTGCAGCTAGAGGCCCTCAAACAGCAGCCATGGCTCTGGCAGGCATGGGACGTTCCTTTAGGACCCTGGCTGTCCCCAGAGCCCTCATCACAGCCAACCCAGGTCTGCTCAGAGGTGGCTTTGGGAACACATGTCTGGATTCCACCAGGGGCATTTAGTAAGTTTGGAACCACAGCGAGACTCCCCTCCCAGACCCCATGCCGGGCCCAAGCTGGAGGCAGTGACTCTTGTGACAGGGACACTAAGCACTGGGTCAGGTCTTGTCCACCCCCAAGTTTTAAGGGCCCCTGCCAGGCGGCAACAAGCCAAGGGACCCAGACCAGTCAGATCCTCAGAGTGGTCCCCGGTGCCCCAAACTCCCCAAGCTGTGCCCGCTGATTGGCAAGGACCCGGACCTGCCCTGCGGCGTCTTTGTTGCACTGTAACTAGACTCAGCACATGAAGGGCCCCCAAACCCCTTTCCTTGCTGTTTTTTCCAGGAATAGATCGTATGCATCTCCTCTAGCCCTGGACTGACCCCAGATTTTCCTGCCGACTGTCCCCCAAGGTCTTCCCGATCTGGGCTGGCCAAATCCAAGCCAGACTCAGGGAGGCAGAGATAGAAGCAGAGACTAGGAGGGGTACGGCAGTCAGAGCATGAGATTCAACATCTGGAGAAATTCTCCGGGCACTCAGGTCTCCTCTCCCCATCCTGGAAAGTCGCCACACGTGCAGAGCAGTGAAAAAAGAGCCTGCGGGTTCCGCCAAAACAGCGTCGGATTGAGGAAGTTGGAGTTTAGGCATCAAGTCCTGTGGTCCTTCCTGCCTCTCTGCGTCCCTCCCCTCTCTGCATCCCACAATCACTGCCCTAGATCGCCGATAACTTCTTGTTCCAACACAACTGTCCTGCACCTGCCAGACGGACCTTTATAAAGTGGCTTCTTCCCGATGTCATCCCCCAGCTGTAACCCACAAGGTCTCCATGCCCGAGAGGTGAAGCCTGCTTAATCTGTTCCTCATTGCCTCCCAAGGCTGCTTCTCAACTTCACCTCCAGTCTCATCCCTTTCTTCCTCCTCTCCCACGTGCTTCTCCCCAGCCAGCCAGGACAGTCTACTTCGGCCTTCCTTCTGCCCCTCCTAATTTCCCCCAAGGCCACGTCCTCAATGCTCAGCCCGGCCTTCCGTCTGTGTAGACGCTCGCCCTGACCTCGCCAGCTCACGCCACAGCACAGTTCTGGCCCCTGGGACCCTGCCTCTTGGGCACCTCTCAGTGGTCTTGTGAATTACGGTCCCCAGCTCCATCCTCCTCCCACTTCACAGTGAGGCAGTGGGGATGCTGTTGTGAGGGGTCTTGCTGAGGTGGGACTCTTGCTACGGCCCTTACTACTGTCCAAGGGTTCCTGCCACTCTCTGACCAGAGACAGCCCACGGAGGGCACCCTGCACCCTCCTGTCCACATTTTTCTCCACTGTTCTTACCACATTCTGACACGATATTTATTTAATGTGTGTTTATGTCTCCCCCCGCCAAAAAAAATTCTACGAATAATAACTCTATGAGGGGAGGATTGTTTTTCTGGTTTTGTTCTCAGCTCTATCCTGTGTCCAAAACAGTCTCTGGCCCATGGAAGGCACTCTATAAATATTTGTTGAACAAATGAATGACCAAGTGAATGACTGAATGCTATCATAAGCCCCAGCCACACAGCATCCCTGTGTAGGTAGATTCTTTCCGTGTGAAGCCCTTAGAGAAGCCTGAGCTGAGGTAGAAGGACCCCTGGCTTGGGGCTCAGTTCCCCTGAGACCCGGCAGGAGCAACTTTCCTGTCCACAACCTCAGTTTTCCCACGTGTAAGATGACAGGGCTGAGCGGTGCCTGCAGCCCATGTGCTGAGATCCTGCAGACCTTTCCTGAAAACTGCCCGCAGGCCCTGCTGGAGCCCAGCAGGCTCTAATTAGGAGCTGGTCTTATCATTTTTATACTTTAATTCTCTCTGGTCAACACCACTTTAATGACGGGCCTCTGTGGGGTGGATCCTACGCTCACTGAGCAAGGCCACAGCTCCATGTGGAAGCCCTGCTTCCCCAGGGACACAGCAGAGGCCCCCCCGGTTAGTTTCCTGCCCTGGCCCTGACCCGCACCACTCTCACCCTCCTCTCCCCACTGCTCTTTCTTCTCGCCCAGACCAGAGGTGTTGGCCCTTTCTTTCTCTGCCCCGTCGTAGGGACTTCAAGCAAGGCCCAGGCCCCAGGGGTGAGTTTGCCCTCACAAGGCTGCAGAGAAGAGTCGAGATGGACACTCTGAACTGACCTTTCCATCCAGGTCCGCCCAGGGCACGTGGACATCTCGCCAACCTATGAGACTAGAATATGTTTTCATCTAGACTTGAGGGTTATATTGTTATTTCTACTGTGAAGCCAGTGTCCTCGCCAGATCAAACTGAAATTTTTCCCAAAGAGCGCTGTCCTAGGAGGAGGTGGCCCTCCCCACGCCGTCTCTGGGCGGGTTTGGGGCGACAGAGCTGAGGCCTCCAAGGGCAGGAGGCAGGATCTGACTTGGCAAGAGGAGGGAGGCTGGAGGGGGTTTGGGCAGGATGAAAGGTTTGAACAAGGCTCCAGAGAAACACCTTTCTGAGTTGGAAAATCCTTGACACAGGGCTGCAGCAGCCTCCTGGAAGGCTCATGCTGGCATAGAAAGGACTGCTAGGGGGGCCTGGCCTGCACTTTAGGCTGGAGAAAAGGACACAGTGTCAAGGCCAAGAGGCAGCTTAGGGAGAATGTGAGCATGAGCAGGGGTGCTCTAAACCAGACCGCCTGGGTCCCAAGCTGGCGGTACCACCACCCACTGGCTAGGTAGCTGCGCAGTTTCTTAACATCTCTCCCCATCTGAAAGTGGGACTAATGAGAGCACTTCATAGGGTTGCTATGGCAATTAAATGTCTAATTATGAATAAAGTCTTAGGTCAGCGCCTGGGACAGAATAGGCACTCAATGAGTGTCTGCTATTATTATTATTATTTTTATTATTATCATTATGATGATTCCTCCAAAGCACCATTGCCCACATCACCACCACCACCACCACTCAAGACATCCCAAATTATCAACACGTGGAGCCTCAACACACATCCTCTGGCCTCCTCTGAACTCCTCCTCAACAGAAATTGTGCAGCTCACCCTGAAGGGCCACATTCCAGTTCCCAGGGCAGCAGAGTCCCCAGGCTCTGTCTGAGGTCCCCAATATCCGTAATCACAAGGCAGCCCTTCATCAGAAGAAATCAGTCCACCCCACGGAAGAGGAGATGCCCCCTGGAGGACACCCTTTGGAAGTTACTGGGCAGCCGCTCTGGGGGTAGACCTGATGGAGCTGGCTCCCGGGGGGGGGGGGGGGGGGTGGATGCAGAGTCCTTCCCTGGCCCCCCGACTGCTCGGATCATCCATTTCCTCTCCACCTCCCCCTTTGCCACCTCTGCCTTCTCTCCAGAAGCTGAGGTTAGAGCCCTGTGCCCAGAGCACCAGCAGTCTCTCCAGACCAATCAAGAATCTGCCTCTTATGGGGAAGACCCACTACCCATCTCCAGCCTCTAGTTTAGACAGTGATTTCAACTGCCAAAAAAAATTCATGCAAATTGGGGCCAAATTGAAAATCTGCTCATCACTTCTCCTGGTGCCTAGGGTCCCTTGCTGGGGAATTTTTTAATGGCTCAGGTCATCTGAAGCCAAAGAAGAGAGAGGAGACAGATGGAGTCATGCATTTTTACAGTGATTCTTAAGGACGGTCCTGTGGAAACCCCCTCTGCCCTCACATGCTGCAGTGGGGAAGTCTCATTCCATGACCTACTCTTACTAAAGATATTTCTCCCCACACCTGACGGCTCGGGCACGTTTCTGCGGGGACTCATTTGCACAGTGGCCTGCAGGAGGGATGTTTCTCACACAGCTAGCTCAGAAAAATCCAAGGCTTCCTTGACAAAAAAAGCAATCTTTCTGCTGCATAAGAGAATGCAAGAGCATTGGGTTTAACAAGAAAATGTCCACTGGTTAGAGGGACTTCTTGTCAATTAAAACCAACTCCACGCAAGAAGTGAAAAAATTGGGAGTGAGCCAGGCTCCACCCAACACCCTTGTCACGTTTCTGCATGGCAGGTCCAATTTAAAGAGTCCCTGGGGGGCTTCCCTGGTGGCGCAGTGGTTGAGAATCTGCCTGCCAATGCTGGGGACATGGGTTCGAGCCCTGGTCCGGAAAGATCCCGTGTGCCACAACTACTGAGTCTGTGCTCTAGAGCCCGCGAGCCACAACTACTGAGCCCGTGTGCTGCAACTACTGAAACCCGCATGCCTAGAGCCCATGCTCCGCAACAACAGAAGCCACCACAATGAGAAGCCCGCGCACAGCAATGAAGAGTAGCCCCCGTTTGCCACAATTAGAGAAAGCCCGTGCAAAGCAACGGAGACCCAACACAGACAAAAATAAATAAATAAATTTATTTTATAAATAAATAAAATAAAGAGTCCCTGGGATTCCCTTTGCATGAGCCCCTCTGGGCAGTCTCATGGGCATGGGACTTGACTGCAGAATTTGACTCAATGTCTAGTCCTCTAATACCCTGCAAAGGGAGCCTGGCTCTCAAAAGCTGCCCTCGGACCATGATCATTCAGCAAAGCCCCAGCTCTGCTCAGGGTGGTAGCCAGGGTGCTCCAGAGAAATAAAAGGATCTAAGTAGGTATACGGAGAGAAAGATTTATGTTAAGGAATTGGTTCATAGGATTGTGAGGGTTGGCCAGTCTGAAATCCGTAAGGCAGGCTAGTAGGCTGATAATTAAGAGTGGATGCTTCAGTCTTGAATTCTGCAGGGCAGCAGGCTGGGAACACACGCAGGCTGTCAACGTGACAGTTTTGAGGAGAATCCCTTCTTCTGAAAACCGTGGTCTTTGAGCTTAAGGCCTTAACTGATTAGGTGAGACCCACCCACATTATGGACAGTGATGTGCTTTACTCAGAGCCTACTGATTTAAATGCTTATCACATTTAAAAACACCTTCACAGCAACATCTACACTGGTATTTGACCAAACAATTGGACACCGTAGCTTAGCCAGGATGACACCTAAATTTACCGTCATATTCAGCATACGTGCTCTGCTCTCTGACCGTCGCACTTAGCCAGTCTCCCCGCCTCTACCTCTGACAGTGCCTGTTCCTTCTCCTTGAGCTTACATGCTCGTCATCAGCTCTGTGCTGTAGCAAGCTGCCTCTCCCCTTCCCCTCGAAAAGCACCCCATCCCAGCCCGCTTCAAATCCTTCCTTCCTCCTGCAGACCCAACTTCATTCTTACTTCCTTGATGGAGTCTTCCCTGGCCTTTCTAGGCCACACGTGTCTCCCTTAGGACTCCTGAACCTCCAGGTGTCCACAGCATAAACCCAGCCTTTGATCACACACCTCCTGAGCTCCTCCTTTTCCTAGTCTCCTTTCTGAGTTAAGAGACCAGCTCACATACCTCCACCTCCCACCTAGGGGAGGGCTAGGAAGATTGAAATGGATACAAATGTCCATCTGCTGGGGGTTTTCTCTACAAAGAAAGAACAACGATGGTAAGCACTGGATTAAAAAACAAAGTCAAAACAGAAAAAGCAGAGAAAATCTGGAGGTCTTTCTGCTTGAAGTGAGCTAAAAACAAAAGTTGAGGTGGGGGTAGGTTGAAGAAGGTGACCTCACTATAGATAAATACATCGTATGGCTCCTGCCCCAGCCAATCTGTAAAAATGTGGGATATTCTGGCCCTGCAACGGAGCTGCTTCTGCGCTGCAGAGGGGGTCTCCGGCAGGCATCAGGACCACGTTAAAGGTCTCCACTCTGCGGAGACCTCTCCAAACCGATGAGCTCAAAGTTCTGCTTTTAATCGATTCAGTGTGTGGTATCACTGGGCAGCATTTCCTCCAAAGATAATGGCAGCATCGATTATCAGACACGAAGTACAGGCAGCCTTGAGCAGCTAGGAGCCCAGTGCCAGAGCAAAGGGGGCAAAACCAGCTTTGGGAGTGGGGTGCTGGCTGCTACTGTTCCGTGATGAATACAACTCCCGGCTCAAGCTCCAACCCTGGTGGTGGGAAGGGCCCAGAGCCTCCCCACTGTGAGCCAGCCACCAGCTGTGGGAAGGAGGGAAAAGGAGTGAGATATACAGAGCCCTCACGCATTTCTGAAAGGCAGGGTGCAGCAAATCTCAGTGTCTGCTCCATCTCACTTAATTTATGAATATCACTGAGCATGAAAAAGTATCACACCCTGTGCTGAGTGCTATGGATGTAACTGACAGCCCTGAGTCCTGCCTGTAGGGGGCACCCATTCCAACAGGGAAGAAAGACATTGGGCAAGTATTGATATTATAAACAATCGCCAAGAGAAATCAGGCTGATCATGTACCATTTTTAAAGGACAGAGTGACATCGTGGGAGTGGAAGGATCTTCCATGCCGGGGTTGGCCAAAGTTGAAGGGGGTTGGAGATTTTTTTTTTTAATAAATTTATTTTATTTTTGGCTGCGCTGGGTCTTTGTTGCTGCACGTGGGCTTTCTCTCTAGTTGCGGCGAGTGGGGGTCTTCCTGGTAGTGTGCAGGCTTCTCATTGTGGTGGCTTCTCTTGTTGTGGAACACGGGATCTGGGCGTGCGGACTTCAGTAGTGTGGCGCATGGGCTCAGTAGTTGTGGCTCGTGAGCTCTAGAGCACAGGCTCAGTAGTTGTGGCACATGGGCTTAGGTGCTCTGCAGCATGTGGGATCTTCCCGGACCAGGGTTCGAACCCATGTCCCCTGCATTGGCAGGCGGATTCTTAACCACTGCGCCACCAGGGAAGCCCACTGCTGGAGATTTTACATATGATTCCTTATCTATAAACAGAAGGCTTCCAACACTGCCTTTACTCCTTAGCCTTTCCTGTCCTGATCAGCTTCTAGCAGCTCCACTCAGCCTGGGGAGGGCTGGTACCAGATCTTAGACTGTATTAGAAGCCCCTCCTATAAGCTCATATTATAATCAGTGATAACCACCCCTCCACCACCCATATTACTTCTCATTTTCATTGTCTGTTTCATTGCCAGTCTCATCTACTGAACAGTAAGCTCCTTGCAGGTAGGGGCGTGTCAGTTTCACTCACAATTTTACCCTCAGAGCCTACAGTTAACAGGGCACATAGCTGGTCACAGCTTTGAGTGCGTGTTTAGAGAAACTAATGCGCATTTAGAGAAACTTCGCTAATAATGGTAGCTGACATTGTTTGCACTGATATTATGTGTCAGACACGGTAAGCACTTGGCAAACACTGACTCATTTAGTCCTTGCGATAATCTTTAGAGTTTGGCATTATTAACCCCCTCATGCAAATAAGGAACCTGAAGCTCAGAGAAATTAAGTAATCTTCCCAAGGTCACACAGCTTGGGACTATATTCAAACTCAGAACTGTCTCTGGTCCCCACAGATGCTGGCCTGAGGTCCCCTGGAGTGGAAGCATGTTCTCCTCTGTAAGTGCACAAAAAGAGGGAAGTGGTTCTGGCCAGATGTGGAAAAGATCCACAGAGGTTTGAGACACATCCACGAGGCAGGCAGAAGGATGTACAGTTGTCAGGATCTAAAGCTTCCAGAGATTGGGTTCCTAAGCCCACAACATCCTCTGTAAGGAGGTGAAGGCAGGTACCGGACTCTACGAGGCTTCTCCTGGAAGAAGAAAGGAGCCTAAGGCAGGTCCTAGGACGGTGGTGGAAGGGTCAGGGATCAACGCCCCCTTAGGTTCTTGGCATCTCTCTTGGGTTCATCGGGGCTTCTCCCTGAAACTCAGGGCCTGCTGCATGCAGGAAGCTTCAGAGTCAGTTTCAGACTGGGGCTGGATCTGGGGCAGGAAGCAGAGGGATAGAAAGAAAGCTTGTCGCTGTGAAGGTCAGGGCACAAACGAACACAGACAAGAAGCACAGGCACAGAAGTGCCAAGTGATATACCTGCTGTCACAGCACAAGCCTTAAGTGGGATACGCTAAAACATCATAGACTGGTCTGCCTGTGGAGGTATGCTTCTCCCCAAAGAGCCCCTTCAGCCTGCTGCTACTTCCTTGTGGAAAATTAAGAGAGGCGCTTGTCATCACTGAAGGAAAGGAAAGTAGCCTCCTCATTTCATCACAAAAACTCCTGCAAGCCTATGGCAAATGGCCTCAGTTCCTTCCTTCCACCTGATTTATACCGAAGCCATTGTTCACCCGGACGGTGCTCAATATATCACCAGAATGAACACTGTTCATCTTGGTATTTCACCCTCCAAAGCCTCATAGAAAAATGAATGCTAATGAAGAGGCCTTCCATGTTCTCCTAAGAAGGCCATAACCTCTGATAATACAGAGAGCTTCAGCAGATCAATAAAGGCAATAAATCAATGCAATTTATTAAATGCAACAAGCACTTTCCCAGGCAAGTGCTCAGGAAGAGTCCAGAGCAGCACGTCACCAGCACTCAGAATGGGAAAAGGTTCTGGTAGCTACGGAGTATGAACAAAGTTTCAACAAATGCCTCAAAAGACAGTTAAAGCCAGGAACAGTGACGCTCAAAATCACCCCATCACAATCTCTAGCAGAGCTCTCCCTGTGAGGTCCTCATCTGTGCTCTTTAGACAGAATCCAATCTACCATCCTTTCTACAGCAACACCCAGATCAGCTCCTGGGACAGAGCTAAAAAATGTTCAAGTGAACAAGGGCAAGTTTCACTGTGCAAAAGGAAAGCATGAGTGAGGCAAGATCAAACACAGTGGGTCTCAACAACATGGGAATTGATCTTTGAATCTGCCCATTGTCTTCCCGGAGAGAGAGCAGAGAATGGTCCCCCATCCATGGTATGTAAGGCATCCCAAAGGAGAGCCCACATCCCAAGCCTGGGCCTCACATGTAGACAGAGCTGGTTTAACAATTCATCAGAGCAGGCAGACCACTAGTGTCTGCTTCCTCTGCAAGCAAGAGTTCCTAAAACAGCCCCTGCACTGATGAAGATGAGATCGCGCTTCTCCCCGGCAAGGGCAAGGTTGGGACTGCCATTTCCTCACCTCAGCTCCAGTTCTGTTCTTATCTCTCTACCTTCAGGCCACTGAGGAGAGAAAGGCCATGGCAGGGTTGCTGTGGGATCACGGTCCAGGCTGTAGACACCCTGGCCCTGGCCTGAAGATGGGCTCCTCCATGGGCAGCGAGCTTTTGTGAAAACACTGACTCTCCACGTCATCCATCCTTCCATTCATCCATCCATCTACCAACTCATCCATCCATCCATCCACCCCCAAATGTTTACTGAGGACCCCACTACATTCAAGTCTCTGTAGGGATGCAGAGGGTCTCTCAAGGATCCAGAGTGTACAACAGATGATAAAATAGCCTGCTGACCAGTGACATGACACAAGGAATATGAGTTCTGGAAGCAACTACACCTGGTCCTCATGTCAGCTGTGTCTTTGGGTAAATTATGAAACCTCTCAGTGCCTCTAATGCCAAACCTAGAAAACAGGGGTAACAATGGTACCTACCAAAGAGGTTCTTTTATCTCATTTGATAATGAGATAATGGAGTTTTCCTGAAGGATGAGAAGGCATGCCATCAGGAGTAGAGGAAATAATTTTAGTTGAAGCAGGGGCAAACTTTTATCTAATATACATATATCTTTCAGTAAAAAGTAATATCAAACTCAATTTCACAAATATTACTGCTTAAGATAAATCTAAAATTTAAACTAAGTTTACACAGAGTGTGAAAGGTATTTGTACTACATGTTACCAACAAGGGTTTGTATCCAGAATATATAAAGAATTTCTACAAATCAATAAAAAGATCACAAAATAATGAACTAGTACAACCACTGGAAAGCCTATTTGACACTGCCTCCTACAGCTGGATGTCACATCTCATAACCCAGCAATTACACTCCTAAATATACAGTCAGCATACATGTGCTTTAATAAGTATGTATAAAAATGTTAATACTACCATTATTTGTAATAGCCAGAAATTGGAAACAACACAAAGGTCCATAAACCACAGAATAAATAAATAAATATTAACAGCAGAATATATAATGGTGCTGTATTCGTGCAATGGGATACTACACAGCAAGGAAAATAAATGAACCCCAGCGATATGTAACCACAGAGCTATGCTTTCAAACATGAAACTGAATTATATAAATCAGACATACATAAAAACATACACACTGATCCCATATGTATAGTGCGCAAACTAAATGACAGAGTGTGAGAGTCAGAATAGGGGTACCTCTGGAGAAGCTGTAGGGGAGCATGAGAAGGGTGTCCAAGGCCCTTACCCTGGTCTGTTTCTTGACATTTCACGATAATTTATTGATTTACGCATCTATGATTTGTGCACTTTTCAGTATGTTATATTCATACCTTTTTAAGTTTACAAAGTCTTTAAATATTAAGTAAATACATGGGTGTGTGATTATAGCAACATTGTGAAGATAATAATCCCTAAAGATGGGAAAATGCTCAGGTGATAGAATTCACTAACCTTCACAAGATACAGATCCAATTCTGTACACTTTACGTAAATCGTCTCACTTAGTTGTCACAACGATCCTAGGAGGTAGGTAATACTATTAGCCCCCATTTTACAGGTGGGGCATCTAAGGCACAGTAAAGGTAAGCTACTTGCTTAAGGTCACCCCACTAGCTAGCAGCAAAGCTAAGATTCAAAGCCAGGCACTGAATGACGGTCATGCTCTTAACAATCACCCCATGCTGCCCTCATGAAAACGACCAACACAATAACTGACACATAGCCACGCTCATTCTGTATTGACTCTTATTATTACAAATAATAGTCTTTCCTCTTGATTCCCTGTAGTCTGCTCAGGGAACCTTCCCGTCATCCATCATTCCTCTCCCAATTTATTTCTATGTTAAGGTTTTGATACCCCTCCTTCCCCTGAAAATTTTGTGTCCATATTTCAAGAAGTCTAGTGAAACGCTGCCTACTTGGGGCCTCGGGGGTATCAAAGACACAACAGCACAGCCCTTTTAAACATAAAAGAAAATAGCCCGGCTGGTGTCCATGATATATTAGCCACGAGCGCACAAGGCGGGGTTAGGCTTCACCTGATGATGGCTGTCCGGGGAGACCCACAAAGGTTTCCAGCTGAAGGGCTGAGGTCTCGACGTGTGCTCTTCCTTGGGATCCTGCAGGAGCATGGGCGTTGATGGTGGCTGATCACAGGGAAAGCCTGTTGTGAACAGCAGGCCTCTTGACCTCCTAGAAGGAAGCCAGAGATGGACGATGCAAATGCATTCAGGATGAAGCAGGGGGAAGAAAATGGCTCGCAAATATTAGAAAAAGTAAGGAGATGCTCCTAGGGTCCCAGGGCTTGAGGATGTTGCCTGAAATAGACTCAAGATGAATCTGCTCTCAGGAAGCATCACCCTTTGAGAATGCGAGGACATCCACCTGGGAGAAGACCTGCCTCCCCTGAGCCCCTCCAGAGCAGGAAAGCCTGGCTAATTTGTCGTCTGAAGACTGCTCTTCTGGCTCTGAATATCTACACAATCCTTTTGGTGCTAAATTTATTTGTCATCATTGCAGCAGCCTGTTTAATTATAACTAATGGGCGCACTCATGCTAAGTGACATGCCGTTGGACATCCCCCTCCCCCAACTGGAAATGTCCACAAAGATGCTGGGCAAGGAAGCAACTATTCTCAGGGAGACCAAGCTCCTCTAGTTGAGGCCCCACTTGGATGGAGAAATTTCACCCAAGAAATCTCCCCCCAGGACACCTTCAGGCTGTAGGGCCGGGGTGTTCTATTGGTGAGCTGCCATTTCTGAAAGCTCGATGACAGAGGCAGAGCCCCCATCTCCCAGCCTCCTGCAGAGGATGTGATTTCCTATGCACATTATTAATGAGCTTCATCCTCAAGTCACTCTGGCTGCATGTGGAGCTTAGAGGACTTGGGAGGACAACTTGGCAGGCAGGAGAGGCTTTAAAATGCAGCATGTCCCCAGCCTGTTTTAAAAAAACATAGCATCAAAGAGGAAATCAGAGAGTGGGGGGAGGGTGGGGGCAGGAGCAAAAATGGGATGAAAGAGGAAAATGAGGAAAAGAAAATTTTTTAAAAAGTATTTTAGGGGCTTCCCTGGTGGCGCAGTGGTTGAGAGTCCGCCTGCCGATGCAGGGGACACGGGTTCGTGCCCCGGTCCGGGAAGATCCCACATGCCGCGGAGCGGCTGGGCCCGTGAGCCATGGCCGCTGAGCCTGCGCGTCCGGAGCCTGTGCTCCGCAACGGGAGAGGCCACAACAGTGAGAGGCCCGCGTACCGCAAAAAGAAAAAAAAAAAGTATTTTAAAAACGTTTTTAAAAGAAATATATATATATATATATATATATATTCAGCTCCATTTCTGTTCTGCACTGTTCCTCCCAGCCTTGGGGCCAATCTCTTGCCCGGAAGCCTCTCCTGTGCTTCTCTGTCTGCTCAACCCCTGCAGGTCTTGCAGGGCTACCTGAGCCATTGCCAAACATCCTCTGTTGACTTCCCCAGATCTCAGAGCACTTTTCCTCCTGGAAATTCCTTCCTAGTAGCCATTTGGCACTTCCTTCATTTAATTATCATCAAAACAAGTATGGATTCCTTGCTGTGAAGTATTTGCGGCAGACGCTAATCCCAGGTCTTAGATAAGGCAGTTTTCCCGGTGGGTAACTTGTCTTGTTCAAGAGGTTGAGATCCTGGGAACAGGAAGCGCAGCAGGTTCATGGCCACGAAGCCCAAGGTGTGGCACATGTTGGCCCCTCAGGGAATGCCTCTGGATGTGACCAAACTGGATTCAACATGATGCAGAGTGGCCTTGCTTGTTCTTTCCCAGTGACCCCTGACAGGATGCAGTCAATAGCATCATTGCCCATCTTCCCAGAGGGCAGCTGGGAGCAGAAGACCAGCCCCTAACGAGAAAGGTTTTTGGATGCTAACCCAGCTTTTGCTCGTGAAAGGATAGAACCTCTAAGCCCCAAACATCATCCTACCCTCTTATGTCTCCTGTCTGGGGACTTGGCACCCAAAGAGCAAAGACAGTGATATTGATGGGGGTGGGCGGGGTGAGGGGAGGAGCTACGGATGGCTAAATACAGCTGGTTGTTTTCAGAGAGGAATAAGCATTTATTAGTGAACAAGTAAGGACCACAAAAGACTCTGATGAATGGGGAGCTTTATGGGAAGATGGGAAGGAGGGAGAGGTAGAGACCTGGTCTCTGCCTTGTTCTCAGAGAGAAAAGACATGGAAGGTAGAGCAATGGAAGAATAATCAATTCCTGGTCTCAGTAGAAATGACAGTTATGCCAACCCCAATTCAGGGAAGAGTTTTGAAACCCAGTTCACACTTGTTCCCAAAGGAGCCTCTTCTCATATAGTCATGGACCAGCCCAGCTCCCTCAACATGCAGAAGCATTTTCAACTAAGCCCCATCCCTGGGACTTCCCTGGTTATAGACACACAAAAAAAGGAAATCCTGTCATTTTTAAAGGTTCTCACAACCGTGATTGTGATGCTTCACTTACTAAGATTTCACATTAGTAAATATAAAATCAATTTTCCCTGATCAGAATATTTTCCAGAAGTTTCTGTGATGCATCAATTGCTCTTCAGGCTGCAATGAGAGGCAGGCTGAGTTAGTCATAACTTGGCCTGGAATTAAGGATGCTGACCCAGGCTCGCGAGGTGCTCCAGCAGCAGAGGCAGCAGTCTCTGCTGCTCTTGAATCAATCTGAGCTCCTGGGGCCCCTCCTGGCAGAAGAGCAAGCCGGGAGATCTCCTCGATCAGAGTCAAGACAACACCATTGGCAACTTAATCACAAAGGAATGAAGTAAAATACAGATACAGCCTAAACGTCTCACCGTCTCCACAGACAGGCCAGTCTTTGAGATTCTGGATGATGAAAAACATTCTTTCCTATAAGCTCCCAGTGGTACCCAGATTTCCACAGTACTTGCTTCCCCACTTCAGGAGGGAGGGGGCAGCTAGCCACATCCCTACTGTAAGATGTGACACAACAGCAGTTTTCTGGCCAAGGCAGCACTGACTGGGAGACCTCAGACCTTGGCCCTCATTCCCTCCTCCATCACTGTATGGATCTGCGAGGGAAGCCTCCTCCCCATTGGAAGACACCTTGTTCCCAACCCCAAGACATAGTTACTTTCCCCAAGAGAAGACTGGCACACACTTCACTGCATCAGTGAGTGCATCAAAATGAGAGTCACCCCAGGGTACATCTGTTTTGAGTCAGGATCTCCAAGTTACATTCCACAAACGTCAACTAAAGTTTTCCTTCCATAGGCTTAAGTCTAGATTCTTACATCCAACACCTATCTCCCTTTCTATTGATGAAAATCTTGATGTGTGCCCAGTACCATGTTGTGTGACAGAGAGGCTTGCCACTCTGGAGGGATATGACAGTGGCTTGGATCTGTCAACCTGTCCTCTTCTTTCCTGGAAAGGTTACAGTCAGGGTTAAATAACAAGTGATTACAAGGCAGCTTTCTCATTGAAATGAGAATTAATATTAATGCAATTATGTGTTGATGGCTTCGGTGTTCTGTTGACATGGATCAACATTTAAACACTATCACTTAACAAAAATAAAACCATCCTACAAAGACTTCAACAGAAATGACAAGAGGCAGAAATGCGCAAAGGACTCTACAGGGTACCATTTTTACAAGACTGTTCTAAGAATTAGAGGGGAAAAAAAACACAACTCTCCCAGTTAAAAAATCTTTGTTCCCGGGCTTCCCTGGTGGCGCAGTGTTTGAGAGTCCGCCTGCCGATGCAGGGGACACGGGTTGGTGCCCCGGTCCGGGAAGATCTCACATGCCGTGGAGCAGCTGGGCCCGTGAGCCATGGCCGCTGAGCCTGCGCGTCCGGAGCCTGTGCTCCGCAACGGGAGAGGCCACAGCAGTGAGAGGCTCGCGTACCACAAAAAAAAAAAAAAAAAAAAAAAGTTTGTTCCCATGAAAAGTAAAAGTTGATTTATTTTTATGAAACACTACAAATATGCTCTTAAATTCACTGAATCCCTCAGCTACCTCATCCCAAATCAATGCTTTATGGAGCTTTTAGGGCCTTCAAAATACAGCACTGTAGCTAAAATTGGGCCATTCCCCAAGCAACAGGATTGGAAGCAGGATGTTAGAGGAAGAAAGGATTCTTTCAGAACATGGAAAGCTGTTGTCCTTTTCTTGCAACCCAGATGGTGTGATCTGAGGGCGACCGAACAGCATAAGCCTCTCTGCTCAGAAACCCCTGTCCCCTCACTATCTGACCTCACGCTTAGAATCTCTGTCAGTTCATTTTAAAAACAAATGGGCCACTCAAACCATAGAACTCTAGGGTAGACCTCAGTGGCCATTCAGGTCAATCCAACCATGTCTCAGTGGGGAAAATGCAGGTCCAGAGGCTCAGCCAGAATCATACAATTGGTCATCGATAGAACTTAGACCCAAGCCAAGGCCCCTGAATGGCCAGCCTGGTACCTTGTCCATTGCTTGGCGTTACAGAGTGAATTGTGTCCCACACATATAAAAGATATGTTGGCATCCTAACCTCCAGTACCTCAGCGTGTGACCTTATTTGGAGATGGGATCTTTACAGAGGTAATCGAGTTAACCTGAGGATATTAGGGTGGCCCTAATCCAATATGACTGCCGTCCTTATAAAGAGGGGAAATCTGGATGCAGAAATAGATGTGCAGAGAGGGAAGACGATGTGAGGAGACAGGGAGAAGCACCCTCTGCAAGGCAAGGGGGAAGATTTTGAATAGATCCTTCCTACACAGCCCTCGGGAAGAAGCAACCTTGCCAAGACAATAAATTTCATTGTTTAAGCCTCCCAGCAGCCTTAGCAAACAAATATCACACCCTATATCCACTGTCTGGAGAGGACTGTGTGTCTGTGTAAATGTCTATGTAGATATGCAGGCTTTATTTCACAGTTCAGGTATATCTCTAAACCTTGACTCAGAGTTCAGGTATCTCTAAACCTTGACTTCTTTAAAAGTGCAAAGACACAATTTCCCTAAAAGTATCTTTTACAAATGCTAGCCTCTACAAGGCACACATTTGGTCAAAACCCAAGGCTAGGCCAACAACCCTAACAAGTAGATACTATTATTAACTCCATTTTCGGGATGAAGTCCCTTGGAGAGGTTGCAAAAACTGCCAAAGAACAACCACTGAGTAAGTGGCAGAGCGGATTTCAAACCCGGCTCCATTTGGTTCCAGAGCACAGATTCCTGAGTAGCACACGGCACACAAGGTAGTGAGCTTCCCGTCACCAGCGGTGTTCAAGCAGAAGGCGGAGGGCCACCAGTGAGAGATACTTTCTAAGGAATCCCTTCCCTTGAAGGAGGGGGGAAGTGAAGCGTTTTCTAAGGCCCCACCAGCCCTGAGCTGCCCTGAGTTTACAATCCTATAATTATTGCTGGTTTGAGGATTCAAGGGAAATTTCAAAGAGGAAGGAAGATGAGAATATGAATCAGAGTTACTATAGACAGAAAGGGAGTTAATGTTTTAATGTTGGCAGAGGAAGACTTCAGTAGACAGGAGGAAATTAGGAGGAATAGCAAGGAAGGTGTTAACAGGACTCGAGTTCTTGGGCTTTCCTGGTTAGAAGATGCCCAAAGCACCAGCCCCACCAACCTCTATGCTGAGTGTGGGATCACGTGAGCCTCTCAGTTCAGCTTCCATCCTGTGTGCAGCCTGATTAGACTGAAGTGAACCCTTGCAGATTTAAAAGTCACACAGTATTAAGGATGGATATAGAGCTGATGTTCTGAGCTCTTCATTTAGCATTTTTTTCCAGCCCTAAGTTAAACACATACACACACATAATGCTTCCACCATGCTACGAGCTAAATTCTGCTGGTGTCTGAGTGCCCACGTATCTTATATTATCCTTCATGTGAGCTACATGCACACGCAGTGGAGGGAGAGTAGGTCTCAGAGCCCTCAGTTCCCAGAGCAGCTCCCGAATTTATGCGGAGTCAGAATGACAGTCATTTGAAGGACGGCTTTCCGTCTCTGCCAGAGTTCAGGCACCAGACGTGGGCTTCCTGATGCGGCAGCCGCAGAACATAAAACTTGCTCGTTTTCAAGCTAAGTTTTCATTTTCTCTGGTCGGTTTCAAGAGGTTGCTGTGCAGAGGATCCACTCAGTACGTGACATTTTCTCAGCTTGCTTCAGAAGAGGAAAGGCAGACGCCCAAAACCCACCGAAAGGTTTTTCTAGGTCAGTAGGAGAAAAGAGTGGTTCAGAATCCTGGCACTGGCTCACTGGAGAGGCTGGTGAGGGGCTGCTTACGGGGGGAGAGGATCGCCTTGGGGCTGCTTGGCATCAGCTAGGTGAGCTGGACCAGAAGAGAGACTCAAATCCCATATGCAAACGTGGGTGCCCCAGAGCGCAGGGGGTCAGCACCTCAGGAAAGGAGGCTCAAGCTTCACCTCTGCCCCCCGAAAGAGCAGACCCTGCTTACTTCTCCCACTTTCTAGAAAACGCTCAATGCAAACCTTAAATCTGTCAACCTTCATCAGTTTGTGAGACACATCTGTTCATTTCTGCCAAAGGAAATGGGAATTTCTAAGAGAGGGAAAATAAACAAAGCCACATGTAGAGTACCTTGAGTATCTTGCATCTTTAGAGAAGTGCTGCTGGTGACTTGGATTCTTAAGTGCTTGCTGCACCTCTTACGTAGATGCCAGCAAACACCCAGCTCCCCAGTCACAAAGGGCTCCTTCAGAGCATGGGACGGGGGGTTTCCTTCTCTCCAGCAGACAGGCGCTCAAAGCTCTCCTTTCGTACTTCCTTGAAAAAGCTATTTTCATCCTAGGTTTCTGGTATATTTTTCACCCCGTCACCGCCACCTATCAAATGATATTTGATCACTAATTGCCTTTTAATGATTCCATCGTGACCGCATCTCATATTGTAAGATGACGCAAATCCTCTTTGGAAGTAGCTGGTTATAAAAAGCACCATCACAAAGTGTTTAAGATAAAGTGGGTGGAGGGACTCAGACTTGGAGGAAGAACCCTTCCAAGTGATTATACAGGGCATTTTGGAGCAAGAAGAGAATATCTATGTCTCAGCCCTCCAGTGGGAACACTGAGGTCAAGAAAGCAAATGAGACTTGCCCAAAGTCACACAGCTCGTCAGTGGCCAAATGGACTGAAAGAGAAGGTGCCTGACGACGACACGGTGCTAATTCCATCACAGTCACTGATCAGTCACTGATTCGGATACGTGGGGTCCCGGCCACCTCTACAGATGCTGTTGCATCCACACCCCCTGCGTGGACCGAGCCAGAGGAGTTACTTTATTTCCCTTTTATCCTATTTGCTTTTCCTGCGGCCCTTGCTTAGACTGCAGTGGAGTCTACTCTGCTTCTGCGGGTTACTATTTAGGGAAGGGGAATGGCATCCTCAGAGGCTGCAGGAGATGTGAGGCCATGGACCCACTGGGGCCTTGGCATTTTCCATGAAAACACGCAGGATGTAATTAAGCATCAAGAGGACACCCGGGTGCCTGGCAGCAACATGCAAAATACATTATTTTTCCCCAAACTCCCAAATATCTTGTGTCAAGTTTCTTTCCTCCCACTCTGCAAGCAACACTTTGGGAAAAGCACAGATTTCTCTTGAGAATTTGTTGTTCTGCTTGTTCTTGGCTTGAAGTGACAATTCCTTGAGTGGAGAGCCTGTGGCTGCCGTGGGAATAAGGAAACAGAGAGCGTGCACCTGCTGACGAAGAGCAAGGGCAATGAACCTTCAACGAACCGTGGCGAGTCCCTGCCTGATACCCTGCAAGGCTCCCCACCCACATGCCCTCACAGGATCGAGTTCAAACACCTTACCTGGTCCACAGGGGCCTCCCTGGCCTGCCCCTGTTGACCTCTCCAGCCTCAGCCCATCGCATCACCCCCTCCCCTTCATCCCACAACCCAGAAACACTCAGCTGGTGTAGCTCCCCAAACACACGGAGCCTGGTCTTGACCCTGGACCTCTGCTCATGCAGCCCCTCCTGCCATTCCTCCAGCCTTCTGAGTTCTCCCTTCTCCCCACCCTGGGCCCTGAGGGGCCACTTCCTCTCTTACCCACGTGGCTTGATTTTTTCTTCTTGCAGTATAATATTATCCCAACTATAGGAAGATCCATTTCATCCTAGAACTCTTCATCTTCCCCTCAAAGTTCAAGGATCCCAGAAACTACCCAAAGGGTTGACTCTTCCCTATAGGTCATGCACGCTGGGGTCACCTCTGGTTTTCAGTGTCATGTCCTTTGTGGTCCCAGCAGGGAAGCTATCTAAACCCTGCTTCAGCCTCAGGGCTTTGAGCCACTGGCCCTCTTTTTCTACAACCACAGTGACCAGTAAAACACCTTTATTTCTCTGTTTCTTGGGAAATATCCCATGACCATCAATACTTCTCTCTCCTCCACCCTAGGAACTTTGGAGTCTCTTAAAGCCCCGAGGGGTCAGCTGGTCATGGCAAAACTAGAATATGGATAAAACTCAGGAACTCAGAACTCAGGAGACCCAAGGCTTTTTCTAAGTGTTAAGATGAGTAAACGTAAGTGGGAGGACATGACCCAGACATTTCCATGGGCTGAGTCAAAATTCACGATTTACACTTTGTTCAGATGATCTTCACAGGAATCATCTGAGGAGTATTTATTTTAAAATGCTGTGGCATAACTCTTTATATAATTATAGAATCACAGGCTGCTAGGACTTGTGCAAGATCTTCAATCCACCCACCTTTTTCAGATGGGGTGGCTGAGGCCGAGAGAGGAAAATTAAGGAATTCAAGTTTCTTCACTAGGACTAAGCCCTGTGTCCCCCACTGCCGCCTACAGCCACCTCATCCAGGGACCTGGCCTCTATTCATAGGCCCCTAAGTTACACACAGAGAAGGAATCTCTGCCCCTGCCACAGGATCTAAGAGCAGCTTCACATCTCCCAACTGGGGCCGCTACAGCGTATGCAGTTATTAGCAAGTCTGCCTGACAACATCAATAGCAAAATCTCCCTCTCTCCCCAAGGGACTAAGTGACTCCACACGGATGTCATGTTGTCTGAAGGTTCTTGTCCCTATTCTCTCTTTGTCCTTGAGCCCATCTCCTGGAGCAAGACAAACTGAGAGGGTTCTAGGGATCCTCCCTCCACTGTTTCCTGGTGGAATATCTCTTATAAATAGAATTTTCTTTGGGATTAAAAGTCCATCATGTACAGCAATTCAGAAGCTTCCATAGTTCAACACGAGTTCCAGATCTTCTTCCCTTCATATGTAGCTTTCTTCCAACCTTGGGTTCTTGAGCCTCACTATGTCTTCCCAAGGACCCAGAACTTTTTTTAAGACTTTATTTGTTTTTACAGTAGTTTTAGGCTCATAGCAAAATTGAGAAGAAGGTACAGACTACCCATTGTTCGCCTGCCCCATCACATGCACAGCCACCCCATTATCAACACCCCCACCAGAGTGGCACGTTCGTTACAGTCGAAAACCTACACTGACACATCATCATCCAAAAGCTTCAGTTTACATTAGGGTTCACCCTTTTTTTTTTTTTTTTTTTTTTTTGCGGTACGCAGGCCTCTCACTGTTGTGGCCTCTCCCATTGCGGAGCACAGGCTCCGGACGCGCAGGCTCAGTGGCCATGGCTCACAGGCCCAGCTGCTCCGCGGCATGTGGAATCTTCCCAGACCGGAGCATGAACCCGTGTCCCCTGCATCGGCAGACGGACTCAACCACTGCGCCACCAGGGAAGCCCCTAGGGTTCACTCTTGGTGTTGTATATTCTATGGATTTGAACCAACGTGTAACGACATGTATCCACTATTACAGTATCATACAGAGTCTTCCTGCTATCTTAAACATCCTCTGGGCTCTGCCTATTCATCCCTCCCCCACCAACCCCTGGCAACCACTGACCTTTTTACTATCTTCATAGTCTTGCCTTTTCCAGAATGTCATATAATTAGAATCATATAGTATGTAGCCTTTTTAGATTGGCTTCTTTTACTTAGTAATATGTATTTTAGATTCTCCCATGTCTTTTCATGGCTTGATAGCTCATTTATTTTTAGTGCTGAATGATATTCAATTGTCTGGATGTCCCAGTTTATTTATCCATTCACCTACTAAAGGACATGGTGGTTGCTTTCAATTATGAACAAAGCTGCTATAAACATCCATGTGCATGTTTTTGTGGGACATAAGTTTTCAACTTCTTTGAGTAAATACCAAGGAGTGCAACTGCTGGATTCTATGGTAAGAGTGTGTTTAATTTTCTAAGAAACCATTACAGTGTCTTCCAAAGTGGCTGTTCCATTTTGCATTCCCACCAGCAGTGAATGAGAGTTCCTGTTGCTCTGCATTCTCTACAGTATTTGGTACTGTCAGGGTCCTGGGTTTTGGCCACTCTAATAGGTATGTAGTGGTATCTCACTGTTGTTTTAACTTGTGTTGCCCTGATGGCCTATGACATGGAGCATCTTCTCATATGTTTGGTGAGGTGTCTGTTAAAGCCTTTGGCCCATTTTTTAATTGGGTTGTTTGTTGCCTTATTGTTGAATTTTAAGTGTTCTCTGTATATTTTAGATGGCAGTCTTTTATCAGGTGTGTCTTTTGTGACCCAGAACTTTTGACTCTCTAATTCAGAGATAATTAAGACCCCTGGGATAGACCAGAGCTTTAGGATTCAGATTCCCACAGAGATGGGTCTGAACTAAGTGCAACCCCAGAGAGGACTCTGTCATGAGGAGTTTGATGAGTGACTCTGTTCCTATTGAGAAAAGGCAGTCCATTCTTAGGAGGCAACACCACTGAGACTTTAGGAGTCAGACACGTACAGTCTCCAGATACCCACAGGGCACTCACTATGTTCTTGGTACTAAATCTAGCCATAGGCATAGGCATCATTGGTAGGAGCAGCAGTAATGTCTAATATCTTTGAGTACTGGTGCTTTCTGCGAAATATCTCATTTTATCTTCAGAATAATCTTATGAGGTAGTATGGCTGTGACAGGCTGAATAACGGCCCCCCAAAATGTCCACAACCTAAACCCTGGAACCTGTGAATATGTTACCTTTCATGAATAAAGGGGCTTTGCAGATGTGATTAAGTAAAGATCTTGGGATGGGGAGATTTTCCTGGATTATCTGGGCGGGCCTAACATCATTACAAGGATCCTTAAAGGAGGGAGGCAGGAGGGTCAGAGTAGATGTGATGATAGAAGCCAGAGTGATATGGAAGAGGGAAGATACTGAAGACGGAAGGGGACCATGAACCAAGGAATGCAGGTACTCTCTAGAAGCCAGAGAAAGTAAGGAAACAGACTCTCCCCTAGAGCCTCCGGAAGAAGTATAGCCCTGCCATACTAGATTTTTGCTCAGTGAGACCCATTTCAGACTTCTGACCTCCAGAATTATAAGATGACACATTTGTGCAATGTTAAGCCACAAAGTATGTGGTAATTGCTACAGCAGCAATATGAAACTAATACAACCATCATTATTCCCATTTTACAAATGAAGAAACAAAGATGCAGAGAGGTAAAATAACATTTCCTAAATGGTACATCTAGCAACTGGCAGATCCAGTACTTGAACCCAGGTAGTTTGATTCCAGAGCCAGGATTCTTAGCTACTAAACCATAATGCTAACTACTAATTGAATCCATGAATTAATAAATAAACAAATAATGAAGATTCATCCTTGAGGTTGTAGAGATTAGAATCAAGTTAAAAGATGATGTAGAAACAACAATACAGAACCCAGAAGGCATCAAACGCAGGTAAAACATACCTTTTTTGTAAAAGAGTTTGTAGAAGAGTTACTATAATTTCCTTTGTAGAAGAGTTACTATAAAATGAAATGATCCAGTTTTGCTGGTGGGAATGCAAAATGGTTCAGCTGTTGTGGAAAATAATTTACTGGTTCCTCGAAAAGCTAAACATAGAACCATATGACCCAGCAGTTCTACTCCTACACTTATACCCAAAAGAAGTTTAAAAAAAAAGTACTGAAACAAATATTTGAATAGATGTGTTCATAGCAGCACTATTAACAATAGTCAAAAGGTGGAAATAACCCAAATGCCCATCAACAGATGAATGGATAAATAAGCTGCAGTATATACGTATGATGGAATATTATTCAACCGTTAAAAAAGGAATGAAGTACCAATACATGCTACAACATACATGAATCTAGAAAACATCATGCTAATTGAAAGAAGCCAGGCATATACATTGTATGATTCTACTGATTTGAAATAGCCAAAATAGGTAAATCCATAGAGAGAGAAAGCAGATTGGTGGTTGCCAGGCTGGGGTGGGGCTGGAGAGGTAGTGGAGAATAACTGCTTAACAGAAAAAAGGGCTTCATTTGGGGGCGATAAAAATGTTTTGAAACTAAATAGAGGTGGTGATTGCACAACACTGTGAATGCACTAAATGCCAATAATGATTAATTTCACATTATATGAACTTAGCCTCAATACAAAATAAAATAAAGGAATACTGAAAAAAATTATCAAGGAGGGCTTTCTAGAAGATGCAGAACTTATTCTGGGCCTTGAATGATGACTGGGATTAGACAGGCTAGGAGGAGATCGAATAGTAAGCAAAAACTTTAATTCCACACAACACACATTCTTGCAAATCTGCAAGTTCCTGCACGGTCTTCCCCAGGCCCGCCTTACATAATCCCTCCCAAAGACTGAACCCAGCACTTAAGAGATCCTGCAGGCATTATCAAGGGCACTCCCGCACATTCGCTGATGGCTTTACATAAATCGTGTGAAAAAGAAGACTTACTGGAGAACAATGTGCTAATATCAGAAACACTGGGGCAAGCTCCAAGTGATGCAGAAAGCCAGAGAGCACCCCAAATTAGTCCAAGGTTTGTGGTCAGGAGATCTGAGTGATTGTGCATCACGTGACCCACCTTCCACCCCCGGTGGCACTCACAGTTCTGTCATGCAGCCCATCTGCCATGATCTACCTGGCCCTTCCCCTCCATTACCCGACCCCTCCTAGAATTCCTGTCAAGGCCACAGGTCAGGTGTCCCTGAAAAGCTACAGGGGTCTAGGGAGGGCAGTCCTCTGTAAGAATTTTTTAAAAACCCAGCTTTTCTCAGTCATCAATCACATGGCCTGAGGAGCAAAGAAAATGCCAATGGCCTCCCTGAAGGCAGAAGGCTGGATCCACCTTTCTTCAGGAAGCAGAAGCAGTTCAAGGACCCAAGAGTGAGTGAGGTTTGCTTCCACTCCCTGCCCCTCTACGGAAGGATTTGAGGAACTGCTTTGAGGAACTCAAGGCAGAACTCATGTCTACACCCAGTTTTCTAACCCTGAGCTCCAAGTTACTTCTGTGGGAGCTCCCCAATGCTGTCTTTGGTCACACACTGGGGTCCTCTGGTTCCTTCCCGCAAGCCCAGCCATCAGTCACAGCAGGATGGGAAGCTGCACGGAGAGAAGTAATGAGATACATTCAGTTCTGTTTACAAATTGCTTTCAGCCCTGTGGAGAGAGGTACTTCTAAATGTGAAGTGTTACTGCCACACAAGGAGGATGTGTGACTGATAGCTTTGCCTGACCTACCAAGGCTCGGGGCAAAGCCACCACCCCCGTCCGAGGCCCTCATTCCTCATGAAGAAACAGGGGCACTGGCAATAGAGTCCATCTCTTCTCCAGGCAAATGCATCATCCCATCCAAGTCCAGAGATCTTTCCTCTGAACTCCTTCAACCCTCCCTGTTTGCATACTCGCTGGGTATGTCACAGACAGCCTCGTTCATTACCTTTTTTATAGGTATGCCTTTCATCTAGTACCAGCCTGGCAATTCATCCAGGGGGCAGAGTTAGTTTTCTTCATCCTGAACTCTTATTGAATGTGTCTTGGTGCCTGCCCATATATACTATGCTGGCTGACCAAATGTTCTGCATTTATATTCCTGCTCCTGTGTCACCAACACTGCAAGCCTTTATGATCTCAAGATTTATGCAGACAAGTAGTAAAATTGTTAACATTTATTGCATGGCTATTGTGTGTTAAGCACAGTGCTATGTGCTTTATACGCACTTTCTCCAAACCTTATAACTACCTGCAAGTATCCTATTCTCAGGGGACAGTGAAAGGCAGTGCCATCTCTACATCCTCAGCTCTACTCTCTCCCTGAGCCACACCAACTAGTATCCACTCCTACCTTCCTGCCATTCCCCCCAAATTGCCTTTTCTGATATTGCCTACAACCCCCGTGTTGCCAGAACCGATGGCTACTCTTTGGAGTTCGTCTTGCTGAACCCAAGCAGCATGCCACCGGGCCGACCACCCCTCGATCTGGAAATATTCTGCTCGTAGCTTCTAGACATCATGCTGCTGGTTTTCCTTCTATCTCCTGACACCTCTGACTACTTTGTCTCAGGATCCACATGGGTTGAGGGAGAAGTTCTGGGGCCAGATTGCTGGGTTCCTACCCTAAGCTCCTCCAACTGCTAACTGTGACCTTGGAAACCTGTTTACTTCATAGGGTTATTGTGAAAATAAAGAAATAAATTCCTGCAGCACCTTTAGAACAATGCCTAGCCCACAGTAAGCCCTCCATGAATGCTGGCTCTTTGTAAGTTCATTATGATAACCTATTATTACACCATGTCTAGATTTTGAAGTTCACAGAGCCATTCTGGGTCCTCGTCTCATCTCACTTTCACCTAAGGCAGCCTCACTCATCTCCGTGATTTCCGATGACATCTGTATGTTGGCATCTCCAAATTCCTATCCCCAACCCAGATCTCATTTAAGCTCCAGACTCATGTATGCAATCGCCTACTCGACACATCCATTTGGACGTCGTGCAGGCACCTCAATCGACACGTCAGAAACTGAACGTTCCTCTTCCACTTGGTCCTCCTCTGCCTTCTTCATCATGGACAATGGCACCATCGTGCACCAGTGGTGACTTAAGTAAGAGGCCATGGGATCATCCCTGACACTTCTTTTTCTCACACCTCCCACAGTGAATTCATTGCCACAAGCTTCCAATTTCATCTTTAAAGGATATCTTAACTCCATTTCCCTTTTCAACATTTCACTTGCCATCACACTACTCCAAGTTGCAAATCTCCCTGTTTTATCTTTACCAACCCTAGACTCCTTTACTTACTTGCAACAATGAGGAAGCTCTTGGTGGTGGTGGTGGTGGTGGTATCCTTTTAATGTTTTAATGAAGTCAAATCATGAAGTTGATCTACGCTTAAAACTTTCCAACTGTTTCCCATTGTCCATAAGAGAAAATCCAGTTCCTCACTGTGACCCTCAAGGCCCTTCAGTCCCTGCAGTGTCATCTTGCCAACGTCTCCATGGCTGGCCCTGCTCCTGCTGCACTGGGGCTGCCTCCCTTCTCTGGCCTGCTGCCTTAGCCCTTCTGTTCTCCGAACTGCTTTGGTAGCCTGGGGAAGCTTCTGGAGCCCTGCTTGGGATGTTTGTTAGTGTATAAAATAAAATGCATAGGATTACAAAGGAAACAAATTATATCAAAATACAGTTGTCAAAATATTATTTTAAAAATATATGTGGGGACTTCCCTGGTGGTCCAGTGGTTAAGGCTTCGCCTTCCAATACAGGGGGTGTGGGCTCGATCCCTGGTCAGGGAGCTAAGATCCCACATGCCTCGCGGCCAGGAAACCAGAACAGAAGCAATACTGTAACAAATTCAATAAAGACTTTACAAATGGTCCACATCAAAAAAAAGTCTAAAAAAATTAAAATTTAAAAATTAAAAAAATAAAAATATATGTGTGATGTACCACTTTGGTGAGGGATTTTGATAGCGGTGGAAGCTGTGTGCATAAGGGGCGGGGGGGTGGGCAGGAGGTTTATGGGAAATCTGTGTAGTTTCTGCTCAGTTTTGCTGTCAACTTAAAGCTGTTCTGAAAAACATCCCTTAAAGAATTCACTTGCGATGTAGCAATAAACATGTATTTCTTTCTTTTTTTTTTAAATTTTATTTTATTTTTTGGCTGCGTTGGGTCTTTGTTGTTGTGCGTGGACTTTCTCTAGTTGTGAGAAGCGGGGGCTACTCTTCATTGCGGTGCGCGGGCTTCTCATTGTGGTGGCTTCCCTTGTTGCAGAGCACGGGCTCTAGAGCGCAGGCTCAGTAGTTGTGGCACACGGGCTTAGTTGCTCCGTGGCATGTGGGATCTTCCCAGACCGGGGATCGCACCAGTGTCCCCTGCATTGGTGGGCGGATTCTTAACCACTGCGCCGCCAGGGAAGTCTCAACATGTGCTTCTTTATCAAGGCATTAACTAACAAGATCCAGCAATGGGTCTGATAACTACCATAATTTCAACGTGATATAATAGCTGCAATTTTCACCGGTGTCAACGTCATACACAGTCACCACTAACACTACCATGAAATAAGGCCAAATTGCGCCTTATTGTCCAAACCAAATTCTCTCCCTTGTTCTTGGACTAAGTAACTCCTACTAGCCCTTCAGCCCCAGAATTCCCTTCCTTGACCCCCTAAACTAAGGGAAGACCCTCTTCTGTTACCCTCTGTCCCTATACCCCATTTTTATATCTCCAAATTTATCTCAAATTATAATCACATATGCATTTGCTTGCCTGCTTTGTAACTATGTTGCCAGATTGAAAGCTCTGTGAGACTGGAATGATACGTACTCTGGTCAGTGATGGAGACACAGGAGGGCACAGTTCAATGAAAGGAGGAATGAAGGAATGAGTTGCTCGCAACTGGTAGGCAATGCATCAAGGCTATAACAACTCCTAAGGTTTTGCTCTTTCCCTGTGCCACATTAAAACATGTTAAGAGCTGACTTCTGCTTTACACACACGTACCTTCTTTTATTATCTTCCACTGATCTCTCTGCTCAACAGAAAAGTTACCTATGTCAGCCTTCAGAAAGGTTATCTTCACCAAAAATATTTATAGTTCCAATGGTAGCTTTTGCTGAGAAATGGCCCAAAAATGGGTTCATGATTTTAAGTTATTTTTGTGAAAAGTTAAACGATTTCCGATCTATTCAGTTCCTAAGAAATAGACTGCGATGATAATAGTAATAATAAACACTTACTGAGTGTTCTAGGCACTCTTCATATGTTAGCTCATTTAGTCTTTACTGTACCCCTAATTCACAGTTTAGGAAAGGGAGACACAGAAACATGATGAGCCCAAGCCAACAACTACACCCTGTTCCCCCTCCACCACCATATGTACCTATTTTAAATTTTTCTCCAGCATCCCCAAGAGCCTGAGATTTGATAACAGAGATTCTTAATGCAAACAGATTCTCGGAGGGATGGCACCTTAACCCATTCATCTCAACTAATACACTACCCAGGACTAGTCTATCATCAAGTCAGCTAGTCTTTCACCTTGGGAATCAAAAAGCAATGATACAAGTTCAAAGTTCAAGGCTCAAAAAACCTGCCTGGGGAACAGGGGTCATCACATTAGCGATGCCCAGAGCAATACACATGGGAGTGGAGGGGCAAGTGAGGGGAGGATGTGTAGAACAGAATATGCCACCCCAAAATTACCACTCTGGCATAAGGATTATTTTGAGCTAAAAGCAATTGAGAAAAAGTGGACACAGGATGAGCTCTCTACAGTCCCCCTGTCTACCCGAAAACAGATCCTAACTCCCGCCTGGGGAGGTGTCCTCCCTAATCCACTTCCTATACTAGGAGGGGAATAACAACCTTATCACCAGAGATGTGATGGCACCAAAAAAGAGTTTATACAAACCTTACTAACTAGTCCTCAACTACCAGCAGTTTCCCCATATACTTGCCTTCCTTCAATTTGCTGACCGCAGAATCTCAAAATCCCCTTCCTTTGTCTTGTCACTTCTCTTTAAATTTATCCTCTTTTCCCCAGATGGTTTAAAAGCCTCCAAACCTAGCTTTTTCTCTGGGAGTTTTCTTTCTATGAAGCCCTCCTGTGCCACATAAAACTTTTAACATCAAATAAATTTGCATGCCTTTTCTCCTGCTAATCTGCCTGTTGCCAGCTTTTTTTTGTTTTTATCTTTTTGTTTTTTCGCAGACCTAGCCAGAGAATAGAAGAGGGTAGAGGAAACTTTTCCTCCCCTACAGATGACAGATGAAAGCACCAAATTCCAGCTCAGAAGAGCCAGACCTTACAAATATTTCCTCGTTGGGTTAGGTTTAAAGCTGGGTTAAAATTAGAGTTTGAATCTACAGTGATAAGATTTATTTATAGTTAACATCTGGACCAAGGTAAGGGTTAGGATCAGACTGTAGGTTAGGATGAGAACCCTGTTTCAAGTGAAGCTTGGTTCAGGTGGGGCTGGGCTTCCACCTAGACCTTAGCGTTAGGTTGTGTATTGGAAGCTGTTGAGATCTGGTTTGGGGTCAACGCTAAGAGTTGAGAGTTATTGTCACAGTCCAAACTGCCTCAGGAAAATAGCTTGGAGGTTCTACTAAAAGTAGTATTTAGGTCTGAATTCAGGTCTTCAAGAATGTTGTCCTTCAGGTTACTGACAAAGACCAGAGGAAGGATGTGTGGCCAGCCTGTGTTTTGAGTAGAGAGGTAAGATAGGTTTATGTGTGTTGGTAAGTGCAGATGACAGTCTGGGATTACATCTGGTGTAGACAATGCCACAAATCTAGAAGGCGTATGGTAGACCCTACTACTGCCTAGAGCAGTTTTGCCCCCGGGTCCCTGGTGTTGCTGTAAACGTGATGGAGAATTCCAGGGTTCCAGACCTTTCCCCACCTGAGAGTCACAGCAGAACCAGCCCTCCTACCCTGGCTTGCTCACATTTCCTACTCTCAAAGCAGCAGCCCGTATCCTTCAGAGAAAGTGAGGGGATACCTGAATCCCCACACCACAGCTTCAGTCCCAAACAGCTCTGATTGGCCCTCATTCAAGCCTCTTTTCCCAGGCCGCTGGACTTGCAGCTGAGTACCTCAGCCTGGAGGGAATGTGGGGGACGGTAAATGGCAAGCACTGAGCCCCCAAACAAGAGGAGTGAGGAACATGTCAGACTGACGGACAATTCCCAGAACAGTGCTGGCCTCACCCAGATACCGCAACTCTCTCTGCTCTGGTGGTGGTAGGTGGGCCTTGTCCAGCGGAGAGGCCACCACGGGAGCCTCATAAGTGAAATCAAACTGCAGAGTTTGATTCTGATGATTTAGCTGCTGAGAAACGCCAGGGATTCATTTCAGTCATCGGGGTAGTAACAACAAGGAGACACGGCCCCCAATTAGGAAAGGACACACGACACATCTATGATACACAACACAGCAAAGAGCACAGGGAAACTTGGCCTGTTTTAGGAGATCTCAAGCTTGCAGAGGCTCTTCTCCACTCCTTCCTGGGACACCAGGATCTGATTTGAACAACAAATACCCACACTCTTCAGAAAGCTTTCCTGAGAACCATTTAAAAAGCAATCAGAAAAGAAATCACCCTTTTCCATTGGGAAAACTTTATAATTGGAGGTACATTCCTCTCCAAAGCCAGTACCAGATAAGAAGGAGGGCGCAGGGACCTGGGTTCTAACCTAGAAAATGCCACTCACTGTGCCACATTGAGAGACTGGCTCCTTTAGGACTCGGACTGGCATCTGTGAAACTGGGGTAGCTGTGCGGCCCCACCTCCCAGGGTACTGGGGCCACATTGTAAAGGAGCAACGCTTGATGCAGAAGCCAGAGAGCTCAAGCAAACGCACCTGTTACCTTCACAGATCGCACGTGTGAGATGCTCGAAGAGCAATGACCTGGGGAAATGGCGGAGTGCAAACAAATGTGCAGTTTGCCCCTGGTCCTGCAGGAACGGCTGGGCCTCCTCCGAGGTGGGCTCCTTCGACTAATTGACCCCCCAGTCACCAAGTGCTCTCACCACGCAGACTGCCTGTGTCCTTCCCTAATTTGGGGCCATGTCTCCTTGTTGTCCCTACACTGATGACTGAAATTAATCCCTGGCGTTTCCCAACAGCTAAATCATCAGAATCAAACCCTGCAGCTGCCAGATCTGCTGACTCAAACCCCCTATGTATTCATAGGGTATCTGCCGGGTAATTACAGAATAGAGGTAATTATATTCATGGCTCCATTACTTTCATAATTTCAGAGACCCAGAAATCACTAAAAAAATATTCTCACAGGGCCCAGAGAAGAAATTCCTTCAATAACTATCCTAACCCAGCTCTTATCCTGTTTGTCTCCTCACATAATTCTGCTTGTTTTTTTTTTTTTTTAATCTTATTTATTTATTTATTTTTGGCTACGTTGGGTCTTCGTTGCTGCACGCGGGTTTTTCTTTAGTTGCGGCGAGCAGGGGCTACTCTTCGTTGCGGTGGGTGGGCTTCTCACTGCAGGGGCTTCTCTTGTTGCAGAGCACGGACTCTAAGCGCGCGGGCTTCAGTAGTTGTGGCACGCGGGCTCAGTAGTTGTGGCACGCAGGCTCAGTAGTTGTGGCTCACGGGCTCTAGAGCTCAGGCTCAGTAGGTGTGGCGCACGGGCTTAGTTGCTCCGTGGCATGTGGGATCTTCCTGGACCAGGGCTCGAACCCGTGTCCCCTGCATTGGCAGGTGGATTCTTAACCACTGAGCCACCAGGGAAGTCCCTCCTCACATAATTCTTTCCTCAAAACTGTCCCACTCAACAGTAGCACCTCCTGAGCTCCTCAATGAAGAGAGAAACCAGGGAGATGAACGCAGAGCAGGATAGGGTGGCCCCTGCTTGGTTAAGCCAAAAAGACTTTGAGTTGACTAGACCAATGTGCATTAGTTATAGTAACACTAACTACTGTATTACTTCAGTTAATTCCCAGGAGTTCTCAGGGGGTTAACACAATGACTGTCACAGTCCAATCCGGGTGCTTCTCGTCAGGCACCTCAGGGACCCAGGATCCTTCTATCTTGCGGCTCTGCGCGCTCTAAGTCCTTCAAAGGTTTCTCCAATCAGCTGACTGGAGAGACTTTTTAACTCCCTTGGTCCAGACGTGACACGCATCAACTCCACTAACATTCCTGTTGGCAACAGCTCATCACAGGAGAAACTCAAGGGTGCTGATGAACGCAGCCCTCACCGGGCAGCCCCTCCCAGCAACAGCTCTGCGCTCCCGTGGAGAACACACACCCTTGATGATCGGTTGGCCACTTCTGCCACTGATGATACTAACAGGGCACGGATGAGAGAGGCCAAGGTGTTTGTGAAATGATGGACCACTGCACGCTGCCACGCAATGCAAATTAAAGCAATAAAACAAATAACCTAAAGAGACGGCAAAGAAAATTCACTGTCTCCTCCTTCTGTTAACACAACATCCGAAGAAGATCCCTTTACAATTATCTCCAGGTGGGACCCTGTAGCCCCTCCTGGGCAGGGGATTTAGTCCCCCCTCCCATGTCCCACGTGCCACCCTGCCTTTCTTGCATGCTGTCACAGATGGTCTGATGGTGCTACACCTCAAACAAGCAAGGATTCTGGTCACCGGTCAAAGGGGCAGGCAGGGTGACCTCTGAGCCTGATGAAACTGGAGAAGGAGGCAGGTTGTGAAGGCGAAACTCAGGAGTTAGGATGCAGTCATGTCCTACAGATGGTACCACAAGGGCTGCCGCTGGGAATCCTTGTCCCAAATTTGATGGCAGCCAAGGAGGCCCAGTAGCAGAGACACACGAGAGCACAGCAGGGTGACTGAGACCCTGCGCCCTGGAAAGCCACAGGAGGGGCCCTGCAGCCGCTTATAGACTCGGAAGGGATCCCCCAGACTGAGCTGCGGTCAGCTGCATCAGTGAACCTGCCTGTGAGCAGTGTGGGACGGGGGCAGGGGTGTTGAAATGAAGTCAGGACTGGCAATGAGGCCAAACAAAAGAGAAGCTCACAGAAGCGATCTACGGGAAGCATCTCACTCACGTCAGAGCAGCCCGTTAAGACCCAAGTCCATTGCCCAGCAGATGGGTGGTCCCCACACAGTGCAAACATGTGGAAAACTCACAGGAATTCTTTCTCCTTTTTGAAACTCCAACCTAATAACTACCCTATATTTCCCATTCTGAATTTTCCACTTCAGCCGTTTTTTGTTTGTTCCAGAAAAGGGATAGAATTAAGTTTTACTGGGCTTTTTACACTTGAAAACCTCTACAACAAAATACAGCTTTTCCCCAGAATTGTTCTTGTGGCTGGTCAGAGAAACCCACGACTGGGGCACCCAGGCAGCTTTCCAGCCTGACAGCACTAAGCCCCAGCTCCCGAGAGCCAAGGGCGAGTGCCTCTCCCTAACACAGTCCTCTCGTGGGAGAGTGAGATGGCAGGACACAACGTCTAGGGCAAGGATAAGAATCTTCCAATTAATAAGCCATCCTCCAAGGTGTGATTTACCCTTGTCAGCTTTCTCACCTGGGAAACCCTTGGGATTTCCAAAACACTGGTGGAAAATATTTTTTGTGTGGCGTCACTTTTTCAAAATGCAGCGTTTAGAAGCATATATTAATCAGCAATAACAAAGAACAGGTCAAATTTCTTTCTTTGTGTTTCTAATTCCTCTTCAAGTAGAAGGAGATGGACTTTCCACTGACCTCTTCTGTCTGGAGGCTCACCCTTTGTGCACCACCTGTTTCTGCAGTTACATTATGTCCCATCATCCAGAACTCAAGTACCCCGCAACCTCAGCCATTTGGAGCACAGTTGAGAAAAGAAAGGTGTTAAAAAGGCAACTGGGCGCCCAGGTGAGAGGTTCCGCTATCCATGCAGAGATACACATGGGAGACTCGCAGCCTCCTTGTTGCACCTACATTTTAGTAGCTCGGTGAATTTTGTTCGTAGCCTGTAGCACACAAGGACAGCTAATTGGGAAGGGGATAGAAATGACCATGACAGGAGGTAGGAATATTGGTAGCCATAAGAGGTGAACAGACAGACAATCTAAAAGCTCTAAAAGCACAGTCAGCTGGGTCATTGATGCCTGAGCAAACAACCTGAGGCTTGGCAGGAACTTGCAGGAGCTGGAGGGCCCTGGAGGAGGAGTGTGGCCTGAATGGACACAGAGGAGAGTAATCCAGTCCCATAAGGACTGGAGGGCATCCTGGGTTCTGAGCAGGAACGTCAAGGAGAAACACCAGGTTGGTCTGGGGAGTCCAGGGC
Source organism: Monodon monoceros (assembly GCF_005190385.1). Taxonomy (NCBI): domain Eukaryota; kingdom Metazoa; phylum Chordata; class Mammalia; order Artiodactyla; family Monodontidae; genus Monodon; species Monodon monoceros. Next base: position 70,784,440 of record NW_021703775.1, on the reverse strand, counting down.
TGTCAGATCCATCATGACACGACACAGAACAGCAAAGCCAGGAGAGACCTGATGCATCAAATTTCCATCCCAGCTTTGCAGGCACTGACTCTGAGACCCGGATGGGGGCGGGTGGCAGTGGTGGTAACTGGCCCACGCTCTGACCACAGGCCAGTGGGACAACCAGGGCTGGTCTGAGACCCCTTCCTCCCTGCCCGGGAATCCACCTCTGCACCTCTGCACAGGGCTGCCTCGTGCCCTCTCCCCGCCCCCATCCAGCAGGGGTCCCAGCATCTGTCCTTGCCCTGTGTTGGGGTCAGCAGGATCTCCTATTACCCTGAGCTCACCTAGCGAGCTGGCCTCAACCATTTAGCCTAGACCGAAGCAGGCAGTGGGGCGCCTGCCCAGCTGGGGATTTGGGAAGCTTCCTTAATCATGCTTTCAGAGCACTTTGTGATGCAGAGATGAAAGACGTCTGAAGAGAGCAAAGTACAGCCATTACCATCTCCATCTTCCTAATTGAGGAAAATGAGGTTATTTCTGAATCCTCTGTGATGCCATGGGAAATGTGTTCCACGGGCCTGCATTTATGGCTTCCTCACAACAGCTCCTCAGGGTGCAGAGCACCCAGTCATCCCACTCCAGGTTAGGGCCCCACCATGTGGACGTGCCCCAGCTGCCCAGAGTGGCTCCAGATGCACCAGCCCCGGGAAGGGCAGCCTCGACACAACATCAAAGTCAGCACCTTCATGTGGCGTGAAGTCCTCCTCCTCTGCACTGAGTAATTGGAACAAAACGACCCAGGTAGTCTTGCTGTAACATCAAAGCTGCGTATAATAACCTCACAGATGAATTCAAGAGTGAATACGTTCACAGCCACTGCTCAAGTTTGAAGTATGCTGTGATTTTTTTGTGCTTCAGAACTGAGCAAGAAGAAAAAGAAAAATCACCAGCCGTAGCTTTCTTTGTGAACCAGCTGGCCCCCCCTTTCAGGCTACGGTGAAAGGTGTGGGCTTCCAGCCTTCAAGGAGTGAGAAGTCAGTCCAGGAACACTGATGAGCAAGGGGACAGACCCGACGGTAAAACACCATGATGAATGTGTCTGTGCACAAATGCAAACCCTGGCCCAGCAGCAAGGTCCCCAGCCCACAGACGGATGAGGAGGCCAGAGAGGCACTGACCCAACACCTTCAATGACCGTGAAGGTCACAGTGGAGGGGCTGGTCATTCTCTGTAGCCTCTAAGGAATAGCTCCCTTTATTTAGGCTAGAAGACTAAAGATATTTATTTATAAATAATAGAGCTACCAAAGAAAGGAATCCACAACTGGTAAATAGAGCTAATACGGAAAGCCTCAAACGTTGAGCAGCTGGGGTCCTGGGACTTTCCAGAAGCAAGTCACAAGCCCCCCATCCTGGGAGGGATGTCAGAGGTCACAGCCAATGTGACCCAAGGACAGGATTATGACGTGCACCATGGCTGTAAGATAGCACCTGTTGAGCTAATAGAAAATATACATTGGTCTCTGCCCCCAGGTCCTGGCACAGAGCTCCTGAAACCCTTGGAATTTCCTAAGCGATAAGAACACTAGGAACATCTTTTGTTCTAATATTTGGTCTTTGAGCCCAGTTTCTGACACAGGGCTCCTGAAACCTTTGTAATTGGGTAATAGGAGTGTCTTTTGTTCTAATGAGGGAATTCTGGGTGGGCTCCTGGAGGAGGACCGGCCACCAGAAAGCTCAAGCCATGATTAGAAGTTTGTGATTTTTATCCCCATCTCCCATTCTCTTGGGAAGGGAGAAACGATGAAAATGGAATTAATGATAAATCATGCCTACATGATGAAGCCTACACAAAGATCCCAAAAAGATGGGGTCTGAAGAGCTTCTGGGTTGGTGGAGATGTGGAGATTTGGGGAGTACCACACCTGGAAGCCCTTTGCCCCTTCCCAGATACCTTGCCCTATGCATCTCTTCCATCTGGCTGTTCCTGAGTTACATCCTTCTATAATAAACTGGCAATCTAGTAAGTAATATGTTTCTCTGGGTTCTGTGAGCCACTCTAGCAAATTAATCAAACCCAAGGAGGGGGGCAAGGGAACCTCCAGTTCACAGCCCATCAGTCACAAGCACAGGTGACAAGCTAGGCTTGCAGTTGGCATCTGAACTGGTGGTGGGGGGTCAGTCTTGTAGGACAAAGCCCTTGACCTGTGGGACCTAATGCTGTCTCCAGGTAGATAATGTCAGAATTGGGTTGAATTGTAGGACACCCGGCTGGTGTCAGAGATTTGCTTGGTGTGTGGAAAAAAACCCACACACCAGAATTAGTTGGAATCAGAATCTTAGCATCGTTTGGAACACAGCCGAAGGCAAACTTTTGAATATCTCCTGCCTTCCCGCTACACCACACAAACCCTGCTGCTCTCTGCCCAGCTTGAAGCCCTCTATTCGGTGCCACCTCCCTTTTCCTCATGGCCTAACCAAATCCCCTGAGTCTTTTGTTCCTTGTTGATCTTAACTCCCTGCTCCCCATTCCGGACATGGCCTGCTGCCAACACACACATTGTTACCCTTTTTTTTATAGCTGCCACACTGCGGGATTACACGCCCAGTTAATGCACTATTTATCCAACCCATTTCATAGCTGAGAAAACAAGGGAACTAAGAATAGGACCATTCTCTTCAGGGAGGGAACATATGGGTGGCACGTTATTGCCATAACGACTGAGAGGTGCACGATCTTCAAAAATCCAGGGGTCTTTAGATCCATCATCATCCTTGCACCGACTCTGTGAAGTAGCACTCTGTAAACCCTGATCTTACAACTAAGAACACAAGTACTGAATGACCCGCCTAGCTCACATGCCACAGGGCTGCCACCTGCCCATTCCTAAGACTCACATTCTTCCCCATATATCTTATAGCCCAGTGGCACCCTTGCCCCCTATTATGGTTTGACTTCTGTCCCCCCAAAAAGATGTGGAAGTTCTAAACTCCAGTACCTGTGAATGTGACCTTATTGGGAAATAGTCTTTGCAGATGACCAAGTTAAGATGAGGTCATTAGGGTGGATCTCATCCAATATGACTGTGTCCTTATGAAAAGGGGAAATGTGGACACAGGGACAGACATGCACACGGGGAAAACAGCAAGTGAAGATGAGTCAGAGATTGGGGTAATACAGCTGCAAGTCAAAGAACAACAAAGATGCCAGCACACCAGGAGATGCTGGGGGAGACTCAAGGGGCAGATTCTCCCTCACAACCTACAAAAGGAACCAACCCTGCCAGCACCTTGATCTTGGACTTCTAGCCTCCAGAACTAGGACACAATAAATTTCTGCCACTTCAGATGCCCAGTTTGTGGTACTTTGTTAGGGCAGCTCTAGTGAATGAATACAACCCCGCTATACTCACTTCAACCTCTTTGTTCTCATCGCTGATGTGGATGCAACAGGGCTTCCCGAGGCCTCCAGCGCAGTGCAGAGTCAGAAGGAAAATGATAGCTGCAGAGTGTCCAGCTCTCTCACTTGCCTCCCTTATACTGAGGATGAGCACGAGGTGGGCGGGATTCTGGGGACTCTCACATACATCCTCTTATTCCAAGTCCTGCCCACCTTCCCCCACCACACACACAAACATCCTCCCCAGGCACGGAATGGAATCAAAGGGCCTGGGCCAAGGTTGGCACGTTGAGCAGAAGGTGGAAAGACCAAGGGAGGCTCCTTTGGTACTTGAAGCTTCCACCTGCCGTCAGCACCTTCCCTCTGTGGCTGAGGTCAGGAGCCTCCAGGGCAGAGGCCCAGCCAACCTCCCAGCCTGGCTCACACTCTTCACTCCCCTTACCTGCCTCATCAAGGTGATAAACTGCTCCTGGCTGCCAAGGCTGACCGTGCCCCCAGAGCCACTGTTTTCAGTGCCCAATGCTAGATGACCCCAGAAGGCACTGACCTCTGGTCCCCCAGTGCTTCAGAGGGCCCCGCCCAGCGTTTCCTGACTCCCTGCTCCACTCCTGGAAACTCACTACTTCTCATCCCAGTGTTTTACAGAAACTCACGGTTACTTGGGTTTTCTTTTAATTTTTTAATAGATCTTTATTGGAGTATAATTGCTTCACAATACAACCACTATGGAAAACGGTATGGGGGTTCCCTAAAAAACTAAAAATAGAACTACCATATGACCCAGCAATCCCCCTACCGGGCATATACCCTGAGAAAACCATAATTCAAAAAGAGTCGTACCACAATGTTCATTGCAGCTCTATTTACAATAGCCAGGAAATGGAAGCAACCTAAGTGTCCATCGACAGATGAATGAGTAAAGAAGATGTGGCACATATATACAATGGAATATTACTCAGCCATAAAAAGGAACGAAATTGAGTTATTTGTAGTGAGGTGGATGGACCTCGAGTCTGTCCTACAGAGTGAAGTAAGTCATGGTTACTTTTAATCACAACTTTGCCTTGTCTCTACCCTCAAACTTGGAGGATGCGTGGGAGCGCCTGAGTCTCTCTCTGTGCTGGTTCCTCCTCTTCACCAAGCAACACATACCCTTTATGTCCTGACAGCTTCCAACGAGGCCCTCAATGCATTAGGTGAGGAAGCAGTCAGAACGGGGAGAGTTTGCACCAGCACAGCTTGGAGCCCATCAGTGCTTATCAGACTAACTCTGGTGTGCTGGCACCATGGGCTCTCGCCCCAGGGGCTGCTTCCCCTTGGTCCAAGCTCCCTGTAATACCCTCTGCAGGGTATTTTGGGCTCTGGGCAGAGACAGGGGTAGAGGCTGGCAAATTCAAACAATGGGAAATTCCCTTTGACATGAATTTATCACTCAGGAAACAATCAGGCTGAATGATTTCTACAAAAGTTCCTGACTCATCATGATTTTGACCTAGGTGTTCAATTTTGGAATTTGCCTCTCTTTAAATTTTGTGACTTACTGCAAATAAAATATTGATATGATTTTGTGTCACTGTTATTTTTCTTAAAAGGGGTGATTTTTTAAAAGCTTGTCAGTTAGGTAGGATGACAGTCTACATAAACCAGAGTTCTTTTTTTTCTACTAATCCATATCTGATTTTATAGCACACTTAATAGAAGTTACTGCATAGCTAGTTCCTCTTCCACAAGGTGAGGACTGAAGTTTTATTCGCTCTGTGTTCAGTCACACGTGCCCCCTGCGCATGGGGTGTCAGCACGCACATACACAGGAATTAAGTGAATTAAATGCACGGGCAGATGATGGAGAAGCTCCTCCACCAGAGGAAGTATTTGGAGATTTATCAGCATCTCTAGGGTACTCTGAGCCTCTCCGGGTTACCTCTGAAATGCACAGGATTTGGGAGGGATTAGGAGAAACTTGAAAGTCTCTAAGAATGCAAGAAAACAATTTATGACTTGGAAAGTAGGACTCCTTAAGGTAGGTTAGGAATGTGGCCATGGAGTTTGAACAAGAGCCACCTGAAGAGACAGGAATTCTTTAAGGAGCCTTTGAGTCCAGCATGAACTCGCTCACATCTAACCTACTTTTTCATTCTTTTATTATTAAAATAAAGCAATTGCTTCTTCCCCATCAGCCTCCTTTTCCTTGATCTCTATTCAACAGCCCCCATCCCTACCTTTGTCTACTTAGTGTTTATCAACTCTGAGAGATATGTCTTTGGTAGCTTCTCAGTGGCTCCTTGTTGTAATTTTCATAGCAATGTAGAGTGGGAGGAGAAAGAGTCGGGGGAGCAAGACCCAGTAACCAGATAATAACTGTCTACCCACACACCACTCACCCACATTTCTGCCCAGTGCCTCCAAAAAGACCTGTTCTATCATGTAGTGTCTCTGACACCTTCCCTGTTGCAAACCCTGCAGTCAGGCCTTATGTATCACTGCTCTCTCCCCACTCACCATAATATACACCATGTCTGCCCAACATGGGATCACCTCTACCAAGAAGGCCCCAGCCCTATAAACATCCCCATCCTGTAAGACGTAGCTCAAGTCTCTGGCTCTCCACGGATCCAGCTTCTTTCCTGCCCACAGAGAGCAATCCTTCCTCTAAAAGCCTGCCAGACACTGTTCGCAGAGCATCTAGATTCATGTAGAAATTCATATTTTCACATGGACATATTTTATCCTCACAACTCAATCGTAAGCTTCCTAGAAGTCCATGTTACACATAGTTAATATTCAATAAATATTTACTTATGGAAGGATTGTGGCCAAGGAGTCCCCATTGACTCTTGCGAGTAGGAGAATTAAAATAGGTAGCGTGTGGGTGAAACATAAGAACAATTCTAACGCTTTACTGCTTGGATCCTTCTGTTTCATCATGCTGGTCCTGAGTGCTGGCAGACACTCCAGTATTCCTGAGAAGAGCACATAACACAAGTATACAGATGAGTACAATAGAAACCAGGTTTGCCAACCTACTAAGCCTTTTCCTAGGTTCTGGGGGTACAACGGTAGTCCGATGACACTCCCACCAGCACATCATGACCCACCTTCATCTGGTGCACCTGGACCCCCATGTTTTTCTCACCTGCTCTTCACCATGCTTCTCTCCGAGTTGCCCTGGGGCTTGGCCCTTCACTACCTGGGACTCCAGGGCCAGCGTCCATCTCTATATCACTGGTCCTCCACTCTGGTTGCATGGGCCCCACCCCCAGACACTAATGTTACTGGTCTAGGTGGGACCCAGACATAAGTGGTTTTGAAAGCCCCTCTTGTTTCTAACATGCAGCCGGTTAAGACACACTGCATTATATGCCTCCACTTCTGCCCTGGTTAGGGGAACCCCACACTTCCTTTTATGGTCCTTGCCTTTGTTCTACAAAGGCTGAGAATAGAAACAGACTCTCCCAAAGGTGTGTGGGCAACTACAAGGAATGAGGATATAGAGGTAGCACAATTTAAATGAGATACAATATGATTTTCCTAATATTCAAGAGTAATGATAAGCTCTTCCCAGGAGATGCTCTCACAAGCACAGTCCAGTTCGTAAACATGCTTCTCAGTGTCAGGTCAGCCAACCCCATCTTCTGAAACACAGCCCTCCTCAACCCTTCAGTTTTTGACCCTCCACACACTTTACCACCAGGGGTTGGTCTCAGCCTTTCATGCAAACTTCCTGCTCATCAAGGCAATCACTGAGACACTATTGTTTCCAAGATTGGATCTATTCCATCTAGAATAACCCCACTGGCGCTTTCAGCAAGTCACTCCAGGTGGTGGCAGCAACATGTTCACCTCATTGGGACCCAGGGGAAACTTCAGCACCTATTACTCTTGAGATATTCTCAGTATCTTTCTCTCTCTCTCTCTCTCTCTCTCTCTCTCTCTCTCTCTCTCTCTCTCCCCCCTCCTTTCTCTCTCCATCCCCCTCCCCCAAGAACATAGAATTATTCTCAGATACAGGAGACAGCACAGTTTGAATCCATAATAAAAGGAGAAATATTTTCCTAAGGCTACATAATCCATAAAGACTATTGTCCCAGCCACCATGACAATCCTTGCATATTATTAACCAGAACAGCTGCAGCTCTTCTCTGCCACTTCCAGAACATGCCCAGGGGTCCAGGGGCCACCAATGCATCAGAAACAACTGGCTGAACAAAAGCATGTGCCCTTGAGAGTCACACTTATGTAGCCAGAGAACCCTGAAAACAGTGGTTTATCAATCCCGGCTACCTAGTAGAATCACTTGGGGAACTTTAAACATTTATCCATGCCTGGACCTTACCCCAGATCAATTAGATGAGAAGCTCTTGAGAGGAGGCCCAGGCACAGGTGAGAATCACACTTGCAGCTGCTCTGAAAATAAAGTTTTCCTTACCTTGTGACAAAAAGGCCTCAGTAGGGCAGCTTACCTCTGCTCTCCATTAACAGATGACATTGATTTTTTGCCCCCCACAAAAAACAGAGCAATCCTCTGGAGGCAGGGTAAGAAGCAGGTATAGTTGTACTCCCAGATACACATGAGGATAAAGATGCAGTCCTGTGATGGGCTGAATTATGTCCCCCCCACCAAATTCATATGTTGAAGTCTTTATCCCAAGTACCTCAGAATGTGACTCTATGTGGAGAGAGGGTCTTTTAAAAGGCAATTAAGTTAAAATGAGGTCATTAGGGTGGGCCCTAATCCAATATGACTGGTAGACTTATAAGAAGAGGGAATTTGGACACAGACACATACAAAGGGAAGACCATGTGAAGCCACAGGGAGAAGATGGCCATGGGTATCAGAGAGGTGTCAGAAGAAACCAACCTGCTGACGCCTTGATCTTGACGCCTCTTTATGAGAAAATAAATTTCTATTGCTTACATCCCTCAGTCTGTGGTACTTTGTTATGACAGCCCTTGCACATGAATACAAGCCCCTTTTTATCAAGGAGCTAGCAGCAAGAGTTTGAGACCCCAAGAAGACTCTCAGTGAGTTAATGGCAAGACTCCAACGTTGGCCCTGACTCCAGGAAGTTGTGGAGATTTTTTTCCAGACCTAAGAGCACATAGGTATCTCTTTTTCTGTCAGGAACACGTTAGTTGGAGTCTCACTACAGGCAAAAAAAAAAAAAAAAAAACCTGTTTCTAAAAGCCCCCAGGTCACTTACATCCCCAGGGGCCTAAGAACACTAACTCTGTCCCCAGAGGGCCTTCCAGCTCCCTCTGAGGACCTGGCTGTCCCTGGACCTTGATCTGATGGAGAACCACGTTCCCTGCCTGTCAGAGCCGTCCCTCTCGCTCTCGGAGTCAGTTTCCCATTCAGATTGTATTCTGAAGCTCCCTGTGTGGGGCGTGAAGTGCATGAATGCTCTCAAAGGAGAGTTTTTATCCCAGAGCCTGAAACTGTGACAAAGAGGGCATCTTCACCTGTGAATTAGCTTGATTTTTCCAGCTGCCACCGCTCACTTCTCCATTAGAAGACCCGGCCTCTACACAAATGACGTCTCAAAGCTGGAGCAAAATTTTCTAGCTAATAGCAGGCTTCATTTTTTTTTTTTTTCCAACCAGGAAATGTCCTCTTTTAGCACGCAGCTTGAAAAATACCCTTCCAAAGAACTGAGTTGTCAGTATAAACGGCTAAATGAACCTTTATTAGAACTATAAAAAAAGGCTACTTAACATTTAATTGGACCATTCTTCATGCTTAAACACACTGTTAAAATCATGTCAATAGCTGAGTTAGAAACCACAGTAAAAGGCAAACATTTTATCTGCAAGCTCCATTTTATAGCCTGGTAAGATGAGATCACATCCATCTCTGTGTCTTTCAAGATGATAGATAGATATTTGCCCAGGTACCTCTATGCCATTCAATTTTTCCTCTCAGATTTACTGAAATTAGCTAATGGAAAAGTCACTCTAACGAGATCATTCCACCAAGGCTGCTCCAAGCGGGATGGAGAGATGAACTCAAGTCCCCCACACCCCAATGTGGTTCCATTTCCATTTCCTTCCCTAATCCTAATGTTCATAGGGCTGTTTATTATCAACTAGTTTATAGATCTCTAGTTAATATTTGCTCAGGGCTTATGTTGATTTCTCAATACATGCAATTTTCTGGTTTCATCTTTATCTTTAAGGATTAGATTGGATCGAGCTGCCTTGTAGTAATTTAGTTTTTATCTTATGCCTTACAGTTTTATGCTTTTGTAATAGCACTTGCTTCTCCTTTTTTATTTAATTAAATATATCTTCTTTCACAACTACAGCATTTTTGTTTTGAGTTTATTTATTTAACAGCTGGCAGGGTGCTGGTGCTTTGTAGAGGGAACCACACTGGGTATTTTTAGAAATTCAGAAGTTGGGGAATGCACCAGCTGAGAAGATGGAAGAAAAATCTGAACTTGGGAGATGAATGCTTAGAGATTAAACTTGGATTGGTTTGGTTGCATGATGGAGTGCCATAGATTAAGTCCTTAAAACAAAAACAAACAACAACAACAAAATAGCTTTAAAAGTTTGCTCAAGAAAAACACTCCAAGACTCTCTCTTTGCCCTTCTAGAGAACAGCTGGCTCTGTTCATTGGCTCAGCTGGTGCAGAATATAGGCATTGCTAACACCTGAGGGTTGCTTCCACCTCATCCAGACAGGGTGCTATGGATTTGTAAGGCTTTCCAGCCATCTCTGTCTCCACTGACCAGCTCCATTCAAGTCCTGTGCACAGAAAATTCGGATCCATACAAGTCATGTACAGGTGTGTGGGACCCTGGGGTCAGGCAAGGTTGTACGAACGTGAGCGATACCACCTTAAAATCTGTGTTCTCCAGGAATAACATCTGTGTGTCCAATAACCATATTATTCTGTTGAAAGTATGCCCACAGCAGTGTTTAGAATCCTGGGGATGGATTAACCATGCAGGAGCAGTAAACAAGGCTGGGAGTGGAAGGGGAATCACCGTGTGCTGAGGGCCTGCCACTTGCCAACCCTGTTGTTGATTAATTTCCTTACAACATCGCATTGACTACTCACCCAAAAAACAAAAACAAAAAACCTATGAAGCACTGATAAAAGCTAGGAGGCCAGCGTATCCAGGTCCAAAAGTCTCTGGGGTAGAGAGTAAGGTAGGAACAGGTATAAAAAGATGAAAAGTGGAGGAAAAAAATCCATGCTTACCTATGCCAAGCCCAGACCAAAGGCCAATGTCTTCCTTCAGTGTCTTTCTAGGATCCTAGCATCCAATACCCAATCCAGGGCTCTTCCTATAAATGCCTCAATGCATTTCCTTTCCTTGCTGACTATTATTGAAGCAAGAAAGTCAAGGGACCCTTGTCTTTAGCCATTGATCCAAAAACCCAGATGCACCATTTGCGCTGAGTCAGGACAAGCAGAACTAGCCCCAGAAAGAACCTGGGAGGCATCAGGGCTGGTGGGTGTGATGCTGGGAGCATTTGATGCTGGGAGCATTTGATGCTGGGAGCCCAGGTTTTCCCAGCCACAGTTCTGCCACTCACTCATCCTGTGGCTTAACTTGAGGCAACACCCCAGCCCATGCACTGCCAGACCTCAGGGACTGGCTTTTGTTTTGCTGAGTTTCCATATGACAAAGTCACTGAATCAGTCTCGCTCTAAGAGCCCAAAGGACATATAAGTGTCTGAGTACAGCCTATTGGTCAAGGAAATGCCCCCTGCCTCCAGGCATAATGAAGCCGTCACCTGAAGTTTTAGTAGCTGCAGAGAAGCTGCCATTAAACCAACTTTCATGTCCCAAACCTGGCCAGGTGCCACCATCTGCTACTAGAGTCTCTGCCGGAGCCCAGCATGAACACTGCATCTTAGAGCAGTCTGAGGAGGGGGCTGCTTTTGGATTTTTGCTCTCATAGTCTGAGGCTTTCAAGGGTGCTTTGCCTTCCAGATTTATTTCATCAAGTTGCTGTTAATTGTGTTTTCAATTAGTTATGTTTAAAACATCTTGAGATTTGGGCAACTGAAATTGCAGTGCATTAATAATTATTAAACAGAGGTTCTAATCAATTATTTATTGAATACATTTTTAATACTAATGCAGAATCCATTGTCACTGCCACCACGAGTTTGGCCATTAAGGAAAACGCTGACGAAAGAAAACTGAACCTCCAGGATCCTTAAATGAAGGCCTGTGGAGCAGAGCTTCCTGGAGGATTGGCAGCTGTTTCTCTTTCATGTCTGTTTAATCAAGGCTCTGTTGCCTAGAAACAGAGCGTTCCCACATAGTAGGTACTCAGCAAATGTTTGCGCAAGGAGCGAAAGAATGAATGAGTAAATAAATGAATTTAAGAGGAATTAAACTAGGAGAGACTCTTTAAGATCTAAGATCTTTTTCTATTTTAACCATTAACAAACACTTAGAGCATTCAGCTAGGCAATGAAGTATCCATGATGGATAAGACCGTAATCCCTTCTGTCTCAGTCTGGCAGATCATCATAATACAAATTTAAATATAGTGATAATAAAATGTAGTAATCCAAAGTGGCACAGAAACCCACGTGAGGGGTGACTCTTGTAGAGCAGTCAAAGAAGGCTTCAGTAAAGAGGTGGTGTGAGGTCCTGGACGCTGATTTTTCCAGATGTAGAAATGAGGAAAAGACAATACAACAAGCATACTTACAGGTACAAGCAAAGACAAGGATGTGGGTGAATTCAAGATCATGAGGAGTCTGCTGGGAAAACAGGAAGTGAGGCTGGAAAGGAGGATGGAGGGAGAAAGTAAGCCACACTAAGAAGCTGGTTTTCACCTGCAGACAAACCCACAGGTGGGTGTTAAGCGAGGGGCTGACTGGTCAGATTTGTATTTCAGAGTGAGCACACCAATTCACATTCTACTGAATAATCTAAGCACTATGCAGAGGCAGAGTGGCTAGAGTTGCAGGGTTGGATGAGGAGAAGGGGTGGGATGGAGAGTGAGCTAGTAGCCACAAGTGTAGAACTTAGACACCAGCTAGCTCTAGAAAAGGGTGAGCAAGGCAGCGGGGAGTCAGAGGTGACCCCAGTGTTTTGGCTGTAGTGCTTTTGAGGAAGGAGGTCTAGGTTGAGTGTACGTTGGTGGGGGGCGGAGGGGGCGCGGGGGGGATGGCAGATACCAGATACAACAAAAAGCTTCGGAAATGTTAACTTTGAGGTCTCTACAGGATATCCAGGTGGAAACCCAGCAAGCGATTGGGTATCTGGGTCTGGAGATCAGCAAAAGGTATGGGTTGAGCTCTAGATGGAGAATCACACAAGGTGGCAGTTCCAAGCATTTGTTCAGAATACACTATGCCCAGCACTTGGCTAGATAAACCTTTTGCTGTGGAGAGTCATTAAGAATGATTATCTATAGAATTTTTTAATAAAATGAATTAAACATAGGGAGAGTCTAATGTCTCTGTTTAGGACAAAGAAAAGAAATACAGCAAGAAAGCAAAGCAGTGAAAAGAAATGGGATCTTTCTAGAATTCACACCAGTCTTAAACTCAACCTGAAACGAATGGATCAGTCAGTTAATATTACAAAGCACCACCTCTAAACCTTTAGGAATCCAGGGATGCAAAGGTGACATCATGCAATCCCCTCTCAGCCTCACCAAAATCCCTCAGAGGCTTTGAGCCTCACCTTCACCTGTCTGCCCCACCCACTTTCCAGAATCTTCTCTGACCACTGAAGACTAGAGGGCCTACATCTGAGCACCTTCAGCCCCATCAACCTCTGACCCTCTTTAGGCTCTGAGCACACATTAAACCTGTACAGTTAGGGCTCCTGGGAGGCCACAACTCTGCCCCACTCCACCACAGACTCCAGCAAGGTGCAGCACAGGACTGAACACGTAACATTTTGTTCTGGTAATTTCTGGTTCCCCAGCAACACTGCCAGCCCTACGGAACCTCCACTCTCTCACCTCCTGCCCCTGTGGTGGCTCTGCTTGGCCAACCACAGAGATAAGCTCATATTAGATGTTTAGGGAGGACCTGGGTATAATGGCCCATTGGATCTATGTCATCACACTTCCTCAGGCAACTTCCAGCACCAGCAGGACTCTGAGCTCCTGGCTCATGCAAACTTGCCAGCTGGAGGGAAGGGAGAGGGAGGGGAGATGGGTTAGATTCAGTAACCCTCTGCCTCCCCCTCTCACTGACATTCCTGGAAATATTTTAGAATCCCTCAGAACCAACACCCAAAGGATATAAAGACACAATGCCTGAGACAGGGAAAGTGCAAATGAGAGGTATGACATCAAAAGAGGAGAAGTGGCCAACCCACCCTCAGATGAGGTGTGTCCAGGCCAGCAGACTCAGAAGTGAGGTCTGTAAGAACTGCCAGAGGCAAGGGCATGAAAACGGTACCCGTGCAGGATGTGCAGCAGTAGGAAGTGAGCCAAGCTCGGAAGCCATCTCCGTCCTTCCAGGCAAAATCCCCTACTCTTTCCTTTGTCTTCTCACATTGTTTTATCTTTCTACTTATTTCCCTACCTCCTTACTAGATATGAGCTCCTTGAGGTGAGGAACCTGAATTTCTCACTTTTGTATTCTCTACAATGTCTAGCAAAGACCTGGCACATTGTAGACCCTCAAAAAATTGTTGATGCCTAAACGAATAAATGAACCCTATTTTTAAGAAATTTTATTTACTATGAAATAGTTGAGGATTTCATAAATGACCTTCAATTCCTTCTAACCCATCATCAAGTTGGCAAGAAAATATAAAACAATACAGTGTCAAACTCTACTACTGAACACTATGATGTGACTTTCTGAATACGTCCTATGTATCTGAGAACAACAGAAAGAGCAGAGGGGAGGAGTCGAAGGCCATTACATGACTGTATGGTTTATAACTGTGTCTGCTATCTGGGTCAGTGTCTTCCAGGAGGGACTGAAGATCCATTAATAACAGTTGGATTTTAGAGGAATTCTTTTTAAAGGAAAATGTTGTGCCTTGCAAATATTCTGTGTCCTCAGGGAAAAGAAAGCCAAGGAAAGAAAAACTGCAGCCAGCCCACTCAGGAAGAATTGGGTTGGGCCCAGGAAATCAAAATGAGAATGAATTTAGCATTGGTGTTGCTAGAACTAATTATCAGGAAGATTCTTTATATATATTTTTTAAGAGCAGGAAGGAGGAAGGAGCAGTACGCTTCATTAAAATTATAGCCAATAAACAGCAGGAATGGAATATTCCCTTTTTAGCTCTTGGATGTAATATCATCATGCTATTGAGATAGGCAGACCACTGTCATACTTGACATATAAATCCAATGGCTTTTTCAATAACAATGACAACAACATAAGCAATAATAAAACATGTTATGATCTCAAAGCTTACATGATCAAATTGACTACACGACAACCTTCCAAATACAGCTACTACTGTCCCTGTCCACAGGGACAGAGATATTGAGAGCCCCAAAGTTAACCAGTGGTAGATCTGGGACTCAAATGCATGTCTTCTGACTTCATGCCTGTGCTTTTTCTTCTCTGTGTGGCTTGGAGAACTTCCTGATGGCAAATTCCCTGTAGGTCTAGGAAATGGTGGTGGTTCTCATTCCCACATGAGAGCTACAACGACTGAGGTCCCAGCTTACACAGAAAACTAGAGCCACAGAAGCCCTGGGGTCTTGTCCACCCAGTAGGGACTTGACTCTCATAATTAGTAGCATGACACACCCACTTTTCCCAGACATAGATTCATGATGGAGCTGGCCCCACTTAGAAGCCTCAAAGAGGTTTAGTCTGAAACAGGGCTGCCTGATGGCCCCATCAGAGGGTGGTTCATAGTTGGAACTCAAAAATCACAGACAGAAAGACACTTTTGAAATCAGGAAACCTACAAGGGGCAGCAGCTTCAATGGCTTGTCCTTAGATTATACCTCCAACCCTGCGACCCCTTGTTCTCCTAGCCTCTCGCTTCGCTAGCACTCTTACTGTGAAGTAGGAATGAAAACAGTTCACTCACAGGTTGTTGTGAGTACACACTAGAAAAAAAGAGCATGAACAAGCTCTTGTTAACATAGCCCACCCTATCTTAGGAAGAGAAGCCTGGAGATTGGCACAATCAGCCTCTTCCCTCCTTACTGCTTACCTTGGACCCAAGGACCAAGTAAGAGGGAAGGCAGGGAACAAGGACTCAGTGTATTGGTCAAGATTCTCCAGAGAAACAGAACCAATAGGATAGAGAGAGAGAGAGATAGCAGTGGAGACTTACTATAGGAATTGGATCAGGTGGTTACAGAGGCTGAGAAGCCCCACAAACTGTCTTCTGCAAGATGGAAAATCAGGGAAGCCAGTGTTATAATAAGTCCAAGGCCAAAGGCCTGAGAACCGGGAGCTCCAATGTCTGAGGGTGGGAGAAGATACAAGTCCCAACTCAAAAAAACGGGGGGAGAGAATTCGCCCTCTGTTTGCCTGTTCGTTCTATCTGGATCCCCAGTAGATTGGATTGATGACGAGTGAGTGTGAATCTTCTTTACTCAGTCTATAGAATCTAATGCTAATCGCTTTCAGAAACATTCTCACAAACAAACCCAGAAACAATGTTTTACCAGCCAGCTGGGCATCCCTTAAGCGAATCAAGTTGACACATAAACTTAACCATCCCATTCAGGATACCCTCCAGCCTCAAAACAAAGGTCCAGCCAGGACCTTTGGTTTCTGGAACAGGGAAGCACACCTGCTCATCGGTGCTGATTGCATTGTGTTCCAGGGCTAATTGTGCCCCCCTTGCCCTATGCAGACAATAAAAGTGTGTCTTAAATGAAAACCCATCTCATTTCCCTTGACAATACTAAACCTCCTAATTTCTTTCCCTCCTCTGCTGTTAGTAACTTAAGTCTGCTTGGAGCTAAATGGCCCAGTTAATACAGCCTGGCTGGGAACATGGCTGACTCAAAGCACCATCCTGCACTCACTGGGGAAGGGCTCTCAGAGCAAAGGGGCTCGTACATATGCCGTCATTTTCCATTCCATTCCAAGCTTAAGTTTCTAGGTCAAGAACTCAAGAGGCTGGAGGGTTCTGGATCCCCCAAGGGGAGCCAACATCACCTAATTCTGACCTCACCAGTCACACAGTTCATCTCCCCCCAGGCCTGGATGGATGAGCAAAAGGTTTATCTTGGTTATTAAAGGTGCAATGATTTCTCTTGTAGAGAAATACACTGAGATATTTATATAGAGGAAATGATGTGATTTACAAGATTTCCTTCAGAATAATCTGGGAGGAGGTTGGTGAGCCTAGTGTGTGGATGGGGCAGTCTCGGCTTGAGTGACCCACCACGGGGACCAGGTGATGAGTACATGGGGGTTCCCTAAAAGAGTCTGTCTGCTTTTCTTTTCTTTTTTTTTTTTTTTTTTGTGGTACGCGGGCCTCTCACTACTGCGGCCTCTCCTGCTACGGAGTATAGGCTCCGGACTCGCAGGCTCAGCGGCCACAGCTCACGGGCCCAGCAGCTCCGTGGCATGTGGGATCTTCCTGGACCAGGGTACGAACCCGTGTCCCCTGCAGTGGCAGGCGGACTCTCAACCACTGCGCCACCAGGGAAGCCCTGTCTGCCTTTTATGCTCACAATTTTCCATAATAAACTCCATTTTTTTTGGATAGCATGGTTGAAACCTGAAACGCTGAAGGAAAGAGTCCTAAAAAGCCACATTTTAAGTAAATAAAATTTCAAGATGCATTTGGTACCTCTCTAACTCAGATTGTTTATTATTTATTCCTTAACTTGGTTTTTACTTCTAGGGTTCATCAGAGGACTTCCTCTTAATTTATCCTAAATCTTTATTTCAAAAACAGTCTCTCTAAGATAACAGCTCCCAAACTGCATGCTGGGGTGACGTCAAAAGCCTTTTTTGTGGCTTCCCTGGTGGTGCAGTGGTTAAGAAGCTGCCTGCCAATGAAGGGGACATGGGTTCGAGCCCTGGTCCGGGAAGATCCCACATGCCCCGGAGCAACTAAGCCCATGAGCCACAACTACTGAGCCTGCGCTCTAGAGCCCATGCTCTGCAACAAGAGAAGCCATCGCAATGAGAAGCCCATGCACAGCAATGAAGACCCAATGCAGCCAAAAATAAATAAATAAATTTTCTTTTAAAAAAGACTTTTTTGGCATCTTGTCCACAGCCTTGTTCCACCTTAGCCACGAGCAGATTGTCTTCCTCATAGGACAAGTCAGAAAAGGGAAGGACCCTACCATTTCCCGCATTTCCTTTCACCTGCCTGTCCTGCCCCTTTGTGCTCAGGCAAAGACAGAAAAGGAGAGAAGAGGAGATCACAGTCGTATTGGTGGCTCAGATCCCCTTTGGAAAATGTTCTAATTGACTGGAAAAACATAAGAATCTTCTTCTCCATTGACCCATACCCATGTATCAACCACTGCTTGGACCCTGGGGCTGTGTCTCAGTACTTCTGTTTACCAGCTTACAATATACCCAAATTATAAGCTTGCGCCTTAGAGGAAGGAGCCTTTTCAGACGGGCTAGTGCAGCAAACCCAGTTCTGTTAAATCACAGAAAAGCCCCTGCTGCCTCGCTCAGCATTTTTCTCTCTAAACCTAGCTAACTGCTGGATCCCATCAGATCCCTACCCTAAGTCTACACTGTCTTGCTACTTTTCCCTTCTCACTCTATCACTTTCCAGCCATGAAAATATCACCTTCTATCTAGACCACCCCATTCCAACAAAGATGACATTTTAAAAACTGGTTTCTATACAAATTAATTGGGATTTTAGTCAGAGAAATGAGTACATGTGTACGCTTACAATCCACATTGCCTTGGGAGACCCTGACTACAGTTTCTACCTAATTATTATCAAGACCAGCTCCTCTGCCCAGCCACAGGACCTAATTATTATCAAGACAACCCCTCTGCCCAGCCACAGGACACCCCATCCCCTGATGGCACCCTGAGCACGGTGAGCTAGGCACAGCCCAGGAGCAGCTACGTGAAACAGACCTCATGCCCTACCCCTCTCTCCCCTTGTCTCACTGGGAGTGAGAATTGGCTTTCTAAAGAAGTGTGCAATGGGGGACATTGTCAGCCCAGTGCCCTGTGTGCTCCAAACCCAGAAGCAAACAAGGGTAGAGATGGAGTATTTTTGAAAGAACGAAAGAAGTGGTACCCGTCCTGGGATAAAGTACTCGATTCCCCTGGCGGATCTCTCCTCCTCCTTCCTGCTTTCATGTTGCCTACCACCTGGTTAATTGATCAAAGTATCAAATGGAGAAGCCAGGACAGAAGATGGAGCTGGAATCAGGTAGGATATAGTTGCTGGAAAAATGGGGTGCCTCCTGTCCACAAGCAGAGCCTGGGCTGCTATTTGGTGGACGATTCACACACCCTGATCTCCCAGTCAGGAAACAGCTTCCTGATATTTCTTCCAAACATATTTTTTCACCATATTTAACATCTACCTGGCACAATGACAGGTTCGGATAAACAGGAAGAAACATGACTGGACAATCGCGGTCCCATTGGGTCTACCTCCTTGGGGATATAGCCCCCAAGATTCAACCACTCTAATTTAGCAACAACTTTTGTCTTAGATTCTCACTAATTGCCAAATCTTTAGAACACAGGCCTGGATGTCAGTGAAAAGGAAATAATCATCCTCCCAGTAACTCTGGGTTACTATCCAGGAAGTAGTTATATGCAGTTGAGAATCCTGAATACGCTTTGGCGACCTCCATGCCAGAGGAAGCCCTTCGCTCCCGCTGAAGGAGCCAGATCACTCTTCCCAGGCTAAGCTGCAGCCACCATTGTGAGTATCCCCACGGTTCTCTCACTGTGCACTAAGCCAGCTTCCTTTGCAGCAGGCAAAAGTATTCATCCCCTTCAGACAATATGAAGCCACTCCAGTCTGCTGGTCTGTGGGGATGGGGACATGTAAACAATATACTAGGTGACCCTTCCTACACTTACTAAAGAAAGTGAGGCTGGCATCACTACAAGAAACAGCCAACTAGTGCATCTGAGACATAACTTGAGATCACCTCCTACTCCTAAGGGAGCAGGAGGTTGGACTTTTTTCCCCTGATTTTTTTTTTTTTTTTTTTTTTTTTTTGCGGTACGCGGGCCTCTCACTGTTGTGGCCTCTCCCATTGTGGAGCACAGGCTCCAGACACACAGGCTCAGCGGCCATGGCTCACGGGCCTAGTCGTTCTGCGGCATGTGGGATCTTCCCGGACCGGGGCACGAATCCGTGTCCCCTGCATCAGCAGGCGGACTCTCAACCACTGCGCCACCAGGGAAGCCCTCCCCTGATTTTTTAATGCTACGGCAGCTGAGATTCAAAAACTTAAAGCATTTTAAGGACTTTAAAAATAGTAGGCATTCAATATTTAGTTAACAAATGAAAATAAGACAATCAGATAGATACATCAGACTCTACCCTCTTCTTTCTTCTCCTCTGCTCTAAGGTAAGATGTAAGGTAAGATTACTAAGAAATTTTTTTATCGTAGTGATTTCATCTGATCCCAAGAGAGGTCCTACTTGTTTCTGAAAACTGTCTAAAGTGTGTTCAGGTTAAATCATACACAGGACTTCCCCATTCTCAATGCTACTGGCTGGAGGCACCTCCTCAAAATTAGGATCCTAAGTTCCTGGTGGGGATGAGTCCTTTCGTGTTCACTTTCTTCTAACTAAGCATCCAGCCAGCTGCAAAGGCAAGTTTTCTGCATATTTCTCCCACCTAATGGAACTGGGTTTAATAGAGAACAGACTGCTGGCAGCCACACCTGTTGTACTCAGATAGGCGAATCAGAGGCAGTGCCTTGTAGGTGTAGGTCCCTGAGTTACTAAATTATTAAATTGGGCACTGATTCCAACTTAGCCCCAGCCTCACCAAGGCCTTCCACTGTGGTACAGAGGAGTGACACAAGAGAAGGGAAATCTGGACATTTCTGATGATCAGGATCTAAGTGTCATTTTGTGTGTCTTAGCAAGACAGCTGGAATGTCACCTCAAATGTCACACAGTGTTCCTACATTTTTCAAGGAGTACTTCCATCATGTTATTAGATCCTTACAAGCACTCTGTGAGGAGGGTGGGGAAGGGATTAGTACCCTCACTGTGTACAGGGAGATCCTGCATCATTCAGCATCATTCAAGAAGTCACCGGAAGTCAGACACGAATCACTGACAGAGTTGGGTCCAGAACTTGGGGTGGCCTCCACCTCTCCCTTCTGGTGATCACTGTCACTCACTGTCACTGTTCCTGGTGCTCAGTACACTCCTCTGGGCCACGTATACACTGAGAGATCAGCGAGGTATCTGCCTTGGCCTCTTTCCCAACTTTTCTCTTTTTACCATCCTTCTCCCTGACCTGGTGTAGTGCTCACAGGAATGAGGCCAGGTCTGCGAGCATCAGCCCTTCCCTGAGCTGTCTGGGGAGAGCGCCACATGACATATTCCTAGATTAATTTGAGGTGAACTACCTTCATTGAGTGCTCCACTCATAAACACAGTATGTTTTTTTCCTTTTTAAAAGTCTTCTTGGGCTTCCCTGGTGGCGCAGTGGTTGAGAGTCTGCCTGCCGATGCAGGGGACGCAGGTTCGTGCCCCGGTCCGGGAAGATCCCACATGCCGCGGAGTGGCTGGGCCCGTGAGCCATGGCCGCTGAGCCTGTGCGCCCGGAGCGTGTGCTCCACAACAGGGAGAGGCCACAGCAGTGAGAGGCCCACGTACCGCAAAAAAAAAAAAAAAAAAAAAAAGTCTTCTTAAATGTCCTTTAATAGAATTTTTTCCATTTGTGTTTTATACATTCTTCATTAGATTAATCCTTATATATCCTGCAGCGTTTTATTGATATCATGAATGGTATTTTATACTCTATTATGTCTTCAATTTTGTTACTTCTGATATAGAAAGACTCTATATATTTTTATGTCATCTTGTTTCATAACTACACTCTCTTACTGGTCCTAGTGGTTTGTTGATTCTGATGGTTTTTATAAGAAGACAGTAACAGTTTTGTATCTTCCCTTTTAATCAAAGTGGGTGTGTGTCTTTGTGTTTGTGTGTCTTTTGTGTGTTACTTCATTGACCAGAACCTCCATAAATCTGTGGACTATAGTGATTTTAGTAATTTAAGTCATTTCTTTCTTTATTGTCTTGGTCAGTTTAGCTAAAGATTTGTCAATTTTGTTGGTATTTTCAAAGAAACAACTTTTGCTTTTGTTTATATTCTCTATCATTTTCTATATTTCATTAATTTCTTTTATTTTTAATTTATTTATTTAATTTATTTTTGGCTGCGTGGGGTCTTCGTTGCTGCAGGCGGGTCTTCTCTAGCTGTGGCGAGTGGGGGCTAGTCTTTGTTGCGGTGCACGGGCTTCTCATTGTGGTGGCTTCTGTTGTGGAGCACGGTCTCTAGGCACATGGGCTTCAGTAGTTGTGGCACTCAGGCTCTACAGCATAGTCTCAGTAGTTGTGGTGCACGGGCTTAGTTGCACCACAGCATGTGGGATCTTCCTGGACGAGGGCTCATACCAGTGTCTCCTGCATTGGCAGGCAGATTCCTAACCATTGTGCCACCAGGGAGGTCCCTATTTCATTAATTTCTGCTCATATCTTTGTTTTCTTCCTTCTGTTGGCTTTAGGTTTATTGTGCTATTTTTTTCAGTGTCTTAAGATGAAAGATGAGGTTATTGGTTTAAGATCTTTCTTCATTTTTTTATTCATATAGGCATTCAAAACTATAGATTTTCCTCTAAGCACTGCTGTAAGTTTTGGTATGTGTGCCTTTATTTTCATTCATCTCAGTCTATTTTCTAAGTTTTCTTCAGTTTCTTCTTTGATCCACTGATCATTTAGGAGTGAGTTGTTTAATATCCATATGTTTGTGAATTTTCATTTTTTTGTTATTGATCTGTAATTTCATTCTACTATGATCAGAGAGTACACTTTGTATGATTCTAATTCTCCTATATTTATCAAAGCTTTTTTCATGGCCTACCATATCCATGTGCACTTGAGAAGAGTGTAATTTGGCTCGTATTTTTTCTATAGATGTCTATTAGGTCAATTTGGTTTACAGTGTTGTTCAAGTCTTCTATTTCCTTGTTAATCTTCTGCCTAGATGTTCTATCCATTATTGAAAGTAGAGTATTAAGATTTCCAGCTATTAGTTTTGGGTTGTCTATTTCTCCCTGCATTTCTAACAGTCTGTGCTTTATGCATTCGTGGGCTCTGTTTGTTAGGTACATATATGTTAATTGTTATATCATCATGATAAACTGATACTTTTATGATTATAAAATGTCCCTCTTTATCTCTATTAACATTTTTTTTGCCTTTTATTTTGTCTGATATTAGTGAGAGCCATTCCAGGTTTTCTATACATGATTTGTGTGATATATCTTTGTCCATTCTCTACTTTTATTCTATTTGTATGTTTGAATTTCAAATGTATCTCCTATAGACAGCCTATAGCTGGATCACAATTTTTTTTAATCTAGTCTGAAAATCTTTGTACTTTGGTCAGATTGTTTAATCTATTCACATTTAATGCTATTATTATTATATTTGAATTTATGGTTGCCATTTAACTTTTTGTTGTCTATATGTCTCACATCTTTTTTGTTCCTTTATTCTTCCTTTACTGCTTCCTTTTGCATAAAGCAAACATTTTCCAAAGTAACATTTTAATCCCTTTAATAATTCTTTCATCATTTTTAGAAGATATTTTCTTAGTGAAAGCTCTAGGGCTTACCATATACATATAAATTGATCAGAAAATAAATCTATTTCAGATTTACACCAATTTAATTACAGTGAGACATAGCAATGTTACTCCTATATAAACCTGTACCTTTTCCTCTCCTGTTGTGCTGTTATTGCTATACATATCACATGTAGATAAGCTACAAACCCAAAATACATTGTCATATCCAGCACTTTGAATATCCCACTGCTTTCTGGCCTCTATTGTTTCCAATGAAAAATTAGTTCACAATATTATTGAGGTCTCCTTATATATTATGAGTCACCTTCTCTTGTTGCTTTCAAAATTATTTTTTCTTTCAGCTTTTTTACTGTGATATGCCTGGGTGTAAATTCCTTTGTGGTCATCATATTTGGAATCTGTTGAGCTTCTTGGTTGTGTAGGTTAATGGTTTTCATCAAATTTAGAAAGTTTTCAGCCATGATTTCTTCAAATATATTTTTTGCTCTTTTTTCTCCTCTCTCTCTAGTACTTTCATTACACATATGTGTCCCATATTTCTCTGAGTCTGTTCATTTTTCTTCATTTTTTTCTCTGTCATTCAGATTGCATAGTCTCTAAATGATATACTTTTTTTTTTTTTTTCCGGTACGCGGGCCTCTCACTGTTGTGGCCTCTCCCTTTGCGGAGCACAGGCTCCGGACGTGCAGGCTCAGCGGCCATGGCTCACGCTCCACGGCATATGGGATCCTCCCAGACCAGGGCACGAACCCGTGTCCCCTGCATCGGCAGGCGGACTCTGAACCACTGCGCCACCAGGGAAGCCCTAAATGATATACTTTTAAGTTCACTGATTCTTTCATCTGCCACCTCAAATCTACAGTTAAGCCCCTCTAGTAAAATTTTAATTTCAGTTATTGTACTTTTCACCTTCTTCATTTCCATTTGGTTCTTTTTTATCTATATCATTTCTAACTCTTCATTATTTTTCTCTATTTTATGAGACACAGTCATTGCACCTCCTTTCCACTCTTTACTTCTCTGACTGTAGTTTCCTATAGTTCCTTGAGTATATTTATAATACTGGCAGGCCTCATTTCACTGAACTTCTTTTTATTACACTTTGTAGATACTGCATTTTTTACAAATGGAAGGTTTGTGTCAACTCTGCATCAAGCAAGTCTATCAGCACCATTTCTTGACAGCATTTGCTCACTTCATGTCTCTGTGTCACATTCTGGTAATTCTCACAATATTTCTTTTTCATTATTATTTTCATTATTAATATTAATAACTTTAAAATCATTGTTATATTTGTTATAGTGATCTGATCTGTGATCAGTGATCTTTGATCAGTGATCTTTGTTACTATGGTAATTGTTTTGGCATATTTTAGCAATAAAGTATTTTTCAATTAAAATATGTACGCTTTTTGGACATAATGCTATTGCATACTCAACAGACTGTAGTGTAGTGTAAACATAACTTTTATATGCATTGGGAAGCCAAAAAGTTTGTGTGAATCACTTTGAGGTGATATATGCTTTATTGCAGTGGTCTGGAACCAAACCTGCAATATCTCTGAGGTATGCCTCTAGTTGCTTTAAAGTCTTTGTCTGCTAAATCTGACATTTGGGTCCTTGACAGGCAGTTTCTGTGGCCTGCTTTTTTCCATCTAGGTCACCTTCTTCTATTTCTTTGCATGTCTTATAATTATTTAAAACTGGACATTTTAAATAATGCACCCCTGTATGTTGATCCCTTTCTCTGGGGCTTGTTGTTGTTTGCTATTTGTTTGGTGAGTTGGCTGAATTATTTTAGTCATTTATTTCTCCCTAAGAAAGCAGCCTCTGGTATCACTGCTCAGAGGGTTCAGCCTTGGGCATGCATACTGTCACTATGGGATGGCAGTGATTTTATTAGTGATTTTTTGTCTCTTTTGCTGATCTCTGTTGTCTGCCTCCATTGACATCATGCCCAGCTATTAGCCTCCACTAATTGCTCGCTGATTATTCTATTATTTTGACAATGCTCTGGGGCATAAATTGCTCCACAGTCTGCTACGATTAAATGTGGGTCCCTCTGCAGCGGTAATCTTTGAGGCCAGTCTTGGAGGTTTGTGTTAACCCCAAGAGGGTTCTTCTTAACTGTCTCTTTCCATAATTCCCTCTGGTAAGTTGCTATATGGTCTAAGGTTTAGCTTGTTAGTCACATGGAACTACAAGTTTCCTCTTAATTGCTTGTCACTAAAATCTCCATTGTTTTTAAGAACACTCCTAGGTTTGAACTTCCTCACACCATTGTACAAACAAAGTTAGCTCTCTTGGGGAGAGCTTCAGAGCTCTTTATTCTTATGGGCTGCCTCTCCTCTTGAGCAACAAATCTGCACCACTGCTCCACAGCTGGGGTCAGGGACAGTGGCCTACTTCTCTCAGAGTCACACCCCTGCTCCATGACCTTCATTACTGTCACCTGAGCTGGGGTAGCAGCCTCCAGTCTTTGCAGCTTGCATTTCCTGGAATGGAGCCTTTGCCTTAAAACCAAGCTAGGGTGAGGTGACTAGGGTGCTCTATCACTGGCCTTCCATGTGTGAAGTAGATTTTCCACCCTACAAGTGCAAACTGGGTAGAGGAAGAAAGCCCCATACTTCTCAGTCACTCTTGCCAGGAATAGAGCCTCTGCAACACAGGATGGGAGTGGGGGCAGGATGAGAAGTGCTGGTTGCCTGCCCCTCTCTAGGAGACACCACAGACCTCATCTGGGGTCTGGGTGAAGATGGAGCCCTGTGCTCCTGGTTGCATTTGCCTGGAGTGGATGTCCATCACTGTGAGCTGGGAGAGGGGAAGGGAGGAGTAAATTGTGGCACAGATGCCACACAATATTACTGTTCTTACTGAGATTTAGTAAACTGTCTTGAATAAATATTTCATTTGCTGTATGCCCTGAAGACAGTTTCCAGAGACTTTGAACAGAGAGGGTCCATGGAGTGCCCCACACCACCACTGCAGAAATCATGTCTCCACAAGTCATTCTGGGGTTCCTAGAAGTGTGTGGGTAATGTGCACTGTGAGATACTGGTGGCAACTTGGATCATGGGCCACTGAGAATGGAGATAAGAAGAAGAAAAGGTAAAAAATGGAGAGTGTTGGGGAAGAGAGAAACAAAGAGAAAAGGTGGAGGAGATGTCTATCTAATCATAAGTTTGAACATATTGCAAAAACAAATAAAAATTAATCTGGCTTCAGTCAGTGGCAACTTTGGACACAACTCTGAGGTGTGCATACGTGGTCTTTGGCAGCTCTACCTTCCATCCATGAACTTCTCCTCATCCCTGGTAGCCTCTGGGTGAGGGGACTTGTACTCTAGGCTTTTCTCTCCCTCATCTGGTCCCTCTTCAGCTCTGTGTTTAAGTTCTAAAGGAAGTTGCCAGCCCTTAATTCACACTAAAGAAGGTATCACTTGCTGGGCACTGCTTAATGTGAGATATTGCTTTTGGAATTTGCCTTTTAACAGTGAAAATCATACTCATCCCAAAGGCATAATCTTCTAATTGAGAAACTTAAGGACTCATCACTGGATCAGCCCAGGAGATATTAGGTTAGAGAGAAAGAGATTCTTCTAGAACATTGACAAAGGCAGTTTCACACATTCCTGAGGCCTCTTGGGCCAGACATTCTAGCTGTGGAATTTCTATCATGTCTACCAATCTGAGGAAGCACACTTTCTCAGTAAGCACAGCTGCTCCCCATTTGGTTAATGATAGCCCATTTCAAATTTGGTATACGCAAACAAAAGAGCCACCAGGCCCAGCTCTATATAGTTTGCCCAGAAAGGCCTCTGTGCCTCAGGCTGCCACATGGTCTCTGGTAGAGACAGAAGTGTCTGTGTTGTATCTGGCGCATCAAGGCTGGACTGTGTCAGGTGAGTGCCAGGTATAGACACTGGGTTATACTGTGATCTACCAGCATTTGGTAGCAGACAAGCCAGTGAAGGGATTGCAGAAAGATTCCAAGTGCTGGGCTAGCAGCAATGACAAAGCAGGAGTTTCTAAGGACAGTAGATTCCCAAATCTACACATAAAGAAACTGGTCCTCAGAGAGGGCACCAGGCCCAAAGTCATACACTTAGTAAATATAAAAAAATGTTAGAATTCAAGTTTTGATATTTTGATTCCAAAGTACGTGCTTTTTTACAGACTATTTTAGTTCACATGATTGTTTAGGGCAGCAAAGATGTCCTTTATGGAGTTTCTCAACTCACAATGCATGTGCCTTTAAATAAGGCCATCCCTGAGAATGAAAAGTGGTCCTATGGTGCCCTACTAAACTTCGCCAGGCTGAGGTTTGCTCCAACCATTCCCTGATCTAATCTCCCCTGTCCATGGTGCTGAATTTGAAGACCCACATAGTTGGCATAAAGGAAAAGCAAAGTAATCTGAATCTGAATTGTAAAGGATCTTGAATATTACTCTGAGGCTGGCCATTGAAAATCAGTAAAGGCTTTTTCAAACCCTCTGCCTTAGCCTACAAATCTCTCCTCTTTTCCAAAATCTTCAAGTTGAACTGGATAGAATAAGTGAGGCTTTCAATTAACAAGAACTGTTCAAACCAATATCTTTTCAGTTCTATAATTCCAAAGATTCCATTATCTGGGAATAAATTGATGAAAAGAGAGAATTAGAAGGTCTATTTCATAAACATCAACCCAGATCTAACCAGAGTTCAAATAAAAACAATCAGAGACTAGAAACCATCGAGTGGGTCTCAAGCCACAGCACTGAGCTAATGCAGGGTGCTGAGGCTGGTACTGAGAACAAAGGCTGAAGATAGAGTATGTCTTTATATCTGGTGCAGAATTGATTTTCAAGCCATAAAAATGTTAGTTAAGGAACACTGACATGAACTAGGGCAGGGTGGGGGGAAAAAGCTGGAAAACAGCAAGTGCAATTTCAGGCTTATGAGAAATGGAATTAAAGTTAAGAGAAGGAAGGCAATCTATTGTTGTCCAGGAACTGGCAAACAGCACAGCCACTGCATCATTATAGTGGCAACGACCTGCTGTGTACATTTCTCTCTGAGCTGTCTGACCTAGGAGCTGAGTGATTTATCTACTTTCCACAGTTTCAACTGGGCCAGGCCAAGAGGATAACTTGGAGAAAGGGGTGGTAGTGGGGGTGTTGACACTCAAGCACCAAGCCAATGAACTCCATATGTCTTGTGTTAGAGAGCATGACCATAAATCAACCAATATCACACATTTATTTCACACCTACTATAAACAGATCTCTGTGCTAGAAAGATGCTGGTCATACAGAGATTGAAAAGGGCAGAGTCATTGGCCTTGGAGAGCTTAGAATCTAGTGGGAAAGATTAAGCATGCAGAAACCAAATTAGTAATATATGTTAGATTATGACTAGAGACAACAGAAGCTGTCAGAATACAGAGGAGAACTGTTAACTTTCATATCATGGAAGGCTTCTGAGAGGAGATAGGACCTGAATCAAATTTAAAGAGCAGGTAGAATTTGCACAGGCAGGAAAAAAATGGGGGTCAGCACTTAAGGACAAAGCAATTAGCAAAGCTGCAGAGGCAGGAATGAGTCAATTATGTTTTGAGAAAGGTAACCCTGCCCATCCGAAGCCAAATTCATGATCTAGATACAAGAGAGACAGTACCCAAAGTCTCCACATCAAGGGAGAGATTTGAGGCAGCAGTTGAGACAGTTGAATACTCAAGGCTCTGTGTACAGCAATACTGGACTGAACCACTTTGCCAGAAATTGAATGATGTCTCATGTGAAAATTAAATTTCTACAACGCTGGCTACAGTAGGATATGCTGCTAAGGTACAGAGAAACATCAGGGCCAAGCAGTCTTTCACCCCATGACTCTCCCAAAAAGTTATCTGTGAAGTTAACCAGGATAATGTTTCTTCTTCAAGCTAGTGTGCTTTCATCCTGGTAAATAAGAAAATCCAATGGTGAGGGTTAATTCTGGCAGGAAGAATAGAGAGTCCATAAGAGTCTTTAGAAGTTAGGCAAATAACATTTTGTTCAAGTGTCTTGTATTCAATGACCTCACTGCCGACTTGCAACACCAGTTAAGCACATCACATCCTCATTACAAGTTAGTCTACCTCATAGAGCAGCCACCACAGCACAACAATTTGCTGTCAGAAAACAGATTAGAGGGAGGAAGGAAAGCTGAGGAATCCTCAAGGTACAAGGGAGAAAACATCTTATTTCTTATTCTAGACATATTTCTAAAATATATCTAATTTTTAATTCTAGCTCATAGAAGGATAGAAGGAAAGAAAGTCCAGATGAAAATTAAGATGCCAAATCTCAGAGATAGTGGTTTTAAAATAATAGTCTTGTTTGTGTTACAACAAAGGGGCCTTGGGTATGTCGGGGAGAGGCAGGAGTCAATGTGTACTTTGGTGTTGCAAACAAACCTGCTCCAGAGGACTCATCCTGAGGAAAGATCAAAGCTGTATGTCTTTAGGCGGAGGGAACTCAAACAAACAAAAGCAAATGAAAAGATATCTAGCAATTTTGTGTTATTCAACTAATGGAAATTCTAGAGAAAAAATACAAACTTCATTCAGAGAGAGGAGTTCACCTGAGACCTGACCACACTGTACCACTGAGAACATGCTCGAGAACATGCCCAGTGGTCTCCCAATCACCAACTTCTGAGCATTCACATGTATCAAGCATTCATGTAAGTCATCTCTCTTGATGAGTTCAACTCTGAGACTCCCTGATCCCTTGACTTCTGCCTCCAGCACCTTCTTGGATCTCCTTCAATGTTTCCTAGCAATCGAATTCAGTCTCCTTTTCTGGACACTCTCCCTCCTCTCCCCTCCAGACTGAAGGTGTTCCCCCCTGAAATTCAGCTCTCTCTTTACTCCTTTCCCATATTAAACTCAATCCAAGGGAGAGAAAGGCAGAAGGCTTAGAATTTAATCTTAGGGACCTCCAATGACTAGCTTGGCAATGTTGGGCAATGTACTTAGCCATCCTCAATTGGTTTCCTTACCAATAAAACACAGATAATATTATCTTTTCAGCTTATGTTAGTTGACTGTTTTGAAAATCACATGAGATAATAAAAGGGAGAGTGCTTTGAAGACTGTGAAGACTTGTAAGCTGTTCATCTCTAAGGTAAGATGGATGATGAAAGTGGTGGTGAATCCTCTCTCATCTATACTGCATACCTTAGGAGCTCCATTATCTCTCTTCCAGCTAACTTGGCTACAAACACAATCCCCATACTGTAACCCAAATGTGCTAATCACTCCCCTCCCTTCCTTCTACCTCCATTTTACCACTCTTAAGACAACCATTAAAAAAAAACCTCAGTTTAGGACATGGATTAGGGGGAGACTTGGGCTCAACTTGGATAAGATGGCAGCTGGTATAACTGTAAACCACACTGTTGTTCTACCAAGAGACATCACAATATTGTATTTAACCACGAGGGCTCTGAAGTCATACTTCCTGGGTTCAGATTCCGTCTTCACCAGTATGACTTGCTCTTTGACCTTAGGTAAATTGCTTGACCTTTTTGTGCCTCAAATTCCTCAACTATAAAACAGGGATGTTAATAGTAGCATCTACCTCATGGGGTTCTTGTGACTTTTACATGAAATAAGATACATAAATTATCTGAGACATCATATATGTGAAATAAATATTTGGTCTAATTTCATATACTTAGAGGTGGTAACAAGAACTCAATCATTCAACAAATATTCAAGGATTAGTTAGAAATCCATTTGCTCCAGGAACTGGGGATACAGGGAGAACAAAGCAGAGATCTACTCAGATTTATTAGAGTCTAATGTGGAATATAAACAAGTAAATAAGAAATTCAAGCAAGTGGTAAGTGCCATGATAGGGAAAAAAATAAAGGATGCTGTGAAAACACACAGAAAGGGCTTCTTGGAAGGATGGAAATGAGGAAAAAGTAATGAGGTGTTACGGGCTGAATTTTGTCACCCCAAAAGTCATACATTGAAGTTCGAATTCCCAGTACTTCCTAATGTGAATGTACTGGGAGATAAGGTATTTAAAGAGAGAATTAAGGTTAAATGAGGTCATTAGATTAGGCCCTAATACAGTGTTAACAGATGTCCTTACAGGAGGAAAAAATTAGGACACAAACACACATAAAGGGAAGACCATGTGAAAACAGGAGAAGATGGCCATCTACAAGCCAAAAAGTGAGGCCTTCAGAGGAAACAAACCCTGACAACACCTTCGTCTTAGACTTCTAGCCTCCAGAACTGTGAGGACATAAACTTCCCTTGTTTAAGCCACACAGTCTGTAGTACTTCGCTAAGGCAGCCCAAGCATACATAGGGTGTGGCAATGGTACTCTTCAGAGAGACACGACAACACATCTGAGACTGAAGTATGAGTAGGAGAGGGCATATTTTGGCAAGGGCAGAAGGCAGGGGGCCACAAGAGAAAGGTCAAGGCCATGACTGCTCATAATACGACCTTTCATTTGTATATATTCCAAGCTCTTTGGAGCACATTATTAACTTCTTTTGTCCTCACAACAGCTTTGAGGTGTTGGACACATCTGAGTCAAAACTATCACTATTTTCTAGAGATCAAAGCTAAGGTTCAGCATGGGGCTGAACTTGACTCACCCACACTATAGATAAGTGCAAAACTGAAGCTCTTAATGAGGAAATAACAAAGCTATCTCTTCCTTGTATTTGGTACTGAATATAGTTTATGTTTATTGATGTCATGGAGAAGGAGAAACTTTAATTCCCAGTATAATCCCTTCAAAAACAGCTAAATAATATAAGATAATCAGTTTGGAGACAGATAAGTGAACAATTTGAAAAAGACAGAGAGAATGGTTGAACATGGGCTTACAGATGAATTAGGCCAGCAGATAAGAATGGAAACTGGATACAACAAATGTTTTGGAGGGGTTGTGGGTGATGGGTAAATTTGGTGAAATCTGTATGTTCTTTTCAAGGAAGGAGAGAAGTGAATATTGAGTCAAAACTTCTCCCCTAGTCCTCAAACATCTTCGATGGTGATTTAAACAGTCTGCCCCCCACACCTAGCACATCTTCCTTGAGGTTAATGAACCGGAGTTGAGCTCTTTGAGATGAATCCACACCGCATGAGGACTTCCAAGAAGGAACAAAGTGAGGTCAACGTGGTGTTTCCACTGTTCCGACACAGTCTAGTGATGGAACGTTGGTTGAGTTAACTAAGAAAGCATTCTTAAAGCATCACCTCAGTTTTCTCACCTGTAAGACGGGGCCTCATTTAACATGAGAGTTAAATGAAAGCATTAAAGGAGACATCTAATGCTTGGTCTAAAGCCTTGTGCCTGGCACAAAGCAAGCACAGGATAAATAGTGGGTCCTTATATAAAATTTTAGGGGAGAAAAGGAGCTGCTTCTGACTTGGGGCTGCAGAATGATTTAGGTGCCATTAAGCTCCCTTCCACTCTGAGCTTTACACTATTCAAATGCATCAGTAACGGATTAACACTTCCACAGCTAAGAGTTCCCTTGAGCAGACAAACAAAGACAGCTGGCAGCACCTAGCATCACCCTCCTACTTTCTGAGATGAGCAAGCTAAAGTCAAAAGAACCTAGTGATATCAGGTAAATATAGTTGAGCCTGTCATTGGAAAGCTCCTAATAAGTTTCCCAGGTGATTCATTGGGGGGCAGGAGGCATCTGACTCACCCAGGCTGCCCTTGCTCACATCCGCAGATTTGATGGACAACTGGCCTCAGGTAGTTCTTTTTCAGAGCAATCCAAGGTGTTCTTCACAGAGTATCGAAAACACAACAATGATTCCACTGAGAAATGATGAGAACTAAAAATAACAATTATATTATCTTCACCAAGACAAGAGTACTGGAAAGATGAGAACCAGTTTTTTTCCAGGAAGAGAGACACGCTCTCTTTCAAGCCTATAAAGGGTAAACACCAGAACCACCAGATTCCCCCAGGGTTCATGTCAGTGGGCTGCACATGTCTGCACAGTCATGCAGTGCCGCATTACAGGGAAATGTCACTAAGCCAAAGGACCTCAAACAGGGCATCCAGTAAATTCTGAGCAACAATAGTGGCCTCATCTGGCTGGACTCCAAAAGCAGAGTATTTGGGAACATGACCTTGCTATACATGGAGCCTCCAGATAGTGAATTGAGGATAGCCTGCCAATCACAACTGAAAGATGCTCCCAGACACCCCTGTGCAAGTGTGAAATCTTCCAACCACATGCTCTTAGCTTCTGTCTACTCCCACACAGTCTCCTGTACCATTAAAGGTACTCTCTGATATTGATGCGTTATTTAATTTTGCTGAAATAATGCTGTTAACGTTGTTCAAATGTTCTGCCTACCCGCCTTAATCTTAAATTCTTCAAGGGCAGCAGGAAGCCCTTCTCCAATTCCTCATGTCCTCCTCTCTTTCTCCAAACCCCTGCCCCAGGCCTAGCTTTAGCCCTAACCTCAGCACAGGCCCCACACTAATGCCTGTGGTACGACTGAAAGAACAGAACCCTATTTGCTTCAACCTCAAAACACATGGAAATCCCAGGATAAAGTCCTCATATATGACATTGGTCAAGGCAACTGCCCTGTACCAGTGTCATCACAGTGTTCACTCTTGCATATCAAACTCTTCCTTATTGGACTAATATTTTAAGTTCATTAAAATGGCAGGCAATTTGCTGTCTAAACTGTGATATTTTTGTGGTGGTTTGCAAGAAATGCAGAACAAGAAAACTAGTAAGACAGAAGTCGTTTTAATCAGGGCCAGGTATTGAAGATGATCATAATGGTGGGTGCTCTCTGTACATTTCCCTTCTCATCTCACACTGACTTTGCTGAATGAAGAAGTTACAAGACTCTGAGTAGGGAGGCAGAGAGATCTTTCTAAAGATGCAGAGCTTCCCTATCCACAATCAGACCCTAGAAAATTGCATAGGCTCATGCCTCTAAACCACAGGTTTTAAGGACCCGCTGCACCTTAAGGCTCTGACTGCTGCTTCTAATGTGTTTCCAGAATTAGAAACTGTCCACAGGAAGTGTCCTATGATCTGGGACATCCCTGTGCCCCTCCTAAGACATTCTGGAGGACCTAGAGACACACAAGAAGGGAAAAATCTTTTCTTATCTCTTGCTTTCCATCTTCTCTGGCTATTTTCTCCTTTCCAAACTCCACATACATATGCACATGCAACGCACAGTTGGAAAGAACAGGAAAAATCTCACCAACTCTGACCTCATTCTTAAATTATTTGCCCAAAAAGAATAGAAGGCAGTAGAAACCAGAGATTTTACATGTTACCTATAAAATTAGTATCTATGAGTTAACTATGAATTAGTTAACAATGAAATTAGTAAGTACTCCTTGTAAAAAATATTAAAACAATGCAAACTAGAAAGTAAAAGTTTCCACATATATATATATGGTTTATGAAGATTTCACAAATGGAAAAGTCAACATTCTTCTTAACATCTTGAGATACAAGCTCTGATTTACCTTCTGAAAGACAGTAGATGATTAGAACATTTCTGGAAAATCATACCAGAAATTGATAACTGTAATTACTTCTTGGAATGGAGAAAAACTTACTTTCCATAACCTTTTACAGTGTTTAAATTTTTCACTCTAAGCATGCATTGCCTTCTAAAAGTGAAGGTAACCAAATCAGACAATTAATCAATTGGCTAATTTTTAAAAGTTGTTCTAGTTAAGAAGACATCAAATCTAGTCCCACAAATTAAAGTTATTTTCTGGTGTGAGGATCTGAAAACAGAAGCTTTAGTCCCAGCCCTCTCCTTAATATGTCTCATGACTTGTGTTTCCAATCCATGAAAACAGAATTGTTCCATTTATTGATTTTCTTCTATTTCTTTCATCAATTTTGTAGTTTTCCACATATACATCTTATAATACATATCTTGTCAGATTTATACCTAAGCATTTTGGTTTCTGGTGCCATTGTAATTTTTTTAATTTCAAATTTCAATTGTTCATTACTGGTATATAGGAAAACATTTGACTTTTGTACATTAAGCTTGTATCCAATGACCTTGCTATACTCACTCATGAGTTCCAGGAGAGTTGTATGTTTGTTTCTCAATTCTTTGAGACTTTAGACAATCATGTCATCTGTAAACAAAGATATTTTTTTCTTTTTTTGTGTTGTACAGTTTTTTTTTTTTAAATGGAAGTATAGTTAATTTACAGTGTTGTATTAGTTTCAAGTGTACAGCAAAGTGATTCACTTTTATATATATATGATATATATATATATCATATATATATGAACATATTCTTTTTCAGATTTTTTTTCCATTATAGGTTATTACAAGGCATTGAGTATAGTTCCCTGTGCTATTCAGTAGGTTCTTGTCATTTATCTATTTTATATATAGTAGTGTGTATATGTTCATCCCAAACTCCTAATTTATCTCCCCCCACACACCTGCTACCCCCTCTGGTAACCATAGTTTGCTTTCTATGACTGTGAGTCTATTTCTGTATTGTAAATAAGTTCATTTTTATCTTCTTTTTTAGATTCCACATATAAGTAATACCATAAATTTGTCTTACTCTGACTTACTTCACTTAATATGATAATCTCTATGTCTATCCATGTTGCTTCAAATGGCATTATTTCATTCTTTTTTATGGTTAAGTAATATTCCATTGTATATATCAATATATACCACACCTTCTTTATCCAGTCATCTGTTGATGGACATTTAGGTTGCTTCCATGTCTTGGCTATTGTAAATAGTGCTGCAATAAACATTTGGGTGCATGTATCTTTTTGAATTAGAGTTTTCTCTGGATATACGCCCAGGAGTGGGATTGCAGGATAATATGGTAACTATTTTTAGCTTTTTAAGGAACCTCCATACTGTTCTCCATAGTGGCTGCACCAATTTACATTCCCACCAACAGTGTATGAGGGTTCCTTTTTCTCCACACCCTCTCCAGCATTTCTATACACTAATAATGAAATATCAGAAAGAGAAATTAAGGAAACAATCCCCTTTACCATTCATCAAAAAGAATAAAATACCTAGGAATAAACCTACCTAAGGAAGCAAAAGACCTGTACTCCAAAAACTATAAGATGCTGATGAAAGAAATTGAGGATGACACAGATGGAAAAATATACCGTGTTCTTGGATGGGAAGAATTAATATTGTTAAAATGACTACACTACCCAAGGCAATCTATACATTCAATGTAATCCATATCAAATTACCAATGGCATTTTTAGCAGAACTAGAACAAAAATTTTTTAAATTTGTATGGAAACACAAAAGACCCCAAATACCCGAATAGCAAAAACAAACATGAGAAAGAAGAATGGAGCTGGAGGAATCATGCTCCCCAACTTCAGACTATACCACTACATATATATACCACCATATACATATATATACCACCACTATACCACTACTAAAGCTACAGTAATAAAATCAGTATGGTACTGGAACAAAAACAGACATGTACATCAATGGAATGGGATAGAAAGCCCAGAAATAAACCCATGCACTTATGGTCAATTAATCTCTGACAAAGGAGGCAAGAATATACAATGGAGAAAAAACAGTCTTTTCAACAAGTGGTGCTGAGAAAACTGGAAAAGAATGAAAAAGAATGAAATGTAAAAGAATGAAATTAAAACATTCTCTAACACCATATACAAAAATAAACTCAAAATGGATTAAAGACCTAAATGTAAGACTATAAAACTCCTAGAGGAAAACATAGGCAGAACACTTTTTGACATAAATTGCAGCACTATTTTTTTGGATCTCTCTCCTAGAGTAATGGAAATAAAAACAAAAATAAATAAATGGGACCTAGTTAAACTTAAAAGCTTTTTCACAGCAAAGGAAACCATGAACAAAATAAAAAGACAACCTATAGACTAGGAGAAAATATTTGCAAACAATGTTACCAACAAGGAATTAATTTCCAAAGTATACAAATAGCTCATACAGCTTAATATCAAAAAACAAACAATCCAGTCAAAAAATGGGCAGATGACCTAAATAGACATTTCTTCAAAGAAGATATACAGATGACCAACAGGCACATGAAAAGATGCTCAATATTGATAATTATTAGAGAAATGCGAATCAAAACTACGAGGCTGTCATCTCATATCAGTCAGAATGGCCATCATTAAAAAGTCTACAAATATCAAAGACAGTTTTATTTTTTCCTGCCCAATCTGTATAACTATATTTGCTTTTATTGTCTTTTTGCATTAGCTGGGACTCCAGTATGATGGTAAATAGAAGTGGTAAGAGAGGGCATCCTAGACTTGTTCCTGATCTTAGGGAGTAAGTTTCTCACCGTTAAGTGTTAGGTCAACTGCAGGGTTTTTGTAGGTGTTCTTTACAAAATTGAGGAAATTCCCCTCTAATTCTAGTTTATTGAGAGTTTTTATCATGAATTAGTGCTGGATTTTGTCAAATGCCTTCTCTGTACCAATTTATATTATCATATGACTTTTTTTTTTTACCTGTTAGTGTGGTGGATTATGCTAATTGATTTTCTGATGTTGAACTAGTTTTGCAAACCTGGGATAAATCCTATTTGACTGCGGTGTATAATTCTTTTTATACAGTGTTTGACTCCATCAACTAATATTTTGTTGAAAACTTTTGCTTCTATGTTGATATAGTCTTCCCTTCTTGTAACGTCTTTATCTGTTTTGGGTTTTTTTTTTTTTAATCAGTTTAATGCTGTAGTCATAGAATGAATCAAGAAGTATTCTTTCTGCTTCTACTTTTCTGGAGGAGACTGCTGAAAAGTAGTATCACTTCTTTAAATACATGGCATAATCTACTAGTGAACTATCTGGGACTGATGCTTTCTTTTTTTGAAAGGTTATTAATTACTGACTTTATCTCTTTAATAGATATAGGGCTATTCATGTAACCTATTTATCCTTGTGAGAGTTTGGCAGTTCTTGTCTTTTAAGGAATTCATCCATTAATCTACGTTATCAATTTTGTGAGCATACATGGTATTCCTTTATTATTCTTTTAATGTCTGTGGACTCAGTAGTGATATTCCTCCTTTATTTCTGATTTTGGAAAATGTTGTGTCTTCTCTCTTTTTCCCTTGGTTAGCCTGACTAGATGTTTATCAAATTTATTGATATTTTCAAAGAATGAGATTTTGATTATATTGACTTTCCCTATTATTTTCCTATTTTCAGTTTCATTGACATTTGCTCTAATTTTTATTGTTTTTTGGCTTGCTTTAGGCTTAAATTACACTTCTTTCTCTAGTTTCCTAAGGTGGAAGCTAGATTATTGATTTAAGATATTTGTTCTTTTCTAACATATGCATTTAACACTATAAATTTCCTTCTAAGCACTGTTTTCACTGAATTCCACAAATTTTGATGTTTTATTTTCATTTAGTTCAAAATAATTTTTAATTTCTCTTGAAACATTTTCTTTCATCTGTGTGTTATTTAGAAATGTGTTTAATTTCCAAATATTTGAGTATCTTCCAGTTATCTTTTTGTTATTGATTTCCAGTTTAATTTTATTATGGTCTGAGACATACTTAATATGATTTCTGTTATTTTAAATTTGTTAAGATGTGTTTTAAGGTCCAGAATGTAGTCTATTTTGGTGAATGTTCCATGTGAATTTGAAAAAAATGTATATTCTGTTGTCATGGGATGGAATATTGTACAAATCAAGTTGACTGATAATGCTGTTCAGATCAAGTATATCCTTACTGATTTTGAAACTACTCTTATCTATCAATGACTGAAAGAGGGGTATTAAAGTCTGCAGCTATGGTAATGGATTTTTCCATTTCTCCTTGCAGTTCTGTCAGTTTTGCCTCATGTATTTTGGCACTCTTTTGTTAGCTACATATACATTAAGGATTGTCATGTCTTCTTGGAGAACTGATCCCTACATTATTATATAATTACAACTCCAATATTATTATATAGCTTCTTTATTCCTAATAATTTTCCTTGTCCTGAAGTCTGCTTTGTCTGAAATTAACATAGTTACTCCAGCTTTCTTTTGATTAACGTTAGCACGGTATATCTTTCACCATCCCGCTACTTTTTTTTTTTTTTTTTGCGGTACGCGGGCCTCTCACTGTTGTGCCCTCTCCCGTTGCAGAGCACAGGCTCTGGACACGCAGGCTCAGCAGCCGTGGCTCACGGGCCCAGCCGCTCCGCGGCATGTGGGATCTTCCCGGACCGGGGCACGAACCCGCGTCCCCTGCATCAGCAGACGGACTCTCAACCACTGC
Source organism: Monodon monoceros (assembly GCF_005190385.1). NCBI lineage: Eukaryota > Metazoa > Chordata > Mammalia > Artiodactyla > Monodontidae > Monodon > Monodon monoceros. Next base: position 70,745,040 of record NW_021703775.1, on the reverse strand, counting down.
GCCACCAGGGAAGCCCCATCCCCTTACTTTTAAAGTGCTTTTCTTGTAGACAAAATATAGCTGGTTCTTGTTTTTTTAATTCACTCTGAGAATTTCTCTCTTTTAATTGGTGTATTTAGACCATTTACATTAAAGTGATTATTGATATAGTTGGATTAATGTCTATTATATTTGTAGCTGTTTCTATTCACTACACTTGTTATTTGTTTCTTTTCCCCACCTTTTTGTGCTTTCTCTGGTTTTAATTACATGAGTCCATTTTCTCTCCTCTCTTAGCATATCAATTATTCTTCTTTTTAAAAACAATTTAGTGGTTGCCCTAGAGTTTGAAATATACATTTTTAATTAATCTAGGCCCACCTTCAAATAACAGTATACTGTTCCACATTTATGGAAAGTACCTTATAACAGAGTTTTCCCAATTCCTCCTCCCTGTCCCTTATGACATTGCTATTAGTCATTTCATTTATCCATAAGCCATATACTACTTCAACAGTTATCTTTTAGATGAATTAAGAGTAAGAAATGCAAAAAATTTTATTTTACTTTTGTTCTCCAGGTAAGCATATTTCAATGTGACTTTGCTGTATTCACCTGTCTCTCCAGATTTCAAAGTGATAGTTTGCTCCACAACATCATTCTCTGATGGTCCAAGAAAAGTCATTGGTTTTCAGTTTGCTTAGCTTTTTCTTGTTGTAAGGATGACAGTGATGACTTCCAGGACCTTCACATGTAGGAGCTAAAACTGGATGTTCCTTTTGACTTGTGTTTCAATATTCTCACCTATAAAGTGGAAAAGACCCTGCCCTGGAGGCTGCAAGGCGATGACTCATATAGGGTGGGGGTCTTGCAGGAGGATCATGAGATAGGACCTTCTTTCTCTGCAATCTATCAGCCTTTCATTTTATCAAAGCTGATTACTTCTTCATTCTACTCATTCAGAATCTCATAGACTTAACGTATCTTTGCCCATGAGGATTTCTGAATTAAGTCATAACGTACTAGATTATGTATTCCTTTTGGCCTCTGTATCCCTAACATTTTGCCCTACTCTGCACTTTTATAGTACAGACTCTACCAAAAATAGAATCAGGTTCAAGTTAGGAATAACAATGGTGGTACTCAGGAATCAGGTGAGTTATAGGTTGTGGGATTAAAAGTGCAAGGCTCAGAGATGGCTGGGGCAATAGAAACAGCATATTCAATCTTAGAACAGAGTGTGGGTAGAAAAAAAGAAGGGCATCGAAGGGTCTGTCATTCTCATTACCCTGGGATAACTCCTACTCCCTTGAGATTCCAACTTAACCTCTGGTTGGTCTGTCTGCCTGCTTCCTCTCACTGCTCAAAAATTACAATAGCCATTATTTCTAGAATTATAAAATACTCAATATATAAGGAAAATAAGCATTCATATAGTCCAGTCATCCACCCAAAGCAAGGATCTTTTCAAGCCCCGTTACATTACTAAGACAGTAGTTTTTTGTTTTGGGGGGTTTTTTTTTGCAGTACGCGGGCCTCTCACTGTTGTGGCCTCTCCCGTTGTGGAGCACAGGCTCTGGACACGCAGGCCCAGTGGCCATGGCTCACGGGCCCAGCTGCTCCGCGGCATGTGGGATCTTCCCGGACCGAGGCACGAACCCGTGTCCCCTGCATCGGCAGGCGGACTCTCAACCACTGCACCACCCGGGAAGCCCCTAAGACAGTAGTTTTGCCCTCAGCCAAACTTCATCTTAACAATTTTCTCATCTCATTGGTCAGGACTTCACATTCTGAGGGAATCATCAGAATCCCCCAGTTGAGAATCACCTGAAGGCTTCGTTAACCTGAAGGATTTACTCCCCACCCAACCATGAGCTGGATAAACTGCTGTCTGTCTCCTCCTTTGCTTTGGTCTTCTGGCCACTCTTAATCCGTGTGACAAGGGCCCACACAGCCAAGCTACCCCAGCTTTGAAATAAATGATGTGAACACTGGTGCCAAATGTGTAAGTAAAGTTCAAAGATTTATGCTATCTTTTAAAATTCGGCCAATTCCTGTGCACAAGAAAAAATCAATTGTTGGGCCTGCTTTGTTCTTGAAAAACAAAAATCAATCATGGTTCTTGCCAACGATCCCATTACCCTCTGGGTGCCGGGGTCCCTCCTTCACATCCCCATTGCATGTTTACATCAGCTATATTGAACTGCATTTCCATAAGGCTTCTGTCTTGGTTTAAGATTGAAACCACCTTTTATATTCCCCTCTCTTCCTAGCATCCTTAGATCCCTATTACTTTTCCCCAAAATAACTGTAAGTGTGTGAACTAATTAGCTTAGAGAGCACAAGCTCCCTTAATGCCTTCGGAATCCTGCCATCCCACACTGATTTCTCTATGTTCTGAGCTGAAAAATAGCCCCTCACTTGGTTTTGGCTTAATTATTCTTCAAGGTCATCCCTTTGCCACTCCTGTCCATGTTTTTTCTTCTCTGCTTCTGTTTTTAAGAGGATTTTTAAATAGGTTCGGCAGCTCAGTCATTTTTGAGTCATTACTAGCTTCAATCCCCTTTCACACTTATTACTTGTCCTATTTTTTTGCTAGCCTCACCTCCTTCTCTGCTGTATTTGCAAGAGTGTTTCTGATTCTCTCTGACCCCTTTGCCAGGTTGGAATTTTTCTGTGTTTTGGTGGCCTGTGCCTTTTCCCTGCAGTTTGAACTAGTCTCGCATGGCCTGGATTTGAGAATGGGCTCTCTCCTCCCGTTTACAGCACAGATGGGTCTTTTCCTTCATCTTCCAGCTGCCCCTTCACGAAGCTGGGCTGAATGTTCCCTTGATCTTCAGGACACTCACTCGTCAGGCAAAAGCTCCAAGAAGACATCTTCCCCATTCATGGTGGTTCAACAGCACCCCAGACTTCTGGGTTTCCAGTCCACCTACTGATTTATTTCTATGTTTACCTTTGACAGAAACCAGAATCTTGAGGTGAGAATAATAAAGCAAATGCAACAATTATAATAATAATGCCACCTCACACTGGAGAGCACTGAGGGCTTTTCAAACACTTTCCTATAAATTCTCCCATCCAGAAGACACATTACATAACAGACTTTTATAATTTCCTGCTTTCTTCTAATTATTATTCTAATTATTTTCTATTTTCTTCTAATCTCCTATTGTAATTTCTCCTTCCCACTCACTTTGCATTATCAATCATCACCTAAAGAACCATGGAAAGCACTTCAGAGCTGGATCTAGACCAAGGGATTTTGAACTTTTTGAAGTAGCAGAACAAAGAGTTGACACTGAAGCCAGAGTTCACATCCTATCAGGAATGTGTAAGGATAATTAGAAAACTGAGGATTAAAACCTCACAACCAAGCACGCCCAATAAAAATGGGAAATGCTACAACTCTGAGGCCCACAGAAGACCTAAGCATCCCTCACTAACTCCAACAGCAGGCTCTGGGCAGCACCTCATTCCAGGCATCATAGATCATAGAAATGGGCTCTTAAATGAGACTTAATCTGGTTCTCAGAGGGAACTAAGTCTGCAAGGTATGGGCCTCTGTGGGCAGAAGGTCTGGGCAAGTAAGCAGAGTAGAATGCTAGGTAGAGAGGGAAGAAAAAGAGATACCCAACAATGATGCCAGGCAGAAGACTCAAAGGCCAGGAAAACAAGTCTTCAGAAGTTCACTGTTATGGCCCAAATTGGAGATAGGGCCTCTACAGGGGTGATTAAGCTAAAATGAGGAGGCCATTAGGGTGGGCCCTAATCCAATCTGACTGGTGTTATTATAAGAAGAGGAAATTTGGACACAGAAAGAGACACCAGGGATGCACACACAGCGGAAAGACCAGGTGAGACACAGCAAGAAGATGGCAGTCTGCAAGCCAAGGAGAGAGGCCTCAGAAGAAACCAAACCTGCCTACACCTTGATGCTGGAATCCTAGCTTAAAAAAAAAAATTTTCCGTTGTTTAAGTCATCCAACCTGTATTTTGTTATGGCAACCCAAGCAAACTAATGCATTCACCCAGAGGATAAGTTAAGCAGAAAACCCTCAGGTCAGATTTCCTGGGTTCCAATCTCACCTGACCACTTACTAGCTATGTGACCTTGGGCAAGTTATGTAACCAAACTGTGCCTCAATTTTCTCATCTGTTTAACAAGGAGGATAATGGTACCTAGCTCACAAGGTTGTCATAAGGATTAAATAAATTAATCTTTGTAATGTGCTTTAAAAACTATCTGGCGTATGCGCTATATTAGTTGCTACTATTATTACTGTTACTACCATCATCTCATCTAATGTGCCAGGATTCTTCGTGGGTTTCCAGGAAGGTAGAAGAAGATCGATGAGACTAGAGAGGGACTAGAGACTAGGGAAAACATGTAAACAGAAACGGATTTTTGAGGCAGAAAATTTGTGACTTAAAGCTTGTATCCGGCAAACATCAACAGCTAATTCTAGGAAATGAAGACATTTCCGGAAGACGGAGTATGTCTCCCCTTTAATTCACACTCATTGTCAGAAGTCCGGGCTTCCCAGCGTTCAAAAGCATTTCAGCAATAAACATTAAGCACCAACATTTGCATTAACATGAAGAAAAAGAACAATAAAGATAAATATCATCAGTGCTTATGTGCCAGGGGGCAGACTTTATGCCACCACAGTCCAAAAACAGGAGAAAGAAAACTTCTGGAGTCATATCAATTTTTGATGTTAAATTTCTGCATACTCTTCTTTTATCTCATTGCATATGAGAAAACATGAATACTCCTTTCCCTTGAAGCAAAGACCCCTCTGAAAAAGATGAAGTGGACAAAAGAGTTCAAATTGCTTGATAGTGTTAGAGTCCTTTTTTAAGCAATAATGTCCATGTTTTTCGATGAAAAGATTGTCTAAAAATGTAAGCACAGGCTCTGTGATGTGGTCACAACATGAAGAACTAAATATTTGGCCCTTTAGGTCCTTTGGTCATCATTTCAACCTGCCTAGGAAAAAGGAGATTGAAGCCACATTCCCAGAAATGTCATATTTATCAACAGTAATAAATTTCTCAGAATCGGAGGGACCCATCTGCACTTACTTTAAGCAGCAACGACTCTGAAAATGGGCAATCGCTTCCCCAACATGAAAAAAGCATCCAACAGCAAAGCAACTGATTGGAAAAAATGAGACTAGCCTAAAAGATGAGAACTCTGGGAGGTCATCCACGTTCAGATAAAGGATCTAAGCCTGACTGAGAAAAGCAAGATGACTAGTACAATGGAAGGAACTCAGTAGAGTCTGCATATTACAAACAGAGGGAGCATGGCTCATGGTGAAATTGTTATTTTTTTTCCATCACTTAGAAGACTGGGATCAAACTGCTTATCTCAGAGTTCTACTGGTCTACAAATCCATCTCAGAATCCCTGGTTTTAGTTTTGTTTTTCTAAGGCTCAAGAAAGACCACTGTTGGTTTGAAAAGAGATTATTTCAAACTATTTTATTCTGATCCCCTGAGATATCAGATTTTCAAAACTGTTTCAATTAGATTTGTACCCTTGTAACCCTTCATCCCACAACAACATCCCTAACAACAAAGTCCAGGAGCTATGAGTTATGTGTCTGCCGAACAAGTTAAGAAAGGGTTTTAATAAGACCAAATAAAGACTGAGCTCTTGGTAAGGCAGGTAGGGAAGGGAATGCATAGGTCATTCATTGGTTTAGAGAGTTTTTGAGGATGTCTGCCTTCTGCAGCTGTGAATGACCCCTCGAGTGTCTCGACTCTACATCCTGTTTGATAGATCAGTTGATCTACCAGCTAGTTCTACTCTACACAAACGTGGCTAGGCTACGTAGCTAACCCAAGCTCTGCAAATGCTGAGGCCTGTTGGCATTACTTTTTCCCCTTGTTTATTATGTGTTGACATCCAGACAGATTCTTAGGCAGGTCCTGTAGACTTCAGATTTTCACAATATTACAATTTCAGCAGGCTGAATTGTTAAAAAGTGGAAACTGGACAGACTGTTATCAACTTTAATCGACCATTAGAGCATCGGAGCTTGAAGGCACAGTATTTAACGGCTGGAATGGGGTGGTCAAGTAAAATGCTGTCTCTTTCATTTGGAATCTGGGAATAAAGCCAACCCAGATAGAAAGGAAAAAAAAGCCATTACTCGGACAGCTGTGGCAGAGCACAAGGATCAGCGATGCAAAGGAGCCCAAGATGAAAATATTGCAGTACACTTGGGTGAGGTTTGTCTACAAATTCTGGTTTGCAGATTTTTTACATAGTGAAGATAAATAAGCTGAGGAATGAGATACTGACCTACCAGAATGAAGGCTATTATCTAATATCAAAAATGGATCCTGTGACATCATATTATACTGCCAGACTTGGCCTCAATATGTCATCAGCTCTCTGTGCAGGAATGGCTCTCTTCTCAGAAAGGCAAATAATTTGCTGCCTTGGTTAGGATTCTCCGCCTCAGCCCCTCAGCATGGAACACTGTGAATGCTTCAGAGAAGGATCCTGGAATTAAGGTTTTTAATTGCACCTGACATTAGTGAGCTTTCACCTGTTGGCAGCCATCTTGTTAAAACCACCCACGGGAGAAAAGTTATTTTACTAGGAGTTAATGCTCCTTGCTCCTTCGTGCCTCGGTTGGCCATGCCAGATTCCTTCCTGACACCGTTTACTCTGCTAAGGTGGTTTTGCACATTATGAACTTTCAGAATGTTAAACTGAGCACAGTTTTCTTTTAAACAAAATATATTGTTTATGTAAAGAGTCTAATGGCCCATAGCAATCCAATCTACATGTAAAGTACAAGATTTCATACTGAAGCAGTTTTATTACTTCACATATGAAAGATATTGAGCAGTGGTAGGTATATTGTATTTGTATCAGAAAAATGCAAGGGCAGATATATGGGGCTTGTGCTTAATAATATTAGAATCGATTATCCCAATGAGAGGCGAGACATCTGTTCATTATGGGAAGAAGCGTCATTTCCACCCCACCACTGTTGCCCGATGAACCCTTTCCCCTCTTCACTCAGTGAAATAACCATACTTAAAGGATTAATAATGCCTCCCAAACTGAAAACATTAACTGTCTGTCAGCAGCAAGGGAATATTGTTGATATCATTTAAAATTTACTAAGCACATGTGGTTTGCTGGACATTATACCAAACCTATAAAACATTAGACATTTAATCACTGGTTGCTTTTGTATGCTAATTATGTTGATTCACTTGACCTCTCAAAAACTGGATTTAATCTTTCCCATAATTTCTACACTATGGAAACCCCAAACCTATTTTTCTTTACATTTTAGCTTCTTTTTCCGTGAACTCTAATCATTAGACAATCTCTTGCAGAGTAATCTGTACACTTATAAACTATCAGCTATTTGAAATATTTTAGGAGAGAACTAATCTCTTTTTTTTTTATTATTATTAATCTGGAAGGTTGTTCTTTTTTTTTTTTTTTTTGCGGTACACGGGCCTCTCACTGTTGTGGCCTCTCCCGTTGCGGAGCATAGGCTCCGGACGCGCAGGCTCAGCGGCCATGGCTCACGGGCCCAGCCGCTCCGCAGCATGTGGGATCCTCCCAGACCGGGGCACGAACCTGTGTCCCCTGTATCGGCAGGCAGACTCTCAACCACTGCGCCATCAGGGAAGCCCTGGAAGGTTGTTCTTTAAGCACTGCTGTTGAGAGGGAAAAGCTAAACCTTTGCAATGTTCCTAATAAACAGATTCTCTAGATGCCCTCTCTCCTTTTACCACAATAAATATTTATTCAATATAATTGGAAGCCTCGATTAATATTACTTAAATCAGATGGGGTGAGAGCATATTCTTGAGTTAACAAAAACTAAAACTAGCAGGCAATTAGGGACACAGAATAATTTGAAATGAAACCAATGCAAAAGGAAATTTGCTTATAATATCCTTTTGGAAATTTTGTTATATTTTTGGATACAAGATTTTGTTGTATGAAATTTCACTTTTAAACATTTTTTTTTCCTTTTCCATGTTTTCAAGGGTGGAAAGAAAGAGCTTTCTTTTCCACCCTAACTTGCTTCTCGGAGTAAAAGATGGTCCCTAGCTGTCCATGTCTGAATTGATGTGATGTGCTTTGGGATTTAGTTAGAATGCACACATTTTTCCATGTCCTTCTAGCTTCTAGGCATGCAGGCCAAGTTCAAACACAACATCTTAAGTAAATAAAACTAAATTGAACAGCTAAAGCCTTCCTTCAAGGAAAGATATACAGATTAGTGAAGGCCAGACCATAGTGTGACTCTTGCCTATACCCCAACGATAATTCAACCACACTCTAGAGGGAAAAATGTGCCTCTGCTGCGTGACTGTGTGTGTTTGAGTCCACACATAGTTTGCACTTCCTGGGCCCTGCACAATATGGCCTGTGGTATGGATTAGATATAAAATCATTACACTGTGGATGTCAGTGCACTAGTCTTATTTTCCTTCAGTAGAAAAAGAACTCTCAGCCAAAATACTGTTTACATTTAAAAAATGTTTCCTCCACAAGAAATCTTCCTCCCTGTAGATTCCCAAGTCTAGACTTAGCTGCGAAATCCAACCTTTGCCAGCAGGAGTGCTCACCAAGCTGGGAGGGAGCTGAAGCAGACAAACCTCTGCTCAGAGGGGAAGTGGGCCGCCCAGGTGGGTCATGACTGCACAACGGGCTCCAAGGCTCACCAATATGTACCCATCGAATAAAGGAGCCCTCAGGCGCTCCTGTCTCTTCAGATCTCCGAGACTTGGATTCCAGTGAGAGAAAACACACATTTAATCAACTAATAAATTTACTTTTAAGAGGGTCTCCTAACATCTCGACAAGGAACTTCTACTTTTTAACGTGCTGCAATTTCTACTCTTAATACCTTAGTTCTACCCTCTTTGATTGATCAACATCCCTTATTAAGCAAGCATCTGTAGCGCCTCATTCATCAGGAAACTAAAAAAGCTGTCTTAGTCTGTTTGGGCTGCTATAACGAAATACCACAGACTGGGTGGCTTATAAACAGAAGTTTGTTTCTCACAGTTCTGGAGGCTCAAAGTCCAGAATCATGGTGCCAGTATGGTCGGGTGTGGGCCCTCTTCTGGGCTGCAGACTTTCTGCGGCTTCACATGGTGGAAGGGACCAGGGAGCTCTCTTTTATAAGGACACTGATCCCATTCATGAGGACTCCATCCTCATGACCTAATCACCTCCTAAAGGCCCCACCTACTAATACCATCACTTTTGGGTGCTGAAGTTTCAACATGAATTCTAGGGGAATACAAACATTCAGACCATAGCAATAGCCAAAGGACTGATGCTCCTTGATCATTCCAGTTCTATTCATAGCTCTTCATGTGTCATTGCTAATGCCCAAGCCAAAGGGCTGGGTTTTGTAGGGAAGGTCAAGATTTAGGAAATATGTTCTGCTTCCCAAGGAATTAATGGACTCTTTGGAGAGTGTCTTGGTCCATTCAGGCTGCTGTAAGAAAAATACCATAAACTGGATGGCTGATAAACAACAAACATTTATTACTCACAAATCTGGAGGCTGGGAAGTCCAAGATCACAGCACCAGCAGATTTGGTGTCTAGTGAGACCCACTTTTTGGTGCATAAATGGTGCCGTTTTGCTGTGCCCTCAGAGGATGGCATAATTCCAATCATTAGGGCTCTGCCCTAGTGACCCAATCACCTCCCAAAGTCCCCACTTCCTAATACAATTACGTTGGGGGTTAAGATTTCAATATATAAATTTGGGCGGAGGGGATAGAAACATTCAGACCATAGCAGGAAGGTAAGATTCATATGTGATATAATTATTAAATAAAACAAGGAGATGTGTGATTAAAACAATCAAAATGTGAGGCTGCTGAGGTTCAGGGAAACAAATATTCCATTATATCCACTACACTCTATTACCAAGGCAGGAAAGAAGATTAACATATTCTTGAAATATTTCCAATGGTAATTGAAATAATGAGTTCTCCTTTCCTTCCCTATAAGCAGAAAAGTCAAGTAATCATATCACGTTGCTACCTTGTCATTCCATGTACTTGATGAAGCAAAGGAAAAGCATCAATAATGCCACTATTCTTCTACGAATCGAAATGTCTTTGGGTTCCACCTTACTTCCTTTCCTAACACAGAAGCATTTTCCCAAAGAGACAATGTAATATATATGGCAATTAGTATCCCTTCTATATCAGCCCTTTAAATGCACCTGCCAAGCCTATGTCAGCTGTTAGGAGAAATCATAAAAAAGCAATCCTTCCAGAATATCTCCAGGTCCCCTCTAGCCAACCGGTTCCAATTGTTCCCGTACGCTAGTACCCTAGTTCTCAATTCTCTTCCATTCTCTTTGATACCAATCTTGGCTGTCAAACTCTATCAAGCTTCTTGACTTGGCCTTTTTACCCCTTTAGAACATGACCTCCTGTATCTGCCTCTGTGCTCCACATGTGAAAAGACCCTCTATCCCCTCACTCCATCCACCCCTCACCAGAACACAGACCTTCAAGACTCAAGAGTGGTGGTTGGTGTCCAAGGGTCATTGTAAGAGCCAAAAGTATGAGGATAAAAGACTATTTACTCAAAAGAACCAGGGTTCTCTCTGCCTAGAGAACTTTTTTTGAGCAGTATGACAAAATATCTGTCTATCTGCCTATATCCTCCACTGGTGGGTGAGCTCTTCAAAGCATGGGACAAGGACTTCCTTATCTCTTCATTCTAACACACTGCCTAGAAAAATAACACACACATGGTTGCTTAATTAATTAATTAATCCATGCTCCAAGGTTAATTAACTCCCCCAAACAAAACTATTTATTCAGTAGTCTCAACTAGAGTTTAGGAGGAAAGTGAACTAATTGAATTAATTCACCCTAAAGCATAAATTATTAAAAATACATCATTCTGGGCTTCCCTGGTGGTGCGGTGGTTGAGAGTCCGCCTGCCGATGCAGGGGACATGGGTTCGTGCCCCGGTCCGGGAAGATCCCACATGCCGCAGAGCAGCTGGGCCCATGAGCCATGGCCACTGAGCCTGCGTGTCCAGAGCCTGTTCTCCGCAACGGGAGAGGCCACAACAGTGAGAGCCCCGCGTATCACAAAAAAGAAAAAAAAAAAAAAAATCATTCTGATATAGGACCTGACAATGGTATTTTTTTAAATCTCCCCAGGAGATTTTCATGAGCAGCCTGTCTTGAGAACTAGTGGCACAAAATGCCCTCTGTGCTGTGGCCCCTGCTTCTCCCATCATCTACCCCATGCACGTGCCTCTCTAGTTGTACTGAAATAAATGTCCTTTTTCATGCACATCTTGCCTGCCCAGACCCCCAGATCTGTTTCACCATACTTGGAGAAATTTGAAGTTAGGGATGATGTTAATGTCTCTTCCAAGGTCTCCCTATCAGTATTATTTGCCTCCTATGGTCTGAATGCTTATGTCCCCCCCAAATTCATATGCTGAAATCCTAACCCCCAAAGATGATGGTATTAAGAGATAGGGCCTTTGAGAGGTTCTTAAGTCATAAGAGTGGTACACTCATGAATGGGATTAGCACCTTATAAAAGAGGCTCCAGAGAGACTCTTTGCTCCTTCCTCCATGTGAGGTTACAGGGAGAAGTTGCCGGCTATGAGCCAGGAAGAGGGTCTTCAACAAATGCGACCACCCTGGCACCTTCATCCTGAACATCCCAGCCTCCGGAACTGTGAGAAACCAATTTCTGTTGTTTATAAGCTACCCAGTCTGTGGTATTTTGTTATAGCAGCCCAAACACTAAAACATTGCCTCCCAAATCAGGTTATTTTTTTCCCTGGAAATGCATGTCAGAAATAATGTTTCATTTTGAACAAGAGTTAAATCACCAGAGTAAGGAAACTACATCAAAAGCTACTCTGGGAATTTTGGGAAATTTGATGAATCTAAATGAGAAGAAAATACAGAGTGAAGCCTTTTAAGATTCATCTGCAGCAGCTCGTCTCAGTGGTGGATGGACTGTGCTGGTTTTCTTCATCTGCAGGGCAAAACCCATTGTCTAACTGTAGAAAAAGATTTATTGCAGTTGCCAGAGCTATGAAAGGGAATCATAATTCCTGACACCTCTCCCCATTCTTTCCTCATCCTCTAGCATAATATATCCAGACAATTTGGTTATGACTTAGTAGGTACTGATGGTAGAGCGTAGGGCTCCATCTTGATGGATTCAAACCCAACCCATCCTGCTGGTCTTCTGTAATAACAGAGAAGGTCTCAGAGACCAGAGTGAGTTCAGGGCAGTTTTCAAGTACATAACAATGGGTGTTTCTCATGAAGTCAACATAATCATATTCTCTGATGATGTATCTGCTACACTCACGACTCCATCTGAAATATTTAGGGCTTGTCCTTTTAAGATGATCCCAAAACACCCCCTTCAGCTTGTCTTCCACAAACATGCCTTTTCTGAGCGATTCAGGTGTAGAAGGAGGAAAAAAAAAAAATAGGTGGGGGATTTATCAGGATTAATTAATACACAAGAGGAAAGAGATGTATGTGATTAAACTAACCTCTCAGGTTCATTATAAATATTTTATGCATTTATGTGGCTCTGAATTCTGTCTTTGTCATTTAGGAAATAGCCCTTTGTCATTTAGGAAGCTTCCTACGAGTGAAAATAAGCTGCAAGGATTCTTATACCCAGGTCTGCAGTTGGAAAGACCCAAATAGAGAGCAGTAGGACTCCTGTCAGAAGAGGTAACACTGCCAAGGAGATAGGAAGGGACACACCATCACTGCATTCACTGGGCTGACTGATTCTCTGGAGGCACTTTATATAGGAAATATAGGAGAAAGCCTTGGTGGATGAAGGACAGCTCCCAGAAGAGGGGATGGGTGGGGCTAGCATCCCCAAACTCTCCTTTACACGGGCCTCTGCACTGACCTCTGGAGATGCCCTGAGTGCTCCCTCCTCAGCACCTCCACTATTGTTTTCCCCACACCATCCCCTAGCCCTCCACCATGCAATGTCCTCCTTTTACCCTTCTCTCTGCCTGGCTTCTCCCACCCATCCTTGGAAATCAGGCTCCAGTTCATCTCCACCATGAAGGCTATCATGGCGTTACATATTTAGGATTATCTACATCCCTTGGAACCAGAGGTTCTATTTCAGAGTGGGGTTGATTTCAAGAAGTAAAATTTCAACCACCCAAAGTAATTAAAAAGGAACTTCATTCTCTACTCACATTTCTCAAAAGTCATGAGAAGGTCTCCAAAAGCATAGTTTATAGTCATATTTATTAAAACTCTCTTTCGTCACTGTCCTTCCTATCCCCAAGGGACTCCCACAGCACTTTTTTCAACCCCTCCCCAGAAAGTGCCTCTTTGTCCCCCAGCTCATGAGGCTTTCTTTCTTCCTTTACTACAGCGGGGAAGATTAAAGTAGACACCACATGATTCTCTTTGGTGTTCTGGGGGAAAGGCAATGACTTTGAACATGCGGACCTCATGAATTTGTATCCCATCATATACTTATTATATATCCTTGTATTCTAGACATTTTTTCCTGTGTATTGATCCTGTCTTCCCGAATAAGGTGTGGATTCTTTGAGAACTATGTTTTATTCACCTTTGTATTTTAGTACAATGTAGGTTTTCAGTAATAGTTTTAGAATGAATGAAAGAATTAAAACATATGAAAGTCAAAGATTAAATTTCATATTTCATTAATTCCTTCTGCAAATATCACATACTACACACTCAATTACTATTTGCTGATGATAACAAAAGAGGAAAGCAACCTAATCAGGAGGAAGAGAGGAGGCAAAGGCCCCGATCAACCCTGCAGTCTTTCACCCATAATGAGCTTCAGTCAACCAAATCTCCAGGGCTTCTTCACCCAGTAATCTGTTATTCAGCCTCTTGTACGTGGACGTGCCCAATTCATTATATCAATCTCGAAAAAAAAAAAAAACCACCTGCTTTGTTTTGCTTTTGTCCCTACTAAAATTCATCTTACTAGATATGACCTGTCCTTTCAGCTCTTTGCAACCTGTTTGATCCCTGGGTTTGTTACACACCATGATTCCTATTCTCCGAAGACTTATCAACATGGTTGTAGAGTCGCCTTTTTATTTTTAGTTGTTCATCACATCATGAAAGAAACTCATCTCCACCACAAGGAACTGCAGGTTGTAATTTGAACGCTATGTACATACATTCAGATGCACATTTATGCATGTCACACGGGGGAATGTGCCCACTCCTTCACCCAAAGCATAGGCACACGCTGGGCACTTCTGACAAACACCCACAGACGCACCTCAATACAACATCAAAATGGGTCCAAAGCACATGGTAGGCAGGATGTAGTCTGTACTAGGTGCTACCTGGTTGAGAACACTTGCTGGGGCCATAAAGAGAGGGGCACAGGCACACAGCGAGGCAGGAGGAGGTGCAGCTTCCCAAAGCATGGCTTGAGCATCCTGGACCAGATATTGCCCTCATGGAACCTCATGGTCAAAAAGTTTTCTGAAGGGAGAGCAGGGCCAATTTGCTGAGCTCCTATTATAGGCGTGCACCTTCAGATGCATTTGATCTTCCAGTCACCAAAACACCAGCATAGATCTTATAAACATCAGCATATTTGTACATAAAATTAAGGCTCACCTAAATTAGGCCATGCATCTGTGTCATAAGGTCAGTAAGCGCCAAAATCAGAACCAAAGAGTGATCTCATCCAGGCTCCAACTGCTGCTGCTCTGATCCCAGATAACCTGTTGGTAAACCCACAACCTGCATCAACCTAGACCTCAGCTGCTCCTCCCGGACACACATGCTGCATCCGTCCCTAGGAAATTCCATACATGTCCTCCATCCTCACCTGGACCACAGAGCAAAGCCACTTCTTGCCCACAGTCAGATCCCACTTCCTTTCCCCACAGTGACAATGCCAGGTTTCCATCATCCTCCTTGGGAAGCCCTACTCACCCTGCCACTTTTTCTACCGGATGAGGAACTGAACTTCTTATTTGCTTGGTTCACTTTTCACCAGCAACTTATCAATGGTATTGTGGTTACAGAGCCAGACTAAGTCCAAATCTTGATCCCTCTACTTTCCAGTTGTGTGATTTCAAGCATGTTAGTTAGCCTCTCTGAGTCTCAGCTTCCCTATCTGTAAAAGGGGCTAAGAGCTGTATCTATCTACTGAGCAATCCCTGGGCGGGTTGAATGAATTGATGAATGTGAAGCACTTAGAACGATGCCTGGCACACCGTGAGCATGAGATGCATTCTGGTTCTCACATGTGCCAGCTCTGGGAGCCAGGAGGACAAGATGGACACAGCCCCTGCTGTAATTCGAACAGGGAAATCAGTGCTAAACACGTAATTGGACAAATAATTAATTAGAGTGGAGATGAGCACTCTGAAGGAAAAGGACAAAGGCAATGAGAGCATCTACCAGAGGGTCAGAATGAGTAGGAATCAGGTAGATCAGGGGTCAGCAAACTATGGCTTGGCAGCTTTAGTAAGCAGAGTTACTGGCACACAGCCTCACCCTTCCATGTACGGAATGTCTGTGGCTGCTTTTGCTCCACAACCCTAGGGTCTAGGCAGGGACCTCATGGACCACAAAGCCGAAAATATTTACCATCTGGCCATTTAAGAAAAAGTTTGCTGAACCCTGAGCTACAGGAGGGGGGAAAGAGAAAAACAATCCATAAAGAGGATGTAGGAAGGCTGGCCTGGGGCTCAAGGAACTCGGAAAATGTGTCCCTCGGGCATGAACTCCCCAGCTTCCGAAACCATATCACCTGCACATACAGACACCTTCAGCTGCACCTTCTTCCCTCTGGCCTCTGGGAAATGGCAAACGTTCCCCTCATTCAGGACCGCAGCCTCCTCTTTGCTCAAGATTTCCTCTCCTCTAAGAACCTGTCCTCCCAGGTTCATTCTTTCTTTCTTTCTCTTTCTCTCTCTCCCCATCCCCCCCTCCCCAACTAGTCATCCTACCTCCAGTCTTTCCCACCCATCCTCCCCACTCTGCCTTCAGGGTCATCATTCTAAAATGCAAATCTGACCATGTCACTCCCCTGCCTAAAACCCACCAGTGACTCCCAATTGTTTATGGGTAAGAGTCCAAACTTTAAAACAAGATATACAAAGCTCTACATAATCTGTTCTCACCACATCTGCAACTTTATCCCTGGCAAACTAGGACCACCTATCCTATTGTAACAATCATTAATCTTTCTTCTTGACCACTAACACCTTTGGACGCCCTCCCATGTTTCACAAATCCCTCACCTCATGAGTGTTGTGGGAAGAGAATACAAACCAAATGGTCATGTTCCCAGCTTCCCTTGCAGCTAAGGTCCAGGCTGCCTGAGGTGACCTCAGCTTCCCCTGACAGATGAACCCAAGTCAGGTTCTGAATCTGAAGCCAGCAGTATGAAGAAGGATGCACAGCACAGAGTTCATTCTGCTGAGGGTGGGGACAGCAATGTCCAGGCTCAAGTGGCAGTGCCCAGTGCCCAGCATTGCAGTGTCAGTAGTGAAAGCCACCCTGGCTGTGTCCAGCAAAGAGACAAAGATGTCTCCTCTGCTAACTGTCAGTCTAGTTCTGGGAATATAGCAGAGAACAAGAGAGAAAAGGTCTCTACCTTTACTGGGATTATATTTTAGAAGCTGCATCTGACTTGCTTCTATCTTCAAGTGACCACCATGGTACTGGACACAGAGAATGTACTCAGTCCATGTTTGCCTTTTGTGTTCCAAGCCATTCCTCTGTTTTCAGTTCAGCCCACTGCCTAAGATCTCATTGCGTCCATGACCTTCATCCTGAGGGCTACTTCACCACCAGTGCCACAGCTGTGGAAGTGGGCTAGACTCCACGATGGGCCCTGATCTTGTTTGCTTTTTACAAAATCCCTGGAATAACTATCTTATTCCTTTTAAGTAGCATGAAGCTGAAAGATGGCTCATTGCATGTTCCCGTTGTTCTAGTTATAGGTGACTAAGCGTTCTGATTTATTTCCTTGTGCCCCCATTAGCCTAACTCATCCCAGGACTGTGAACATAGTAGGTGTTCCATGAATTTAGGTTGAACCTGACTTAGTTGTTAAATGTGTGTGTGTGTGTGTGTGTGTATCTCCTCACAAACAGAGCTTGTGAAGAGAGTCACAGAGTCTAATTTTTGCAGAAAAAATTCAGAACAGCTCTGATTAGTGAGTTTGTTCCATTTCCCAAGAAATCGTTTTAACCTTTAAACACAGAAGGTCAGCCTCTCATCTCTCTGTTCACACATAATTCCCCCTGTCCTCTGCTCTCAGTGCCTCGGCAACCCACCGGAGAGAGAGCCCGAGTCTGCGGGAGGGAGAACGTGGGTGCTCCAAGGCCCAGGCTGCCTCCCTGGGACTGACTAAGTCGTCAGAATACGTTGTCTCCCTTGCTACATTATTAATGAAACTGCGAGAAGTTCGGGAGAAAAAATTTTCCCCCACCCAGAATAATTAGCATTTATGCCACACACGTTGCAAACTTAGGAAGATGAACATCAATAAAACAGAAAATGTTCCCTTTGAATCTTATTCTGGAGCCAGTGCCAACGAAGCACTTTGAAAGAGTGAAGGGAGTGGGAGAGCTCAGGTTGAATAAATCAGGGTTGCTGGGTCATCTGGGCACTGTGGGTGGCCCCAGTTAGGGCCAGAGGGGGCTGGGGGAGTCCAGCCGGTCCCAAATCTCTGTAGTATCATCACAGATCCTGGGTAGCAGTACTGGAAGTAGTCAGTGGTAGGATGTCCTACCATGGGTGATGGCTCACAAGAGCCCAGGAGACGCAAAGTCACTGAAATGAGGCCAAGGTCAGACAGGCTGGCTTGGTAACTTCCTGAAAGGCCCGGACTGGCCTGCAGGGCTGACCCTGCAGCTGAAGGAAGTCACATGATCTTAAGTAGGTGGAGGTATCTAAGCAGGTCACTCTAACTAGTGGGAATGATTCGTCATAGAGCCCAGGATTTCAGTAGCTTTTTAACAACCATGTCAAACAGCTAATGGGCCAAGTGTTACTTCCTTGTAGAAGTCTTCCCTGCCTCTCCCATTTAAAACAGCACCCCATCATTCCATTTACCATTGCTAGGCTTTCTCTTTCCTCTCACCACCCTTTGTTAGCCTGTATCATATAACCTACTTATTTGTATTGCATACTGTGTATTGTGTATTACATTTTAATACTAGAATGTAAGCTATTTGAGGACGATGTCTTCTTATTCACTGCTGTGCCCCCAGCTCCTGGGTCAGTGCCTGGTATCCAATTAGTATTTACTGAACTCATAAATATATTCTGAACTAAAACTCTGATGTATTTTCACTTGAACTGCTCATTGACCAGGTTTATCTCAACTGTATTTGTACAATTGTTAGTTTTTAACTTTAAAAATGCAGCATTTTATCTTTTGGGTTTTTGTCCATTTTTCCAGTCTTTCAAGTTTAGTAAGTCTTGATTCCAACACAATGGTGGGTCCCCTCAACCTCATTTCAATGCCTCCAAAACCTGAGCAGCATGCCATTGTCCCTCCATCCAAGTTGACATGCCAGTAGACACGTCCCCTCAGCCTGGATTCATTATTCTTAACCATTTGAGCCAGGAATCATTGCAATAGAGGCTCTCCCTCTGAAAAGGACCTTTGAGATCAATTGATCAGAAGCTTCAGTTTTACAGACTGGGATTCTGGGACCACATGGGGAAGTGAGTGACAAATGGATGGCCTCTCTGTGACATCATAAAAAGTGCAGGGCTTCCCTGGTGGCGCAGTGGTTGGGAGTCTGCCTGCCGATGCAGGGGACGCGGGTTCGTGCCCCTGTCCAGGAAGATCCCATATGCCGCGGAGCGGCTGGGCCCGTGAGCCATGGCCGCTGAGCCTGCGCGTCCGGAGCCTGTGCTCCGCAGCGGGAGAGGCCACAACAGTGAGAGGCCCGCATACCCAAAAAAAAAAAAAAAAATGTGCAGTGATGGGTTCATAAAGCCTCAGCCCCCCTGGGTTAAGTAGGTGCTTCCATAGCAACAAGCTCCCAGGGTGGCCTTGGACGAGCACCTGAATTCTCCAACATCCATGCTAGACAGGTGGGATCCATCCACAAAGTCTGTCTCTTCTTTATCTTTTCCCATACCAAGGGTGGTCCATGAGCAACAGCTGGAAGGACTCAGAAGCCAAGCCAGGGCCCTGGCTTCTCCCCTCTTCACCCTATCCTTCCTTCTCCCTCCTCCTGAGGTGGCAATGCTCTCCTGTTCTCTTCCTTTTCCACCCCACTGAGACATGTAAACTTATTCAGAGGGGGTGCAAATGCCAAGAATATACTGATGAGCTATGGCCAACAGATACTCAAAGAGAAAAGAGAGGTTTCCTGGCGCTTCTGAGAGCATAAAATCCTTTGGCTCTCAGTGACTGGCAGCGTTTAAAAAAAACATGTCCTGAAACAGCCAGAAATATAAGGGTAAAGGGAAGAACCAGTCACAGTAAGTATTTGTTGAATGAATGAATGAATGAATGAATGACTTCAGTATATGAAACAAAGTAAATGGACAGAGTAATGGAACTGCTGGTGCCTCCTCAGACTTACCTTGTCCTAAGTGGGGACATCAGGGGAAATCACAGCCAGTGCCTCCGCACCTCCCGAGGAAAGGCCGGGCAAGAATAGTCCAACATTAGGGTACAGTGAACGCTGCAGAGGTCGCTGTGTGCCCACCTGAGGCCACATCCTTCCTTGGCCTTCTTCCCCTGCCTCAGCCTGCTTCCCTCAGTCCCTGCTCCTGGGAGCACCGCCTCCATAAATCACTTTCTCAAGAATCCCCATCTCCAGCTCTGTTTCTAGGAATGTGACCCAAGACATTATATTTCTTAAAATACAACAGGCAGTGGAATATTTTCTATTGAATCTGGCCCCTACAACCTTTTTAACTCCCTCCCACCAGACCCCTCATTGCTGGTCCCAGAACACAGTGTCACCAGACTCCCACTTCTGCAGCCGGCTCAGGCTCTACAGCCATGACGTCAATGGCAACCCTCAAAATGCAGGGACGCTCAGAAGTAAACTGTCTGCAGCCACAGTTTTAGACACAAAGGTGAGCAGCTTAGCTTGTGAAGTTTCAAAGCTGCCAAAAGGTGTCTTCGGTTATAGGAACAGAACCCACTGTCACAGTCATTAATTATTTATGGAGCAGATTTGGGAAAGAGTCAGGGGCAGGTGGTGAGACAGGCAATACAGAAATGGAGAAAGATTTGCATGTGCTTATCTTAAAAACTCCCGGGTGGGCTTCACACAGGAAAGCAGTCACTCAGGCTGCCCTCTGCCACCAACACCTCACCTCTCTCCCTTCTGGGAGACCGAGAAGGAAGCAGATAATCCGGAGTAGAAAGCTCTGACCTTCCCAGCCTGCTCAGTTTTAGATTCGGAAGGACTTTAAATGACAGGCCCAACGTGGCCACTTGGCGTGGCCTGGAAGTATCCCTGTGGCGCTGTGGCCTGTGTGCACAGACTCCCCAAGGCCGTGAAGAAGCTCCCAGCCAGCACGCCCCTTCCCTCTCCACGGGGCTCCTTCAACTATCCCCCACTCACCCACCTGTTTGCCACCTTCTTCCTTATCGTACGAGATCTTGCCTCCGGCTTCAAGGGAAATGCAGAAGGGAGCAAAGTGTGAGGTACTGAACCTCTGGCTTACACACACACACAACACAGACAACACAAAAAAACACAGAAGGCACACACTATACACCCACAATAGACCCACAACACACACTACAGATACACAACACGCAGACAACACACAATGCATGCGCACACACACACACACCCCTGCTCTCTACCTGCCCTTTCCTCCTGAAAGCTTGGAAGAGGTGACCTGCTCCTCACACACCCCCTCCCACTGCTTCCTCTTCTCTCCCAAACTTTCAACCCCTCTCGCATTGCAGGCCCCTTCCTATGAGCATTTACTGTGCTGGAGTTTCACTTCTTAAAAAAAAAAAAAAAAATGGGACAGGCATAAGCAACAGACTACCTCCCCTCCTACCTGCAGTGAAAATAGAAGCATCAGATGGGCACCACACACACACACACACACACACACACGCACGTCTACACACCTAGTGGGGCCCTCAGTGGCAGCCAGGCCCTCCCACCACAGCATCACCTGTGCTCCAGACCCACCCCTTCCCCACCTCCAGAGCCAAGTCACAGTTCCCTGAGTTAAACCCTCTCTTAAATGTGCAACTCCTTCCTTTGCCAGCTCCTCTCCCACTTTAAGCCCAGATCTTCCTTGGGCTCCTTCACTTCCTGGCACCCAGCATCTGAGGGATAACTGATAACTCCACACCCGTGTCTCCAGCCCAGCTCTCCCACCAGGTCAGCCGCAGGTGTAACAAGTTCCTAGCGGACAAGAGCCTTGAACAAAGCATGTCGAAAACTAAACTTCTCAAGCTCGCCCCCTTTCTCCTTATAATTAATGTCTCACTTCAATAAATTAGCATTTCCAGCCAGCCAGTTGTCCAAACCAGAGACCTGGATATGGTACTTGACTCTTTGAGATTCAACCTCCTTCTCCCTTAACCAGTAAAACTCCATGTCCTATCTTTACATCCCCTAAGTGTCCCTTAATCCATCTCTTTCCCCCTATTTCTTAATTGAGGCCCCCCCATCGCACCTTCTAACACTGGAAGAGCCTCTGTCCTACATGAGGCCCACCCACTCCCATGCACTGCAGTCATCACTCCAACAAGCAAAATGGAGTTGCCACCTTCTCTTTAAACCCTTTCCTGAATATCTTCCCCCTTCACAGACCTCCTCCCAGGAGAAACAGACTCAGGGAAGAGAAACTGAGCAGAATACAGCAAATCCAGGGTCAGGGAAATTGCTGATTCGTGCATTTGTTCGTTCATTAAATTATACCTTCAGAACCTGGAGTTAGTCCTTCTGGGAGTCTCCAGGCCCAAGCATTTAGTGTGCTTGTTTATTTCCTTCATAGCACTTACCTCCATTTGTTGGTTTTTTGTTTTTTGGTTTTTGTTTTGATTCACTATTTTTATACTTAAAAAAAAAAATCTATCTCCCTTTAAGAATAAGTTCCTTAGGGCTTCCCTGGTGGCACAGTGGTTGAGAGTCCGCCTGCCGATGCAGGGGACACGGGTTCTTGCCCCGGTCCAGGAGGATCCCACATGCCATGGAGCGGCTGGGCCCGTGGGCCATGGCCGCTGAGCCTGTGCGTCCGGAGCCTGTGCTCCACAACGGGAGAGGCCACAGCAGTGAGAGGCCCGCGTACCGCAAAAAAAAAAAAAAAAAAAGAATAAGTTCCTTAAAGAAAAGGTACTCTCTCTGTCTGTTTGATATGGTATCCACAGCCCCTATTCCTAGGTGGGACATATAGTAGTCACTTAATAAATATTTATAGAATAAATGAAAGGATAAATGAATGACCACATTGGCACATGGTAGTTTCTATCCAGAGTCAGTTCCATCAACACTAGTTTGAGAACAAATTTCCCATCATCGATCGGCAAGCATTTACTAAGTACCCGCCATCTACAGGCGGAGTGGGGCGGGCGCCAGCAGCACAGATACAGAAAGTGTGATTTCTACACTCAAGTCTCTCTAGGGAGGGAGGGACTGAGGTACAAAGGGCTAACTCTTAGCAGTGTGGGACCAGGGCTCTCCATGCCCAGGGACAGGCCTCGCCTGGGGTGCCCGACACAGATGCCAGCCTTGGAGTGGGGACAGTTCCAGCCTGAGGAGCTGGGCCCTGGGGAATGTCCTCCCTCCTTTGCCTTATGCCAGACTCCAGATACCCATTCCATGCGCTCAGCCCCCAGCAGGAGGAAGAATGTGCCTTCCACTCTGGTCCCATGAGGCTATAGCTGGAGGAGGGTGTGCAAATTTATCAGGAGAGAAGGAAGAAGCACAGGAATGCGTTAAAAAAGAAATGAAGAGAAAATGAGAAGGAAGGAAAAAGGAAAGAGAAAAGCCATCCCCGACGACATCTCTCATCTCTCCTTTACAATCCCGGCCCCGGGCCTTAGCGCGCTCACCGGGACAATGCAATGCCCTTCCCACCAGCCTCCCTAAACCAAAACACCCACCCTGGCTTCCACTGCAATCCAAGCTGCAGCCAGGATCTGGTGTGGGCTTTTATAAACATAAAATCGGATTGTGCAGCTGTGTCACTCCCTGCTTAAATCCTCCTTGACTTCCCTCACATCGAAAATAAAATCCAAGTTCCATGTTCAGTCATGGAAAGCCCTTCATGATTTGGTATCTGCCCCTGTAGACTGAATCCAGCCACAATGACCTGCTTTTTGCACCTGAAAACACCAGGCTTACTGCAGCCACAGGGCCTTTGTCCTCATTGTTCCCTCCTACTGGACGGCTCTGGCCCCTCATTTTCACCAAACTGGGTCCTTGTTGACATTCAGCTTAAACATCACCTTAGCGAAGTGATGCTCCCTTGACTCCCCATTCTGAAGTAACGACAGGGCTCCCACTCCATTACATGCCTGGGGGTTATTTTTCTGTACAACCTTTACCAGTATTTGAATCTTTCCTGGTCACATTTTTCTGTATTCCCCGGTATATTAGTCTTCTACTGCTGCAAAACAAATTACCACAATCTTAGAAGCTGAAAACCACACCCATTTATTAGCTCATAGCCCTATGGGTCTGAAGTCTGGCACAGACAGGCTGAGTTGTCTTCCCAGGGTCTCCCATGGCTAAGATAGAGGTGTTGGCTGGGCTGTGTACTCGTCCGGAGCTTGGAGTCCTCTTCCAGGCCCGTGGGGTTTTGGCAGGATTCATTTCCTTCAGTTGTAGACCTACAGTTCCCAGTTCCTTGCTGGCCACCAGCAAGGTGCAGCCCTGAGCTCCTGAAGGCCACTCCCATTCCTTGCCATGGGGCCCCTCCAACTTCAAAGCCAGCAACAGAGTTTTCCTCACATTGAGACCCTCTCACGTTGCGAATCTACCCCACCAGGAAAAGCCCAGTCCCCACGAAGGGATCGCCTATGTCAGGTGGACCCAGGACCATCACTCTGAAAGTCAAATCAGCCATATAACGTAACCTAATCCAGGGAACGACCGTCCCATCACATTCACAGTCCACATCCACACTCCAGGGGAGAGGATTATACCCAGCAGGTATGCCGGGGGCAGAAATTTGGGGGTTAACTTAGAATTCTGCCTACCATGCCCCACTTGAGGAGGACATTGCCTGCCTTGTTATCTCTGCACCTCAAGGCCTTGGACAGATCTTCCAACCACACAGAGAACATGCTGACAATGAAAGTACTGCATAGCACAATGTGGGAAAGCAACAGCATTGCTCAGAAATTACAGGTGCCCCAGGCCCAGGAGCCCTGACCAGCCCCGGCCCTGTCTGTCCAACCCAGGGACAAGGGAATCAGAATCCCACATGCCTGAACCCAGCCATGGGCCACCGATGCGCCACCACACAGTACTGGAAGCCTCTGGCCGAGACAAGTTCCAGCACATAGCAGATGCTCATTAATTTGTTTTTCATTTATTAATGGAACGAAAGGAAGAGGGCTATCCCTCCTGGAAACTAGAGATGGACAGAATTGAAAGAATTGGGGTGGCGAGAGCAAAACAGAAGCCACGAGCCAATCAAGTACTTTCCACCTCCCTCTGCTCTCAGCCTGTCCAACACCCACTTCCCGAGACCCAGCTCCCTCCAGCCCCACCTCCCCCAGGAAGCCTCCTCTGCCCCAGCCTGAGGTCCTGTGCACTGAACGCCCACCTACCTCATTCAGCCCTTTTCAGAGAGCTGCCTTTGGACCCCTCTCTCCTATTGTGGAGCAGTAGGCCAAGTCCTGCGTGCTATTTGCAATTCACCACGCCTGTGTCTTGGGTTCCCGTCTCACCTTCACTCTGCTTGAGAAAGTGGCTGTTTCACCCACCTTTGTCTCCACCCAGTGCAGATGGAGCACATTTTGGCTGTGAAGACCTCTGGGACCTGCTTGGTGGTTTGGAATTGAGACCTGCTGTAAGCAGGAAATGGGAGCTGGCCTGAGGTGGGGTAGTCGTGGGGTGAGGCATGCCAGGTGGGGTGGAGACAGAGGCGGGGGAGCAGGCAGCAGGAGCACAATATGAGGCCCTGGCACCTGTGAAAAGGCGACAGAGGCCAGAAGGTCACAGCGGACCTAGAAAAGGAGAGGAAGGAAAGCAATTGGAGCAAGAGAGCTGCTCGTCATCAGAGTGGCCTGCAAACACAGGCTACTTGCTTTTGTCCAAACCTGCCTAAAGAGCCACAGTCAGAGAATTGTCTCCACTGTCGCTTCTCCTTACTTCCAGTAGTGGTCACTGTTGGTGCAGATAAAATGAGACAGTGATGCTGGTGGTAGATGTGATATATTTTGCCCTTGACATCCCAGGGAGTAAAGAAAAATGATCTGGTATGCTAGTAGGCTGAAAGGTGACCATAAGCCTATGAGTGAGACTGTCGCCAGCACACAAGCCCCATTTGGGTACGTGAACAGGAAGGTAATGCTCATGCCATGGGTTCAAGAAAGACTCTCATTAGGAGTAAGATGGGTCAGAACTAACTAGACTCCAAGTTCTGGTTCTGGGCTCCCCTCCAGGGAGACTGGTACTTAGCGAGGGATCAGAGGGCAGCCTCAAAAGTGATAAGCAGACCGGGCAGCAGGGCCTGGGAGAAAAAGAAGCTGGGATTATTCATCGGGAAAAAACAGGCAGGCAGGATTTAATACAATCTTCAGGTATCAGAAGAGTTCTTAGGCAGTGCAGGCTAAGTCTTGGCAGTGGCTACTGAGGATAGAATAAGGAAAGGAACTTAATCCCTAGCATAAGGGATTTAGGATAGCTAAGGGGGAGAATTTCCTGATGGTGAAGGTTGTTAAAAGTGGCAATGAATGGTCTGGGGAGAGACTCGGGTCTGCTCTGGAAGCTTTTACAAGTAGAAGAGATTATCCTCTGGTAGGGCAGCTTATCTCTAATCCTGCCTGAAGGCAGGGGAATGGACGCAATGACCTCAGGGTCTCCTTCAGACTTGGAAAGCAGGCTTTCCCATCAGTGGGCCAGGCAACACTGCTGAGCAGGAGATGTGTTTAAGGAATGCCCAGAGTGTTTCTGGAAATAAAAAGGAGCAGCCCCACGTGAGAGTTCCTTTCCTTTGCCTATCTTTTAGCCAGGGCTGCCTCACAGCAATGGCCAGGCTCCTCTATAACCTCAGGTGTAATCAAGGGCACCTTAGACAAGAAAGCCAAGAGCAGCCACAGACCACGCAGAGAGAGATTACTTTACACTCGGCAAAGCACCCAGGACAGCAGAGCCTTGCTGTGGTCTTCTCCACAGAGGGTTCTGCATTAAAAAATCCATGTGGACTGTTTGTATATTTTGGAGATTCACTTTGTTATACAGCAGAAACTAACACACCATTGTAAAGCAATTATACTCCAATAAAGATGCTAAAAAAAAAAAAAAAAAAATCCATGTGAAAAGCTTGCTGGCCCCCAGGCAGTAGCAACAGGGCGTTTTCAACGTGTTGCTGCCAGCCCAGATGACCAAAAAGGGCTGCGCTATCTCCAGCTTCCCTCAAACCACACTGCCACTTCCTGTCTGTAAATTGACAAGCCTTCTGGAAACACTGGCCAGTGCG
Organism: Monodon monoceros; assembly: GCF_005190385.1. Classification (NCBI taxonomy): domain Eukaryota; kingdom Metazoa; phylum Chordata; class Mammalia; order Artiodactyla; family Monodontidae; genus Monodon; species Monodon monoceros. The sequence goes on along the minus strand of NW_021703775.1, from coordinate 70,718,391 downwards.
CAGCTGTTCACCTTGCGGGCCAGGGAAGAAAAGCCCATGACCGTGTGCATGCACAGCTGAGACCATTAACAAGTACACAGAGCACTGGCCGGGATGGCCTCAGAAGGCTTCTGCGCTTGCACAGAGCTCGAAGGAAGGGCAAGATTTGGGCAGAGACGGGAACACCAACATCTTCTGAGGTGGTTTGCCAAAGTGCCGCCCAGATACGTGAACTACTCTCAGGGCCACAGTTGATTCAATGTTTTCTGAAACCCAGAAAGCCAAAGACAAGATGACCTTTGGCTTTCTAGAACCTCGGGGTCTGACTCTGCCCAGTATTCAACCAGATAAATTTGGAAGTGCGTATATCTTTTATTTTCAGTTCTATTTCCCCAGTGAAGAAAGAATTCTTTAAACCCTAACCCTATACCTTCACAGAGCTTGATTCTTCATCCCTGCTATTTCTTTCTTATAACTTGGCTGATGTCCTCCCAGCGCTTTTTCTTTGTCCTCCATATCTCTGTTCCAACTCTTTTACAGCATTTGCACCAGCCCCATCTCTGCTTTCCACCTCTCAGCTCTTGATAAGTCCACAGCTCCGTACCCTCCCCCACAAACAGGGCCCTGAGGCCAGTGTCCTCCCTTCAAGGACACCTTTCCTTCTGGAAACTTAAACATCAGCTTTCTGGACACTCCTACTTAGACCGCCTCGTAGCACAGGGATAGGACTGGAGCAAACGGCCAAGGATACTTAGGGGAAATAAGCATGGAAATGTATTATTCTGCCCATTGCACATGCTGGACACAGGCAGGAGCTGGTTGCAAAAGCATATTAAGCATGCAATCAGCTGCATCCTCGAGCTAAATAAAGCTATTTTCATTTCATAAAGCAAGAGAGGAAGTCAAGTCATTAGGGAAATAGGGAGGGAGCTTAAATGCCTAATTGGAAGCTCTATAGCACTTGCAAAGTACCTTTGGTTTTTCTAAAGAGTTAAGGGAAAAACATTGAGCTTAGAATTGCAGATAGATCGATCTCATGTCCCTTCCCGCATTAGCACAGAAGGAGAATCCCTTCCTGTGGGCTCATCCCAACCCAGGTTACGGTACATAAATGACACTGAGGGCCCAGAGGAAACAAGTGGCTCCCAAAAGCAGGAAACATTGAGGAGACAGAAAAAGTCTTCTTCCTTTCCATGGAAGGCAGAAGCTCATGGCCACAGCACCTCTCTGGCTGTTTTAGTTTCCATCTGTTAGTAAGAATTTTAATGAGTTTGATTTATTTATTGGACATTTCCTATGTGCCTGGTGCAATGTGAGGCTAAACTACCTCTGGAGCGTCAGTGACCTCCTCTGTTAAATGCAGGGGTTAAGCATGATTGGTGGTTTAGCCCTGAGATTCCACAAAAGTGCCTGGGAGCCACGGAGGGGAGGGGTCCATGTGAGAGATGGACAGACAAGGAAGATTCTACTCCCCCATGCCCATGTCCACTTGTATCTGTTTAATATTTTGGGATTCCACGTAAGATATTGTTTGGCGGGGGCAGGGGGGCAAGGTTTCTGTTGCTTAAATACACACACACGCATACACACACACACAGAATCCACCGAGGGCTCCTCCAGGATTGAGAAATTCAAGATGTATTCTCCTAATCTCACCATGCAGATGAGGGAAGTGCTCATTGACCAGCTTGGTAACTTAGTTATAGAACTCAGTTGCTCATAGATTCTCTGGAGCATGTAATCCAGGAGCTCAGAGCATAAGAAAACAAGGATTATGTTTCCTGGGAGGTTCAGGCTTGACTTGTTGATTGATCCTGCACATACGACTGTTTTGAGGTAGAACAAGAGCAATTCCTGCATCACATACTTTTTCATAGAGAGCTCCTCTAAACTCATCTTTTCCCAACTCATCTAAACCATGTCTCTTACAAGTTGCAGAAATGAGAACATTCAGATTAACCTGGATGCTCATCTGGTGATGGGGTCTTCTTACAGATAAGGTCTTTTATCCAGAAAATCTCTGTCTCAGGAGGGCTGAGGGCGTTTATCAACACAGGACTCTTCAATCAAGAGGAGCACACAGGGGCTTCCCTGGTGGCGCAGTGGTTGAGAGTCCGCCTGCCGATGCAGGGGACACAGGTTCGTGCCCCGGTCTGGGAAGATCCCACATGCCGCGGAGCGGCTGGGCCCGTGAGCCATGGCCGCTGAGCCTGCGCGTCCGGAGTCTGTGCTCCGCAACGGGAGAGGCCACAACAGTGAGAGGCCCGCGTACCGAAAAAAAAAAAAAAAAAAAAAAAAAAGAGGAGCACACAGGATCAGCAGAAATAGTCAGGAGGAATAGCCTTCTTGAGCCAACATCATGGTGTTTCTGAAAATTCCCAGAGCCCCCAATTCCAAAGGAATGAACCTCTAATGGTTGAATATTAGGTACTCTGAGTGCACATAGGAGGTAATAACTAGAGCCTCTGGGAAAACTAACTGCCAGGTCCCCTCAAGGAGCCAGCCCTGCAAACACACAAGGACTTAGCCCTTGACTTTTTCTTCTGATCCCTACAATGGGTTCACACTGCACTTTCCCATTCCACGGAATGTCTGCAGCCACCTTTATCATCACAGAGAATGCAACAAGAAGATAAAGTTAGAAAGTACTTCTTCCCCTGATCTGCAGGAATGACCTCCAGACCTCAGGCCTGTGGTTCATGAGAACAAACATATCCACTAGAGTGATCATGAGTAAGTCAGCTTGACACACACATGACATGACATGACGTCCTAAGTGTGATTAGATTAGGTCCCTACCTGCGCTGGAAATGAAACCAGAGGCATATAACGGAGGACCTGCATCGAGTCACACCCAGTCTTTCTGCAACATCACCAAGCTGGGCACTCACGCCTCTGTCCCGAAGCACAGTCTGTTGGGAGTCCCACAGGGTGTGAAACTCAACTGTTTTCCTGGCTGAAGAGACAGTTGGATTTGCATGGGCAGCAGGGACTGGAACTGCAACTACCAAAACTCTAGGTTCTCCCCAAAATTCTAACCCCAAATAGAGACAGCGTGTCCCTGGAGAAATGGCAGGATGTGGAGAGAGGAAGAGGAGAGAAGCAAAGTCGCAGAGAAAGTGATGAACGGCCAGTCTGCTTTGCCAAGCTAGTTATTACTGAGTCGTTTGCCATTTGGCCCCATGTATTTTTAAAGCATATAGTTAAGGAGCATTTATTAAAATGTTTTCAAGTTGTCCTTCTAAAGAAGAGACCCTGACAGGTCACTCAGTATACTGCAAAGGTGGGTTAAATACTATTATCCCTGCTTCAGAGATAGGAAGACACAGTATAATGGATTACCTTAATTTCCCAGAGACATGTGGTGCATTCATTACTGAGAGGGAAAAAGAAAAAGAAAAGAAAAGACAATCAGATTAAAGAGTCCTGAAGCCTGGGCTGCCTTGCCAAGAAAGCCAGCCAGTCTGAGAAAAGGAGAGGCGAGCCCCACACCTCCGAGGGTGCTGCTCCAAAACACGCAGTCCTTAGAGACACAGACACCTTCAGGAGCTCCGAATTAAAATGCACAACAGAAACAAATTCGCCACACAGAAAACTGCGAGGCCTCACCAATCTGCCATGTGAGGCAGATTGGGAGAGAAGGAAAAAATAATCCAGATCCTAGTTTAGTTCAGGAGCTTGTTTTCTTACACCGACAAATCCTTCTAAATATGATTTCCTGATTAGAGTCAAACGTTGGAGGCCCAAACTCTCCGAGATTGTTGTGTTGTCAGCATGTTAAGGTGTTCCTTAGCAACTCTCTCCCTCCACCTTTAGGAGGAAACAACACCTCTACCAGTAACACAAAGCTGGAGAAGCCTCAGCACTTCTGATGATTCACAGCCGGGGAGGGAGGCACAGATATCTGAGGTCGATGGGAGAGTGGGACGCTGGCTGGTAGCAAGACATAGGCAGCAAATGCCAAGGCAGCTGCCAGGCTGTATGCGGAGGCTGTGCAAAAGGAGAGAAGAGGGGCCACTGCATCTCTGTATCTCTACATACTTGCAACCATCATTTGCCATTTCATTTTCATTCATGAAATGCGAATCCCAGTACTTACACAGAGCTAGTATCTTTTTTCTCACCAGACTTAAAGATGCAAAAAGCCCTAAGGAGAGGTCAAGTTACTGAAGGTTAAGGAAAAGGGTTTCCTGAAATGATTTTGTTTTAATCCTAAACTCTTGAATCTTCAGAATCAGTTCGGAAAGAAATGAAAAGCAAAACTTTATGTATCCATTGATTAACTACTTATTACACATTTGGCAGTACGCTGGCTCTTGTTCTCTGTGATTTCCGGTCAGCTCTTTGGGCAATGAGCACCATCAATGAACCCTAAAGCTAGAAGGGACTATCAACTCCAATAATCTCATTTTCCAGATGAGAAAGCTGAGGCCTCATGAGTTTCTCTTCCTTGAGAGATGAGTGATTTACTGACAAAGCTAGAGTATGAATCCAAGTATTTCCACCATGACTACTAATTCTCAGACCAGATGCTTCCAAACTGGACTTGGATGGTCTCTGTCTGAGAAGGGGAGAAGTGAGACTCAATTTGCCAATATTCACAACCTTGGAGGAAGTGATATTCAGCCTAAGCCAAAACACACTGGAAAATTCTCTAATTTAGTCAGATGATGTCTCACTTTACATGATAAATGTTTCTAAAAAGTTGCATGCAAATCAAATTTTTGCAAATTGAATTACTTTTTTAAAAGCACAAGACAGATTGCTTTGTAAAGGAATCCTGGGCTGAAAATGAGAAATATTTCTGCAATTTAAATAATAACTACCTCCATAATTTATCTCTTGTGCAATTCATAATTTAATATTTCTTGGTTTTGTTTAGCATCACTTGTTTAAAACAAGAAAGATCTATATTTATGCAGCTAGTGTCACCAAGAAGTTTGAAGTACATTAATAATAACTAATACTTTCCTTCTACATACCCTTAAGAACTAATAAGGAATTGGTATTCCCATTTGGCAGATGGAAAAAGCCAAGGCACGGAGTAAGGATAGATCTAAGATCATGGAGAAAGTCAATGAGGTGGACAGCATGCCTGCATGTTTTTGATTATAAATCCTGCATTTTTATCTATTGATGTTAGGACACTGTAGGCAACTATCATATTCGAGTTCTCCAGAGAAACAGACCCAATAGGATACATATGGATACATAAGAGGGGACTTATGAGAATTGGCTCATGTGACTATGGAGGCTGAGATATGCCATGATGTGCTGTCTGCAGACTGGAGGACCAAGAAACCCAGTGATATAATTTAATTCGAGTCCAACGGCCTGAAAAAGGGGGCAAGGGAAATGGAAGAGGGGCCATTGGTGTAACTCCCGGAGTCCGAAGGCCAGAGAAACAGGAGCTCCGATATCCGAAAGCAAGAGAAGATGAATGTCCCAGCTCAAGAAGAAAGAGCAAATAGGCCCTTCTTCCACTTTTTTTTTCCATTGGGGTCCCTAGTGGATTGGATGATGCCCACATTGGTGAGGGTGGCTCTTTTTCACTCAGTCAAGTGATTCAAATGCTAATCCCTCTTCTGCGAACATCCTCACAGACACACCCAGAAATAACATTTCCCCAGTTATCTGGGCAATCCCTCAGCCCAATCAAGTTGAAAAATTAACTGTCACAGCTATTGTCTCCCAGGGAGACATTCTCCACGTCACAGATACGTGGACTCCAAAGAAATTCATAAGGCATCTCAAAGATATACGTTCCGGGAATCCAAGACAGCCTCCTACCTTTCTCTCTGCCCAATCACTGGACTCACCTAGGAAACATGGAGACCAGAAAAGAGTCTCAACCAACCCATGACAATGTGGCTTTACCAATTCCCCATCACAATCCACCCCTCTGACTGTAGAGAAGAAAAGAGGAGAAAGTATAGGCTCTGCCCCCAAGAACTCTCAGCCTACTGAAAGAGGCAAGGCTCATACACAAAACTACGTTAGAGTCTAAGTTCATATGGGTCTTCCCCACTGGACTGTAGAGCCTTAGGAGAGGGACCTCTTCATCTTTGCAATGTTAGCGCCTTGCCTTGGAAAAAGCCAGTACCCAGTTGAATTTTTGGTCATATTAAATTATGAAAATGTAGAGAGATTGGGAAGGATGTTATCTGCAAATATCTGGAGAGATGATACAGAATAGATAGAATAAACATATTGTTTGTATCTCCAGAATGAAATCATCTCCACTGCAGTGCGGGAAGATTAATAATAATGCCAACCTCAGAGAGTGGCTGTGGCACTTGAGTGGCAAAATAGATCTAAAGCATTTAGCAAGTCTCTGGCACACAGTGAGCACTTAATAGGCAGTGCCTATCATTTATTTTACAAGGATCACAGATTGTGGTGACAGAGGACCACATGACAGATCAATGTGAGGAAGAATTTTCCAAAAGTATCAAGGGCTGCTCCCTTGTGGAAGCTACTACATGGGTGAAGCTCCCTCTCCCAGAGGCTGGACAGTCATCTCTCAATGAAGATGTCAAGAAAAGTCCTGCACTAGGTAAAGGTTGGCTGACAGCACTGGTTCATTAACCTGGCTGAGAATTAGAATAATGTAGGCAGTGTTTTAAATATACACAGTTTTAGGCCAATCCAGACTTCTTTAACAATTGTGAAAAGACCCAGGAATTTATATTTTAATAAGTATCCCAAAGTGACTTTTAGGTAGCTCATCAAGCATGGATCTAATTATCTAAGTTTGAGAACCACCTGTATAGAGAAAGTTTATACTCCCTTCCAGATTCTGAGGCTCTAGGAATTCCTTCATCCATCCTTGATCACCTTCAGAATAGTATCATGGAAAATCATACAGGTTGATAAAGTCAGAAAGATTGGCTTCAAATCCCTGTTCTGCCACTTCCTGTTTGTATCACTTAAAGTGTATTGATTATTCTCCCAAAGCCTCAATTTTTTTGTCTATAAAATAAAGATGATTACCTTGTATGGATGTTTATTCTAGGAGGGGTTTCTGGCACATAATAATATTTAATATTTAATAAATATTTTATCAGAAAAATGCCTCTCATTGTACATACATACATACATACATATATACATACATACATACATAAATAAAGACTTAATAAATACCAGTTCCCTTTCTCACCACCATCCCAAACTTTCACATTGTGTAGAGGAAACTGAGTTCACTTCAAGCAAGGAGGTGACAAAAGATGAGAAAGTAAGACAACAGAACCATGCATAGATGGAGATACCAGAAGAACAGGAAAATAGCTTGGGAGATTCCAAAAAGCAAGAGAATTCTCAAAATCTGAAGTAAAGCAGGCAGAGAAAAAACACAATGCATTAAATTTCAGTGGGGAAGTGAAGGAGAGTGAAAGTATCATGGATCTTTCCGGATTTTGTTGGGTGTTCTCAATCATTACATCTGCATTTAGAAATATTTATATTTGCTGAAAACCAAGAGCCTTGGCGCACAGGGAGAATGAAAAGAGCAAGGGACAGGGTCTAATTAATCATCAGGGGGCTGTCACACTGACAACTAGAAGAATTGGAAAGTTACAAAGTACCAGCACCAAACAGCATCAATCACCCAACGATGGTAAATAAATTAATCAAAAATCATTGGGTACCAAAAGGTCTGGGGGAAAAATAAGAGGCAGCAGAGAAAAATGATCAGGAGCAGCAAGCAAGCAAAAATAGCAGAGCCTGACCCTGTTTAAGCTGAAGCCAGGTACCTTGGCCACTCTGCCTTCAACGCCTTGCCCACCCCCAAGCAGACTGCCAAGCACAGCTGGGTTTGTAGCTATTACCCCTTCTGTTTTGAATGGGAGATTCACTTAGCATCCCTACTCCCTACCCCTAATAAAAGGGGAAATATTGGCCTTGACAAGTAGGTCATCCTAAATACCACTTTGCTCAAAGCCATTCCCTGACTCATTACTGAGCTGCTATATTTGTGCGTTTGAGTTAAAACTCCCCACCTAGCCTGCTGGGGACCAGTTATTACCAGCCACAGGTCTTGGTGGAATACATGACTCTCTTCTCTGGGATACTGGGGGCCCTCACTGACCCAGAATTATAACACCTGGCCCACCCCCCCTTACCTGGCCTCTATTTCCCCCAATCAGTTTGGTTTTTGTTTGTTTGCTTGTTTTTAACGTGGCAGAAGAGTGGTTATGGAGGATATTAACCAGATCATCAACTTCCCCATTCTTTTCCAATCAGGATGCACACATCTGCCCCTTTAGGTTCACACAGGATTCAGGGGGGCTCAGCCATGAATTAAAAGAATTGAACACCTGGATTTCCTATGGATCCACACAGGTCATGAAATATTCCAGTAGAGTTTGACATTTGCTATGATCCGCCTTTTTAAAAAATATATTTTTGACATGCTAGATCACACATCCTTTACAATTCACCCACAAGGGTTAATCTGCAATTTAATTCCATTTAACAGATATTCAGTGAGTACGCATAGGTTTCTAGCAATGATATAGAAGTAAGTGGGGTCATGTCTCTATTCTGAGAGCTCATAGACTAGTAAGAGAGACAAAACCATCACAGATTACACGATCCGGGCAACTGTGACCATGGTGACCACACAGAGACATAACCCATGCACAGTAGGACTAAGGACAGAATTAACTCTCATGTGAGGCATTGGGAAAGGCTTAAGTAGTGGGGAGCGCTGAGAGAGAGACAGGATTTGATATGACGTGGAAGAATGTTATCACTTGGATGATGGCGACAAGAGAATGGCATTAAAGGCACAGAGACAAACCTGAGAAAAGCCTGAGAAGTGGGTGAATGCAAAATATATGGGAGGAGCCATGGAGAGCCTGACCTTGCTGAACAGAGGAAGTGGGGTCATGAGTGGGAGACAGTAGTGATGAGGGTTAGGAAGAGTCTTTTAAGTACAAAAGCATCCCTCCACCCTGAACAACTCTGACTGCCTGGGTACACGATACTCTCCCTTCTCTAGATGTCCAGAGAGATCACAAGGGTGTCTCCTGGGCCTTCCTGGGGGCTGGAGTCTCCAAATATGACAGCAGCAGCTGTAAACACCACAGGAGCTCCAAGGAGCTAGTCCCCAGAAGGCAGGGCCCATGTTTGAGGCCCAGCAAGGGAAATAACACATAAATGATATCTGAGCACAAATAGGTTATGTACAGATCACATGCACCCAACCAGGTGATAGATAGACAGGTAGGTATCAAGTTGATAATTTGTTGGGTGGGTAAGTTTTGGAAAGTGAGACAATATATATGTGTAACTGATTAATTGAATGAACCAGACTCATAAGGTCCAAGCAAGAAGAACTGAATTTTTTTGTCACACCTGCCCTTTTCAACCTGTTCTATGGGATCATTACTCCCTGCTCCTAAATGAATATCCAACAGTCTCATCACATTTTTTGTTAACTCTCAGATAAAAAGCACATTAAAAAGTCCAGTGCTATGTAATGTTAAAATTCTAAAATCTCCTCTAATTTATGGTTGCACCAGTTAGACCCATCACAGTCTTGGGGGCCTGAGGGGAGAAGTCAGAGCCTGTGTTCTTTTCTTTTGCTCCCTCCTCCCCACTCCACGCTCTGATCTGTGGCTCCACAGGGGTGAGTGCAAGGGAGAGGGAGGGGAAGGAAGGCGCAGGAGAGGTCCTCTGGAATGGTGCAGATATAAGCCAGCATTAGTGCTCTTGGAATACAGGGAATGTCATCCAAAGCTAATTATTTTCTTCATGGGGTGCTTTTACGAGGACCCCCATCTTGCATTTTCTTGCAAAAACAATGCTTCCCGTGGCCCTGCAGCACTCCCTCCATCACTGGCATCTTGCAGTACACCCCTCAAGCCCCTCATCTCTCCAGGGGGTCCTCGTGAGCAGCTGAACCCGATAAGCCCTCTTCCTCAGAGCCTCTTTACTCTACAAGGATGTAAGCTTAGGCTTACATCCTAAGCCTGGTTATACCTCAGAAGGGCAGGCCATTTCTAGGGCCATTCTGATTCTTTCCTCTCTTCTTCCTTCATGCAAGCTGACCAACAGAGTCCAGTCACAGTGTCCACCAAAGGCCAGAGAACACAGGTAAAGCTTCTGGGCAGTCCCCTTGATTAGAGAGACTCCACCTTTCCTTCCTACTTGGGATGCGTGGGGAACAAATCACTACGTGTTGACAACCTTCCCCATCCTAAATCCTGGCCTCCTACCTTCTACCCCTTTTCCTTTACACCCTGGAGGTGGCTGATGAGCTAATGCTGACAGCACAGTTTAGGGTCAACTCCTTTTAAAGTACTTTATAGATGGGCTAGACTATCATTTTAAATTATGGGTGCACTTGGCAGATATTTTTCTCAGACTTTGGGCATCAGCTGAAATTCCAAGCAACCAGAAAGTTTTATTTAACATCCCCCTACATGACTATCACAAACTTATAGAGGTTCAAGAACCCTTAGAGATAACACAAGGCCCCTAACTTATTTTATATATTAGAAAAGTAACACTCCTCCCTTGTCTCACCTTGTACTTCTATCTCATGTGTAGGGGGATACTGAGGCTGCTAAAAGACTGTACCACACCCGGCAGAAATGGCACCTCCCATCTGCTCAGGCAATGTCTCTCAAAACCTAAATAGCCCTCCTTCTCCTAAGAGAAAGGGCCTGTGAGCAGAAAAGGCCATAGTGCAGCTGGGACATGCAAGTCTATGTATTAATCAGGGTAGGTTCGTCTTTGCTGCAGTAACAAATAATCCCTGAAATCTCAATGGCTTAATAGCACAAAGTAAGTTTATTTCTAACCCACTTCAGGTTCTATGGGGATTGATAGTGCCCCTGATGTCCTCTCCTCCACGTAATGATTCAGGGACCCAGGTTTCTCTTCTCTTTTGTTTCTCCTTTATCATGAATTTGAGTTTGCCCTCAAGGTTGTCCACAAGCCAGCAGATGGGGGAAAGGGAGCATAGGAAGTCACACGATCACTTAACCACCTTGGTCATATTACCTCTGCTCACATTTCATAGGCCAGAACTAGTTATATAGTGAACCTAAATCAAGGGAGGCTGAGAAAAGTAGAGAAGTTCACAGAAATCTCCATAGAACCAACTCTGTACCACCTACTGAGCATCAATTTCATTCTGGGGACAAAGGTATTTCTCCTCTTTATTCTGGTGCTAAAGTCCACACTCTTCTCACCACACATGTCTCCACTTTGTGATTTGATGAAGAAGAGGAATTTCATAATCAGAGGCAGGATAGCATTGAGATTCAGAGCACAGACTCGAGTCAGAATGTCAGGGTTTAAATCCAAGCTCCACCACTGGTTAGCTAAGTGACTTGGAGTCAGTCACTTAACTTCTCTCATCAGTATCATAGGGATAATAACAGTACATACCTAAAAGGATTGTTGCAAACATTAAATAAGTTAATATATCTATAGAACTTAGAACAGTGCCTGACTTATGGTAATCCCTACAAAAATGTTTAATGTTAATATTGTTGTTATTTTTATTCTCTATACCAAACTCTTTGCCCTGTTAATTACAGTTGCTCTTGGCTATACATAATTCCTTATTAGCAGACAGCATCTCACTGAAAGATGCCAGAGCACTGTAGTTCATTGCTTTAGAAAAGAAGAAAGATCCCATTGTCTGCAAAGCTTCCTGGTCATTTTTCCAAATCAATTCTCTAGGACAAGGCATAGTCAGAATAAAGTCTTCACTGTCGCATTCCAGGCTGGTAGAAATGCTCCATGCTTCAATAGCTCAATGGCCTCACACCAGCTCTCAGTGGCCTGCAGCCCTCTGAAGAAAGAAGTTATGTCCTAAGGGTGAAAAGTTATTTAGTTTCCCTGCCTGACATTCTAGTCCCAGGCCTTCTAGAAACAGAGAAGCTGTTGTCACCATGCCAGGATGTGACAAATGATGTGAGGGAGTGTTATGATACAGCCATCCATCCACCGTCAGAGGCCAGGACCACAAGGGGACAGAAAATGAACAGGGAAATTGTTAATTGTGTTGCTTTAAAGCTTCCCAAGAGAAACTTCAGAGAGAAGTATGTTTTGCCACCATCTAGAGAGGCATAATATGCTGAAAGCCTTTAGAAGGTACACCACCAGCTAGGCAGGAGACTAGCAGAGCTTGGGGAGGGAAGGAAACACCTCAGAGTCAGTGAAAGCAAAAGACGAACACTACAGAAAGAATCGTTGCAAAAGCAGGTGTCTATTATGCTTGGAGAGAGAACTAAGGTTAATCTTTACAGGATCCTGGATAAGTTACTTAACATTCAGAGTTGGCAGAATATGTAAAATGAAGAAGGTATATATCTTACTTTCTTAAAGGCAGGGGGCTACTCTTGAGAACCCTCCAGAGTCTAAGACCATGTGATTCTTTAAGTATGTGATGCCCTTTCTTCTCTCCAGTGTAGAGTTATTTATTTGATAAATGTAAAATGGGGGATTTCATGGCACTAAATTTAGTCTCACTTACAAAAGATATAAGCAGGATGGAGGCTAAATACATATATAACAAAATTCCATTGCACAAATCACCTTCTCCTTCTGGAGAGTGGGTTCTACCATCACATGCAAATATTTGCCATGCTGTGAGGTTATAGTACATGGGCTGGATATTTCTGAAGGGAAATACCTACTACATGCCCTATAGCCCTGATGTTTTTATTCTCTCCAGTCCACAACAGAGACTCTCTTGAAAGGATTAATACTTTGACTCTAACATGAAGCCTACAGAATCCATATTAAAACAACAGTGTAAAATTTCTGCTTATGCCTAAGAAGGAGTAAGAGGAACCAGATTTATCTTCCTACCTGAAGCCAAACAAAAACAAAATAAAAACAAAAAAAGCAAGCAACATACATGAAGCAATGTTTTTAAAGACTCAGTACATCAGGGAATGAAGGATGGTGATCCCTGAAAGAGAAGAAACAAATGAGAAGAGCCTAATAATTGCCCCAGTTTACTGCCTTGAGAGAGTCTCCAATACATGACCCAAGGAGAGGGAACCTAGGCAGATCCCAGCACACAGCCTGAGTCAAGCAGGTGAAGTTGAAAGTCCAGGGGTCCTGGGCTTTACTCTTATAAGAATTTTTACCACGTGAAATAGTACAATATTACTTGAAGGTAGACTATGAAAACTTAAAGATGTGTTCTGTAATCCTCAAAGAAACTATTAAAATAACTAAACAGAGTTATAGTATAAGTCAATCAACAAAGAAGATAAAGTAGAATAATTTTAAAATACTCCATTAATACAAAATAAGATTTAAGAAAAAGGAAAAGAAGAACTAAAAATAGATGGAACAAATAGAAAACAAATAGCAAGATGACAGATTTATATTATAATCACATTAAATATAAATGATCTAAACACTCCAGCTGAAAGGTAGAGATTACCAAAACCATACAAAAACAATACAAAGAAAGAAAATTTCAGACCAATATCTCACATGAACTTAGACACAAAAATTCTCAACAAAAAATTAGCAAATCAAATCCAATGATGTATAAAAAGAATTATGTCCCGTGACCAAATGGGATATATTCCAGGTATGCAAGGCTGGCTCAACATTCAAAAAGCAATCAGTATAACTCATCATATCAACATGCCAAAGAAGAAAATTCATATGATAATATCAAACGATGCAGAAAAAGTATTTGACAAAATCTAATACCCATTAATGATTAAAAAAAAAAAGACTCTCAGCAAATTAGGAATTGAGGGAAATTACCTTAACTTGATAAAGAGCATCTACCAAAAAAACCGACTGGTAATATCATATTTATGGCAAAAGACTGAATGTCAGAAATGGAGAACAGATTAATGGTTGTCAGGAGTTAAAGAAAAGGGCAGGGTGGCTCAGAGGAAGGGAAAACATGAGATTTTTTGTCGATGGGACTTTTCTATATTGTGACTGTAGTAGTAAATACATGAAACTATTCAAGTGATAAAACTGCATAGAACTAAAAACATATGTACACACATACATACAAATAAGTACAAGTAAAACAGGAAATCTGGGGCTTCCCTGGTGGCGCAGTGGTTGAGAGTCCGCCTGCCGATGCAGGGAACACAGGTTCGTGCCCTGGTCCGGGAAGATCCCACATGCTGTGGAGCGGCTGGGCCCGTGAGCCATGGCCGCTGAGCCTGCGCGTCCGGAGCCTGTGCTCCGCAACGGGAGAGGCCACAACAGTGAGAGGCCCGCGTACTGCAAAACAACAACAACAAAAAAAAAAACAAAAAAAAAACAGGAAATCTGAGCAAGTCTGATGTATCAACATCAATATCCTGGTTTTGATATTGTACTGTAGTTTTGCAAGATGTTACTGAAGGAAATTGAGCAAAGGAAACACAGGATATCTCTGTATCATTTCTTACAACTGCATATAAATCTATAATTAAATCAAAATAAAAGTTTTTAGGGCAGATATTTTTGGATTGGGTAAAAAAAATACAATACCAAATTTGTGCTACCTATAAGAAAAATATTTTAAATATAGACATAAATGGTTAAATTAAAAAATGAAATATATATGTATATATATATATATATATATATATATAGAGAGAGAGAGAGAGAGAGAGAGAGAGAGAGAGAGAGAGAGACATCCCTAAGTATCCATAGGGGATTGGTTCTAGGACCCCTATTATACCAAAATCTACGGATGTTCAAGTTCCTTACATAAAATGGCATAGACAGTCAGCCCTCTGTATCCACAGGTTCTACATCTGTGGATTCAAGCAACCCCAGTCCAGAGTTGGTTTAATCCAGGGATGCAGAACCTGTGGATACAGAGGGTCAACTGTATACACATATTTGTGTGTGAGCATATAACATTAATCAAAAGAAAGTTGGATATAACTTTCTGGCTATTAATAACTGGCTATATTAATAGCATATGAAGTAGATTTCAGAGCAACAAAAACTTATCAAAGATACAGAAAAGTCATGTCATATTGGTAAAGGGGTCAATTACCAGAGTCACATAATAATTCTAAATGTTTATGCAACTTATAATGGAGCTTCAAAATACATGAAGCAATAACTGATAAAACTTCAAGAAGAAATAGACAAGTCCACAATTATAGTCAAAGTTGTCAACATTTACCTTCTGATAATTAACAGAACAAGTACAAAGGAAATCAGGAAGGTTATAGAATATCTGAACAATGCCATCATGTATACATGCAAAATTTGTCCACAGATGTTCATAACAGCTTTATTTATAAGAGGAAAAACTGGCAATAACCCAAATGCGTATCAACTGATAAATAAACAAATAATGGTTGATCCATACAATGGAATACTACTCAGCCATAAAAGGAATGAACTACTTATACACATAAACATGGATGACTGTCAAAATACTTACACTTCGTGGGAAAAGCCAGACAAAAGAGTACCTGGTAGCAGATTCAATTTATATAAAACACTCAAAAATGAAAATTTATAGTGGCAGCAGACCATTAGTTACCAGCAGACATAGGGAGAAGGGAGTGATAGGGATCACAAAAGTCTCCAAGGATCTTTTGTTGATAACAGTTCATTATCTTGAATATGGGGATAGTTTCCTGGATCCTGTATAAGTCAGGCCTAATCAAATTGTATACTTTAAATATGTAAAGTTTATATTATTTCACCTATATCCCCAAAACACACACAGTATGACCAGCACCCACCAAGAGGCATCAATCATTATCCCCAACAATGATCCCTTCTATCCGAGCCAGACCTGTATCTTCACTGTGTCAGACACATGGAACATCCCTCTCCTTCCTTCCTTCTGTCTCTTCAAACTCTATTTGTCCTTCAAAGTCCAGAACAAGTCCTACCTCCTGCAGGGAACCTTTCAGGACCTCTGTCCCTCACTGCACATATAGACTACAACTGTTCTATATGAGAGTATCTTCATCATCCAAATAGAGGTTGAGCTCCCTGAAACCAGGAACCATGTCATCAGGATCTTTCCTCTACCTGCATAGGCCTGAGTCCAAGAAGCCTCAGTTGATACCTGTTGCTTATTTGGTTGATGAATCTTTCACTGATAGGTCTCCCTCATGAGGCTACTCTTCACTCTGTGATGACATGTCATTAATTTTAAAAAGGGAAGAACATCTTCTGTGCTTTTGGCCTTTGCCTCTGCCAGGGACCACTGGTGTTTCCAATCAGAGCATGCCTCTGGAAGGGTCCTGTGTGCTGGCTCATGTAAGAACTCCCTGCAGCTGGCTACAGTGCTGAGCTTGCTGCAGAAAACCAGAGAACCAAGGGCTGCTTTGGTCCACTCTGTGCTTCACATATCCCAGAGGTTCAGCAACGTTTGCAAAGAAGCCATGCACTACTCTGATGTTACTACAGCCTCAGAACATAAGAAAATGTCTAGTGCCGACTAAGTTCTTGTCCAGATGAATAAACCAAGGCCAGGGAGATCATGTGGGCAGTTTTGGGTTACTCACTGAACCTTGCTTCTTCATTCTTACTTTCTTTGTGTTTGGGGCTTGTCTCAAGTGAAGAGATCATAAGATAAACAGAAGGACAGACCTCCCATCCCCTGTTGCTTCACTAGACCAGAAAAGGGTCATCACAAGGTTTCCATGCTCTTCTACAGATGTTTCATGATCAAATTTCCCATCACTTGGTTAAAAGTAATTTCTTCAGCACCTCACACTCCAATCAACTGTTCTTTTTTTTTTTTTTTTTAAAAAAAAGAAAAAAGTCAATAGGCTTACAGCCTTAGAAGTAGATAAAGATATTAGCAGGAGGCCTGCTGGTTCCAACAGTAGTAGACAAATAATGATCAATAGTTTTTATCTCCTAATGACTGGATGGTGATTGGGTAGCCTCCAGCTAAGAACTTCATTGACAACTACAATGTTGCTTCAAGGAGGGAGGGGAAGTGTACCTTCCAGAAACTCCTGGATCTCAGTCACCACAATCCTAGCAATTGAGTTGAACTGGATTCTTTTCTCTGCACCTTGTAATCATCAAGTTCTTCTCTAAAATTGTCCCCACCTTCCATCCCTGCAGCCTCTGCTCAGAAATCACATCAAACATGTCTGATAGCAGACAAAGAGGTCTTGGTCCATGAAAATTATTTGTATCCTATTACGTCCTCCCTGGAGATCTTTATGGGGGTCCCTAACACCACTCATGTCTACAGTAAGTCCCCTACACACAAGCCTTCAAGCTGCGAACTTTCAAAGATGCAAACGTGAGTTTGCATGTCCAATCACATAAGTTAGTTCGTATGTGTGGCGTACATTGTCACACGCGTACATCCTCTACAAGTGGCTGTGCTTTTGTGTACTTTACTGTGCAGTACTGTACAGAGTACCATAGTACAGTATCTCTATTTCAAACCCAGGATGTCTGGAAGCAAGCGTAAAAGCAGTGGTGATTAGCTGGTACCACTGTACTTTTCAAGGTACTGTACTGTAAAATTAAAAATGGTCTTTTTATTTTTTGCGTTTGTTTGTTTTTTATGTATTATCTGTATAAAAAGTATTAAAACCTATTATAGTACAGTACTATATAGCCGATTGTGTGAGTTGGGTACCTAGGCTAACTTTGTTGGATTTACAAACAAATGGGACTTTCGAATGCGCTCTCGTAATAGAACTCATTCGTATGTAGGGGACTTACTGTATTTCAAACTCTGCAGTGAGGACTGAGCATCCTTCATTAGCTGTCCTCTGATTCCTCCATCTTTGTCAACAATCTCCCTCATGCATCAGCCAAGACATGGAACATACTTGCTTTCCACCTACCTTCCTCCTTGCCTTTGCTGAACTGGCTGCCTCCAGCTAACAGGTTCTTTCCTAGTGACCCATATCAGCCATTTTCATAAATTTTCACTCAAAAGCTCTACCAGATAGCACGCTGATTAACTCCACCTCATCCTGATGATATCTTTCCTCCCTGCTCTTCCCCATTTCCCGACACAAACTGTTCAATGCCATCTCATTCGGGGACGACACTGCTGCGGGATTGGTGATATTCCCTGTGGAATGAATTCTCAAATTAATTCTCCAGTGATAGGCAAGAAAATGTCTCTTGGGCAGCAGAGGCACACGATAGCATTTGGCATGTTTGTGAGTGAATGCATGGAGCACATTCCTGCGGATACCACATAGCCTAGCAGTGCATTTCCTCTAGTACGTCAAATGGAATGCCAATTCTCCAGGATGTTAATGGGGACCACAGTTTTCTCTACATGGAGTTCCATGACCAAATAAGCATGGTCAATGTTAAATTAAAGAAAGTTGAAAAGTTTACTGCTGAAAGTCTCACAGTCTTCCACACGTTCAGATGAAAAATTCTCTCCAAGAGGGAGGCATATTGTACATCATGTCCAACTTATATGATCATGGAGCCCTTTATCCACAGAGTATCGCACAAGGTTATAGCAGTCCAGATAGCAGTCTTTGGCAAATATTCCCCTAAAACATTCAGCTCACAGCTTCACTTCATTCTGCTGAATGAGGATCTATTCTTTCCAGAGCCTCGGTTTAGTGATTCAGATCAGCTTTTCTTTGCCTAATTCTCACATGGCCCCAGTGTGTCATGTCAGTCTGTGCCAGAAGAAGAAGAAGAAGAAGAAGAAGAAGAAGAAGGAGGAGAAGGAGAAGGAGAAGGGGAAGGGGAAGGGGAAGGGGAAGGGGAAGGGGAAGAGGAAGAGGAAGAAGAGGAAGAGGAAGAAGAAGAAGAAGGAGAAGAGGAAGAGGAAGAAGTAGAAGAAGAAGGAGGATGAGGGGAGGAGGGGGAGGAGGACGGGGAGGAGGGGAGAGGGAGGAGGAAGAAATGAAAGTCAAAAATATCAGCAAGCATTGAAATTATTCCACAATAAGATTAAAGCATGAACACCTTCCAGCACCAAGCCAAAAGGCAGAAAGCAGAATTATATCTAAAAATCAAGCTGCACCCCTACCACCTGTTCAACAATCAATATGCCATTACCCTGTCTACGGAAGTGGTTTGCAAGTAGCCATTCCCAGGCTACAACAGAGGCAAAGGCAGGATTGGAGAACTACTTTGAATACTTTACCATCCCAAAGTAGAAACTTAGGATTCTGGACACAGGCCTGGGGGAAGCATGGGCTGCATGACCTATGCTGGCTGTAAGCAAATGTAATCACACCATCCAATTAAACCATGAAGACAGCCACGGAGCCAATTGAATCCTTTTCATGGCTGAGGGGAGCTGGGACTGAGATACCAAACTGGACCGTCCTCTCTTATCTTTTGAAAATCAGAGTTGCCTGTTCCTTTGCATAAGCACTCTAGCCCAAATAAATGGCTAAGAAAACACACAACACCTATCAAGAGGTGGCCACAGAAAAATGAGATATCTGTGTTATAGGCAAGAGTGCCGTAGGAAATAGGAGGATTTACACCAGAGAAGAGGAAATTCAGAGTATAAAACTGAATGTCTTCCTATGTCTGAACAGCTCTCATGTCAGGAGTATCATTTGTGTCATTGTGGAGTCAGTTACAAGGGGGTCAATTTGGACTTGATAGTAAGAAAACTTTCTAACTCTGTGCAGATGTCAGCAAGGGTTATGTTGCTCTTTAGGATCTGTAAAGATTGCCTTGGGCAACAATTCAGTGGGTTTTGAAAAATCAAATTGCCTTTCCAAGAATCACTAACGTGTATGTCCATGTGGGAAGGGAGGCTGGATTTATACATCTCTGAGTTTCCTTCTGAAACTAAGACTACGTGTGTCAAGTGTGCCCTTTGTGCTCCAGCAAGAGAGGTGAATATACCAGAGAAGATTTTTACATGTGTGAACCACACTGAGAGGTATCCATTGGCACCAGCTCGCCTCAGAAAATCTCCTGCATGGAGAGGTAGGCAAGGTCTGACTTAGTCATGCATATGGGACTCTGCCATTCAGTGAGGGATGAACATAAAAGCTCTTGAAGCTCTGACCTGAGAATATATGCCAGCAGCTTCTAGAAGTTCAGAAGTATTCTACTAGCATGTGACTTCTGTTTAATGGAAGGAAGAAACTTTCAATCAAAATAGCTCAGCAAGTTCACACTTGACATTACCACCCTGGTTCCAAACATGCAGTAGTGATCTATTAAAACAACACAAAAATATCACTGGGCTCACAAACAAGTAAATGTCTTCATGGATGAGAAACACAACAGGAATTCCAAAACATAAACAGCTCTGAAGTCACAGACCCAGACCAAGGCAATAGTAACTAGGAGTTCAATGCCTCTGGGACAACAAGGGGCTAGAAGCAGGCTCACTGCCTAAAGCTAGAGGGTGGATTGCCCCACCACATTCCCTGCAACACATGCGCTCATCACTTGAGAAAGGAAGAAGAAAGCAATACGAATCCAGCCCCAAGATCAGGAACTAAGCAAGATACCCACTAGCTCAGGAAGAGGGCTAGTAACTTCCCTGATCACACAACTGGGGTGGAAATAAATACCACCATTATAGGACCTGTTCAGGATCAGGGTTAGGCTTATGGAATGGTAAGCACATAGCCACTCAGATAGGAGTGAGCATTAGCAGGAGAAAAGAGAAAGAGAGAATAGCAAAGAACAAATAAGATCTCCCCTCAAAATGGAGCCATAAATCAAAATTCCAACCATGTAAAGAAATATAACACTAGGAAATAAAACAAACGTACAGAGTCATTGAGACAAAAAAGGCAATCTATATCCCTTATATTCCTTTATTGAAGCATGGAAATAAGTATGTCTAGGTGGATTGATGAAAGAATAGCACCCTTTAAATGAGCAAAAATTATGGTAAAAGGCAAAAATGAAACAAAA
Organism: Monodon monoceros; assembly: GCF_005190385.1. NCBI lineage: Eukaryota > Metazoa > Chordata > Mammalia > Artiodactyla > Monodontidae > Monodon > Monodon monoceros. The sequence continues at coordinate 70,697,598 of NW_021703775.1, read as the reverse complement.
AAATGATATGGAAATGAATGGGTAAGAAGTTTTAGAAATGAAAATTATAGTAATGGATATAAATGAATTTTTAAAGCAATAAATGGGATAAAATCTAGCCTGAAAACAGGTGAAAGCAAGTTAGTGACGGAAAAGATGGTGCTGAGAAGTCTACCCAGAGGCTGTGCAGACAGAAAAAATAAGAACTGTGGAAGGTCCATTAGGAAAGATGGAGTAAAATAAGAGGCACAAACATGGGTTAAATGAGTCTTCCAGAAGAAGAGAATGGAGGGAATGGCATAGAAACAATATTTATTTATTTATTTATTATTATTATTTTGTTAACATCTTTATTGGAGTATAATTGATTTACAATGGTGTGTTTGTTTCTGCTTTATAACAAAGTGAATCAGCTATACATATACATATGTTCCCATATCTCCTCCCTCTTGCGTCTCCCTCCCACCCTCCCTATCCCACCCCTCTAGGTGGTCACAAAGCACCAAGCTGATCTCCCTGTGCTATGTAGCTGCTTCCCACTAGCTATTTTACATTTCGTAGTATTTATAAGTCCATGCCACTCTCTCACTTCATCCCAGCTTACCCTTCCCCCTCCCCATGTCCTCAAGTCCATTCTCTAAGTCTGTATCTTTATTCCTGTCCTGCCCCTAGGTTCTTCAGAACCTTTTTTTTTTTTTTTTTTTTTAGATTCCGTATATATGTGTTAGCATACAGTATTTGTTTTTCTCTTTCTGACTTACTTCACTCTGTATGACAGACTCTAGGTCCATCCACCTCACTACAAATAACTCAATTTCGTTTCTTTTTATGGCTGAGTAATATTCCATTGTATATATGTGCCACGTCTTCTTTATCCATTCATCTGTCGATGGACACTTAGGTTGCTTCCATGTCCTGGCTATTGTAAATACAGCTGCAATGAACATTGTGGTACATGACTCTTTTTGAATTATGGTTTTCTCAGGGTATAGGCCCAGTAGTGGGATTGCTGGGTCGTATGGTAGTTCTATTTTTAGTTTTTTAAGGAACCTCCACACTGTTCTCCACAGTGGCTGTATCAATTCACATTCCCACCAGCAGTGCAAGAGTGTTCCCTTTTCTCCACACCATCTCCAGCATTTACTGTTTGTAGATTTTTTGATGATGGCCATTCTGACTGGTGTGACGTGATACCTCATTGTAGTTTTGATTTGCATTTCTCTAATGATTAGTGATGCTGAGCATTCTTTCATGTGTTTGTTGGCAATCTGTATATCTTCTTTGGAGAAATGTCTATTTAGTTCTTCTGCCCATTTTTAGATTGGGTTGTTTGTTTTTTTGATATTGAGTTGCATGAGCTGCTTGTAAAGTTTGGAGGTTAATCCTTTGTCAGTTGCTTCATTTGCAAATATTTTCTCCCATTCTGAGGGTTATCTTCTCATCTTATTTATGGTTTCCTTTGCTGTGCAAAAGCTTTTAAGTTTCATTAGGTCCCATTTGTTTATTTTTGTTTTTATTTCCATTTCTCTAGGAGGCGGGTCAAAAAGGATCTTGCTGTGATTTATGTCATAGAGTGTTCTGCCTGTGTTTTCCTCTAAGAGTTTGATAGTGTCTGGCCTTACATTTAGGTCTTTAATCGAAACAATATTTAAAAGCTGAGAATTTTCCAGAATTAGACAAAGACAGAAATCTTGAGAACAAAGTTTCCCTCCACTTATCAGAAGGGGAAAAATAAAAATAAATCTATACCTAGACATATCATAGTGAAACTACAGAGCATTAAAAGTAAAAAGAAGAATCTTAAAATCTACCTTTAGAAAGAGCTATCAAATTTAGTTGACAGCAGGCATCCCAAAGTCAAATTTAGATACCAGATGACAAAGGAGTAACACACTCAAAATGGTGAAGGAAAAACACTTTGTAGTGTTTATATCCAGCTAAACTATTATTTTGGAAAAAAGGCAAAATAAAGTTGCTTTTCAGACATATAAAATTGAAATCAGATGGAAGATAGGATACATAGGAAATAGCTGTGAGCAGAAAACTGATATGGTATATCATTAAAAATAAAAATAAACACTTATCTAATATATGTGTCACTATAAAAATATACTGCCTGTTGGTTCAAAAACTGGCCCCCAGACACAGAGGGCAAGGAGAGATGGAAGAAAGAGGCAGACCTCTCCAGAGTCGGGTAGGTGCAGGTTTAATAAGCAAGGGACTTACATACAAGGCTTGGGCAGCTGCAAAATGAATAGGTCTCTGCACGCACCTGCCACAATCTGAAAAGTTTATAGAGGGGGCTTAACTAGGTTCGTAAGTATTCAGTCCAGACGGTCTCAACCACACCTTACACTCTCAAGGCTACATCCTCGAAATCTGCTCCCTCTGGGAGAATGTGGGGTGAAATGTACATTCCGAGGACAGGGGAGGGGTGAGGAGCCTCCTATTGCCCGGGTCCAGCTTGAAGACCAACCAACAGTCACATCCTCTCAATGACCTCCTCCAACACTGCCCCATTATCCTGAAATAAAATTTGTAGACAATATAATCTTTCCTTTACACATAACTTCAAAAACATCTGTAGGCAAACTCTCAGGTGGCAAGCAACCAGGGCTGGAGGAGGAGAAATCTTCCAGTATGTGAGGAGCAGCGGGAGTTGGCAGTGCTTGGCTGAGGAAATGGCTCCTGTGATTGGAAGACTGGTTACTTACAAGGTGATTGAGAAAATAAGTCAATAAAGTAAGAATGTGCAAGCCAGGTTTCTCATTGTTGAGAATGGAGGTACAAGTATGGAAAGGAGAAGTCTAGAATAAACCTCACAATGTGAGATTGTATTTAGGGATACTGATGTAAAGTTACGGTTCCTAATAGATAGATAAATATACATGTACATAGCAGTAGACATAGATATGTAGTGAGAGAGAGAGAAAAAAAGAGAGGAGAGATCGATTCTAGCTCTGTCTGCTGAGAAGGCCTGGAAGCAAGACAAACAAGCAGCAATGAACACACCCAGCACCAGATCCTGGTTTCTAAAGGGCACCAGGGATTCCTAGAAAAATGGCTGATTCCAGGGCTGTGGCAGGGAACCAAGCCTGGACCATCTTGTGATGGAATGATAGGAATGTGCCTAAAAGATGCAGAATCCAGCTTGACAGGTGTTCCACCAGCCAAGTTGAAAACAACATGGGCATCAAAATAAATGCCAATGGTAAGGGATTATAACCCACTGAATAAAATAGGAACTCATAAGTACATACATCTATACATAGTAGTTCTACCTTATGTAGAAATGCCAACTCGTAAGTGTAGATAGAAGGCACCATGCAATTAGAAAATTGCCATTGGACAACTGATTCAGGCAAGATTCACCAGTAGACTCTAGGGTGAAGGTTTGATAAGGAAGAGCATATGTACATAGTATCACAGGATCTGCTCTTAAAAATACCTACTAATTAGCTTTACAATGGAGAAACCTGATGGTTACCATTTTAACTAAGTGATAAAAGTTCACTGTTTTATCCTTATCAGTAAAGGGAAAACCAATATCATGTGTCTTCTGAAATTACACACTGAGAAGAACACAACATCACCTCTGTGACGTTCCTGCTAAAAATGCACAACCTGAAATCTATTGATGAGGAAACCCCAGACAATGCCCAACTGTGGAACCATCTACCAAGTAACTGTCCTAGCCCCTTTAAAAACATCAAGGCCATGGAAGACCAGGATGACAGAGGAACCGCTACAGGTTGAAGGAGACCAGAAAGCCATATGACAACTAAATAAAACGAGTGAACCTGAACTGGCTCCTGCGTCCATAAAGAGCATTATTGGGACAAGCTAGGCCTGTGAATGGGAACTGTGGTCGTGTATATGTGATGGTAATAAGATATCAATGTCAATTTCCTGATTGCAAGAGGTGTAATGTGGTCTTAGAGGAGAGTGTCCTTGTTCTTAGGAAATACATACTAAAGTCCTCAGAGACAATAGGGTATCCCTGTGCACTTAATCTCAAATGTATTAGGGAAAAAAAGAGAAATGTGTGCCTTTATACATACACATACAGAGAGAGATTGGTAAGGCAAATGTCATAGTGTGTTCTAGAGGAAAAGTTACAAAATAGTATTACAGAACAACTGAATGAAAAGGAAAACACTTAGAAGGAAGTTGAATTTTAGATCAACTGAACAATATATAAATTTCCAACTGATATTTAGCAAATTGACCTTGAACCAAGACATGAGCCATCTAGGGAAAAGCCCGAAACGGGAAGTTGGTTGCCCATGTTGACCCACAAAGGGGCTTCCTTTGTGCCAGAAACTGACCTGCACCAAGGCTGTTCCTCAGAGCTTCTCATCAGAGCCCTGTCAGAACCAACGTTCCCTTTTTATAACAAGCTTTTAATAATGACCCGACTTGAAAGTCATGGATAATATATCTGACCCACATCACTTTTTACAATAGAAATATATTGTCCTAAGTAAATGGAGTGATTAAAGTAAATAATCTACAATGAAATGCATAACTCAATATGTAAGGGATCATGCCTATACTGGAAGACATAAAGTCATGAGATGTTCACATCTATATCTGAAAGAATCATCATGAAGGTGATACCTAAAAATGCAGGCTAATCCAAGCGTCTTGTATTTACGACTCATTCTCTGAGTGCTATTTCTATCAGTGAGTTCATTTTTCAAAATGGTGAGCAACTCCTGGTAAAGTTCTAAGCAAAACAAAGTACATCCTCACCCCATTTCACTGTATTCTTAGGAAAAAAGCAGCAGCAATTTAAAACATGCAAAGACAAATACCAATATAACGTACTAACTAGAATGTCATGGAGAAATACATGGGAAAGAATGTATGAAATAGCACTTCTTTCAATCTGTAAACACTCAGGAGGATGACTAACTAGAAGACATAGCAAAATGGCCAGACGCTTGTGTCTTTACATAGCCTCACCAGGAATGAGACAGCTAGAAGCACAGATTGCTACAATCTGTGGGCAATTCCGATACCATGAGAGGCGCTGCCATCAGTGACAATGATTTTCCATGATGGGAAGGATGTGAGCAATTCCTGATAAATTTTTGAACGTCATAACGTGCAATATTTTCTCAATTTACACAGTAGATATAGTCCCTGGGAAAGTCAGTGCAGATCAGCGTTATACACAAAATACTTTGTGTTATATGTAGAACAGTTAAGACCTAGGCTCAGCTAATTGACAAAAGGGTTTTCACCTACACCAGCATCCACTGAGATATTCACAATTCATGCAGGATGTGGGACAATTCCTCATGTACAGGACCCATCCTCCCCCTCCTGTCCACATCACTGGATAAACCAAAGGCCTCCTCAGAGGCAGAACTTCTCCAAAGGTCAAGAAGTCTTCCTAAATGACCAGTTAGGTCAGAACAGAACTATAAGCATGTGGTCTACAGATTTTTGGACCCCCTGTCCCAGCCAACACCAAGGCTAAGGAAGGTTGGACATTTGAGCTCAGAGCACCTGCTTTAAGCCCCTTCTGCAGTAATGTATCCACCACAGGCAACCGATAAAACTTCATGAATGAATGAGCAGGTCACTTTTCTGATTTGCTGTAACAAGCAATACAGATGCTGTCTGGAAAGAGGTCAGCAAGATCAAGTAAATCCAAGTGTAAATAAAAAAGGGAACATGCCCTCAGATGCACAGTTAGAAACAGTCAAGTGCTGCAACAGAGCCAAGATTCAAAGGCCTCCTTGGAAGCTGCTGCGGTCACTTCTCTGCTATTAGGCAGCTCCAACTTTCTCAGGTTTGAGGGTCAGTGCCAATTCTGCTGGCTTGCTGGAAAGAGGTCCCCAAGCCACACAAAAAAGCTAAAAGGTATTACAGGGTTCTCCTCAAAGCAGAAAGGCGGGTGAGGGGAGATCTTTCTGGAACTTTCCCCCAACTTGGCTGGATGGGCTTCACTGAGCACCGTAAGTGGTCACAGAGACCAGGCCCCTAGAATCACAGAGTCGGCAGGAGCAGAACCACAGATTCGTTCATCTTTGTTTTTTGAATTTGATGTAAAATCCTGAGTGCCTAACATCTTATAGGTGTTCAAAAATTCATAACTATGATTGCTATTTCTTTTATTTTCTGTTCGTGAACAAGCAAAAAATTAATAGCCTCTCAGCTATTTCCTGGGACTCCAAATTCAGTATTTACAAGATGAAACTAGGTCTGGGAATCTGTGAAGTTTATTTTCACCTGATACACATTTTACTGTCAATCTTTCCACATGTCTTTTACCAAATTTTTTAAATGCAGCAAACCCAAAGCAATTTAAGCAATTAAGTGCACTGAATAGAAGTAATTTCCCAAAGATAGAGCCAAACGGATTATGAGCATGAATAAAAGATCACAAACCAGATACCCCTTGGAGATCCACCTCCAGATGGAGAAGGGGAGACTCTCCTCTTTCTTTTCCACAACACTTGGATCCATCAAAAATGCAGTCTGTACATTTGGTCTCTCCTCTTTCCTATTTTTCAAATATCCTCCTACCTGTGGGGGAGCATGAGGGCCAGTGGAAAAGGCCCCGACTGAAGCTTCTTTTGCCTGGCCACCTCGTGTAGCTCACCCTCAGCGGAAGTTCAGTGAGAGACCTTTGCCCCTCACACCAAATAGAAATGTCTTCATGAATCAATAATTGATCTCAATTCAGTCCTCTGAGTAAATCTCTCCTTCCTCACATCTCCACCTGTTAGTATCCCTGCCAGGCACAATTTTGGGTGGAGCTGGGGTCTCTTCCAGATCCCTCCAAGGGCTGGAGTCACTGGACACTGAGTACACAGATCTATTGCTTTTATTTCAGGAAAGAATGTTTATTTTCAGCAACTGCATCTCTTTTGGAACTAGACGCCCCAGAAACTCTAGGAAAGCCATTCAACAAAGGCACGTCTGAATCTTGTAACACTGACACAAAACAGATGGACCCCCGTTTTCTCCATTCCATTCAGCATAAACCAGGAGTAGTTCTTTTCCTTCTTTGTGCTAATTTCTGCTCTCAGCTAGACCAGTTAGCCCTGTGAATGAATAGGGAGCGGAAGACTCGATCATGGCAGTAGCCAGGGGGTCAGCTCTTCAGACTGACAGCCCCTTGCGCCCAGCCTAATGAGCATCTGGGGCTGTGTTCTTCTCACTCGTGTCACTATGTTAACTCTGGGGTGTGTGTGTGTGTGTGTGTGTGTGTTTGTGTGTTTTGCCTCCCCAGACCTAAGGGCAGAGATGTTTTATAAAAATCTGTCTTCCCTACCACCATAGCTCTCAAAACAAGGAATGACACACATTAGCAACCTAAATCATGTTGAACAAAGGAATGAATGAAATAAAGTACTTCTGGCTCTATTCCCAACACTGGAAAAATAACTGCAAGCATATGTCCGCCCAGCACACTTGCTGAAATGTCTCCATGAGATTCAGATACTCACCGCTGAGCCCACAACCCTTGAGCCTCTCTCTCTCTTTGTGCAAAATGAGAAGAAACCAGGTGTCCTCACTAATCTCCTCCAGTGCCAGGAAACAAGGGGTGCAGTCTCCACAGATGTGCCCACTGACCCTGAGAGAAGGAGGAGAAATTATTGAAATAAATGCCAACTTCGAAAAGCATCCCGCAAATGCAAAAATACTCTTATGCTACCTAGCAGGCTTGTGGGATATAGCAGGTGGCATACACTGTTATCACTGCAGACCATAAACACACACACACACACACACACACACACACACACACACACGTGTAATGCCAGGACAAATAATGAGCCTTGATGCTATGGCCACATCAGTCCAAAACCTTTGAGTCACAAAGAGACTGGGAAACTGTATCTGGGATATGTCTTACTAAACCTATTAGCTAGGACTGGGAAGTAATCTAAACAGTTGTGGACTGTTTCAGAAGAATCTGTTGTGAAGGAGATACGTCTATGGGTTACTTACTATTAAACTTCCCATCAGGGAGGGCACCTCCTGGCTGGCTCACCATCAGACCAAAGCCCTGGCAACACTCGTAGGCACTACTCTCCCAGTTCTCAGTTCACCAACACTTTCTTTTCTGACCGTGAGGAGGGAAGTTCTTGGAGCTCTAAGTGTGCAGAGGTCCCAAGAGAGGGGCATGACTTCCAAGAATCAGAAACAACAGAAAGAGATGAACAAATCTAGGGAAGAAGGCAAGTCAAGAAGGATTCGAGCCAGTCAGCCATCAGAGAGCCAGCCAATAAACCAGGAAGGGCTTTTGTTTGACCCACCCTCCCGGTCCACCACACACACACCACAGGTTTGAATTCCATTGGTGAACACAGGCTGGACTTGACTATGATCCCACCACATACCATAGTGCAATATTCGCTATTGGGCACTGATCCGTAGTCCTAAAATATCAGGCGTTCCGTAGATACAAAATCATCCAGTATGAATTAAGCTAAGACATTTGTAACAGGTGTGATTGACATTATAAGATGCCTTAGTCACTGTTAACAATGAGCCTGCAAGTCAAGCCAACTCTTGAGTTTATGACAAATGACTGATTAGGAGAGAGATTTAAAGGGTACCAGCTAACGCTGGAAATGAAGTACAATGGGCAGCCTGAAGTTTCTGTATCTGTGAGAAGATACTCAGTATTTAGCACCAACAGAACAATACAATCAAGCTTTGTGTTTTTCTTTTTTCTTTTTTTTTTTTTTCACAAACCAGAGCAAGGCGTCTTAGGAAACAGGTGCCAAAGAATAGATGTGTCCTGAAGCAAAATTACTCAGTATAGTCCATAGAGGTCAGATGTGCACTGAAGAGCAACTAAGCATGGGAGAGATTCAAAAAGACCCTGGGAAGCAGAAGACCTGGTGAATAAAGCTTGGAATTTGTATCAAACTCCAACATCGTATAAAAGAGCAACAGAAGTGAAACGGGAGCATTTCCTTAAAACTGCAACCAACCTGGAAGTTGCCCGGAGTTGACCAAGCTGCAAGAATTACCATAACTAGAACAAGCCCAATGCAGGAAGGGTTGTACTTGAGTGGGTGTATAATCACGGATGTGCAGGGTCTCTCTACGTGAATGAGAATGAATTCATCTCATGCATGAATGAGAAACAAATGTAATAGGGAATGCGTCTGTTGAAAACAGGAATTCCATCCTTGAGCTCTAAGTGATGCTCTTTTCCACAATTAGAACCACCAAATCCCCAGAAGGTTTTGACAAACTCCCACATAGCTTTCTGTTGGCAAAGAGGGGAAATAGTGAGGCCAGAACATGAAGGAATTCCAGTGTGTACTATTTAATGAAGTGTGAACTACAGTATCACCGCTAAATGACATTTATCTTAAGCACCCAAGCCCTGAACACATATATCCACCAGAGAATTTTTTTCCATGAATATACCTCCCCCTGCCTCCTAAGGTTGGTTCTGGGCATCTGGTTCTAAATGTTCACTTCTGTTGATTCCTGACTCCCCCACCTCAAAAAATGAATCCTCTCCCAAGAGCTGATGGGTCCCTTATACAAACAGACTTCTTGTTAATGCGCCTCACCAGTCCACCACGCATACTCAAGCATACATGATAAACTTGAACTCCATTGGTGAGCTCAGACTGGACTCAATCTATGGCCCACCACACAGTATTTACTAAAGCTTGCTGAGCTCAGATTTGGGGGACAAGAAGAGGGGCAGATGAATGGGTCCTAAGGTAAATTTGGTAAGGATAACCCACAGAAGTCAGATGTGTCCAGGAGAGACAAAAGGCACAACAGAAGGAAGGAGGGGAGGAGGAGATGGGGCAGGGCCTCTGTCCTATGGGAAATTCAAAGAGCAATTAGGGGGAAAAGATATACTCATGAGACCAAAGCAATTCAATGCTGAGTGTATGGTATACAATAGGGGTTCTTTACCCTGGCTGTACATTAGAGTCATTGGAGAGCTTTTAGAAAACAGTTATCCTGACCTCACCCCAAAAGATTCTAATTCAATTGTTCTGGGGTGAGATGCAGACAACAATATCATCTAACAGCTCTCTGGGTGTTTCTAATGTACAGCCGTGGTTGACATGCATTTATTCCAACTACAGAATCTATAAGAGCTCAGATGAGAGGAAGAATCCTGAGGGTAGGAGCAATCAGGAAAGCTTCCCAGAGGGATAGGTAGGGAAGGAAAAAAGAACCAGGACTGTAGGGTAACAAGGGGAGAGGAGGTCTGGAACATGTCTGATTATGAAGGCTTTGAACACCAAGCTCAATAGTGCAAACTCGATCTGATAGACAATAGAAAGAAATGAGGGTCCCTAAGGTGGGCTGGTACATCCACATACACATGACAGTTTTCAAGTTACAGGGCATTTTTCCATCCATGGTCTTGTTTGTCCTTTCAACAACAATAGAGATAGGCAAGCAGGGAAAACATAAACATATCCATTTTACCAATGAGGAAATGGAGACTCATAGAGTTTGAGTGACTCAGTAAGAATAGTGTTTTCAGAAAATTAGTCCAGTGATAGCATGCAGCGTGAATTACAGTGCGGGAGAGGTCCTGGAGAACACAGATGCCTTCCCATAAATGGGAGATAATACCAGTCCACAGCCTGGGAGAAGCCTTGGGAAACACAGCAGAGAGGGGGTCTAAGAGTCGCCTTACTGCCATGCATCCCTCTATTTGTGTTTGGTGCATGGGCACTAATCTTTAACACAGCAGATTAAAGTTGGAACAACTGTGTCTGCATTAAGAATTAGGGAGGCTGCAGAGCAGACGGGATGGAGTACACCTGAGCAGACATGGCTGAGAACTTGGCCTGCCAGCAAGGGGAGCATGCCTACATGAATTGATTTTAAAGGTAGAGGAAGCTTTCTCTCCATTCCTGAAGTTTCCTTCCAAGTGGAGAGAACTCTATTGTTGACAGACTTTGATCTCTCCCCATCTCCCAACACATCATTCATTTGACTGGTGAATTTGAGAAAAATAACTAAGGATGCTCACTTGAGCTCTAGCTTCATTACTTCTGGGAGCCAGCCAGTCCAGGGGGAACAGGAGTTCCCCCAAAACTCTTGCCTGGGTAGCCCTTTCCCTGTAGAAAGCCCTGTTCTGTTCAGTGCTACCAGGGTTGAGTGGGTGAGCCTGCTTCATTCTGGGGCTGAGAATCAACAAGCCCACTTGGCTACAGAACTGTAAGTATGACCTCCGACTTAGCTGTCCTCAGTGATACGTTTCAAACACACTCTTACTCTTCATTCAGTTCACAACTTCTTCAGCGCCAGGAAAGATAAGAGGAGCACTACTCATAGGGAGGTTGCTCAGAGACCCCGACAGTTGACAACATTATTAGAGCAAGAAAACAAGGAGATTCTCGGCATAAGCCCTGTGATAATGGCAACCCCAGGGTGGGTCTTCACCCCTCAATAGGCTTGCAAAGGAAGAGATCACTGATGACTTTCCAAAGGAGCACAGAAGCTTAATCTCTCCACCCACCTGCCCAGTGGAGGAAGCTGCCTCTGATTCAGCTCTGGAACCCACTCTGGGAAATACCATCCGGCCACCAGATGGTATTTCCGGTGCCCAAATTTTGCAGGCGTCTTGTTTAGTTACAGACTGTTGCCTCCATCAAACTCCTTCATTCAAACAGTCAAATAAATGATTGGCAGGCTCTATTCTGTGATTTTTACAGCACTGACAAAGTGCAGAAGCCAAGACAAACATTTTAATAGTCTTTACCTTGTAAACAGCCTGGCAGGCCAGCTGATTAACAGCTTACCTTTAAAAGGCAAAGATGGTATGAAGGATCATTCCTTTCTTCCTGAGATGAGATAATTTTGTAATTCTAGTTCCTTCAGTAAGTCTAAAGTCTGTACCTTGTAGGGAGCCAGAGCCAATATTCATTCTCTATTTTTTACAGGTCTTGGGATTAAATCTTAGACTAGGTTGAACTCGATCATCTAGAAGCTGCAGCTACCCGCTTGTTCCAGGAAATATGTCCTCTGGGTCATAAGCTCCTGTATCAATACCATCTCCTTTTACCCAAGACTCTTAGATCATTCTCTGCCCTATGGAAGATGTGTAATAAGTATACACATTTAGCCCAAAATATAGTTAAGTGATGTGATAGAGAAAACAGAAATTCAAATTTTAGGGTTTTGTGAGGTTTTTGTTTTTTTTTATAATTTCTGCTTTTAACATTCGGTTCAGTAATTTGCTCTCCATTTACCCCAATTACATTTCCAAGACTCCACGTTATTAGCCCACTTTGGTTACATATCTAAATAAGCTCCACTGTGGTTAAAATTTATGCCAATTTGTCAGTTTCATGTCCTTCTCTCCTCTTCTACCCCTTGGGGCAGGAGGGTGGGGGGTCAACAGAGGCCAGGTTTTGGCAGGAGATTGAAATCTGGGCAGGACTTAGTGTTTACTAGAAGTGTGTTCCCAGAAGGATGGGGCCGGAACATGAGTGACTGTCCCTGTGAAGGGAGAAAGTTCACGAGACACTCAGTGCTAAGTAGAGGGGGACCTACTGTCCTATTTCTCTCTTTCTACACATAATGAGACCTTGGAGAGAGGATTTCTTTCACAGAGCAGGAAAGGTAGGAGGGAGTTACTGCCACTTCCAGATCCTTTTGTTATTGCCAGATCCTTTTGCTGGCACTACTGTACTTGAATTTCTTTTCTTTCTTTCCAAGTTTATGTCAGTGTCCAGTTTAAGCCTTGTCTCCTCCAAGAAGTCCTCCCTGACTATACCCACTGGAATAAAGTCCAATCCAGCCAAGAAGCACCCACCACCAGGTCAGCCCTATAGGTAATGCCAGCATTGGCTGTTTGAAGACACTGTTGTGTATTGACACAAATAAAACAAGATAAAGAGTAGAAAAAATCAAATAAGGGAAGAAAAAGAACAAGGAGCAACATGGGTTCAAACTATGGTGCTTTCAGATGAAAATGAGAGACTAGAAATGGCTAAAAATTATGGAGGAACATCAGGGTTCATCTAGCTCTGACTCTGATGAACAAGTTCTTCCTAAAAAAAAATAAAAATATTTCCAATAAGCCTTAGAAGCCCTCCACACTGGTCCTACTTGAATCCTTGAAGAGGCAGAGAATGCATTTCATCTCCCCAACTCACTCTGGCAACATCTCCGAAAGTTGAGATCAATTCCTTAGGTTGGTTATGGTCTATTTCCTTGCGCGATAATGGAAAGATATTATTAAGATGGACTCTTGCATTCATTCTTTCTCACAATCATTCTCTGTCCAATATCGGTACAGGGGCACAGGAGTCTATCAGTTGTTTATCTATCTCTCCACACATCCATTTAGCACCTACTTAGCATACCAGCTGGATGAAATTTCAAGAAGCCAAGCACTCCCAATCACATTGCATGCAGCCTTGCAGTCAGACACCGAGGCTACTCATTCACTCACTCAACACTCTATTTGGGAATGTCTACAAGACACCAGGCACTGTTCTCAAAACTGGGTGTACAGCAGAGAACAAAACAAGCAAACTTCCTGCCCTTTCAAAGAATCTATGTTCTAATGAGGGAAATAAACTAACAAGAAATTATAACTATATATATAAGATAATGTAGTAATAAGTGCTATGGAGGAAAATAAGGTGGTATGAAGGGACAGATGATGACCGAGGATGTTATTTCAGGTGATAAAAGAAAGACTAAGGAGATGACATTTGGGCAGAGACTGAAAAAAAGTGAAGAAATGAGCTATGCTAATGGCTGAAAGAAGGGGTTTCCATGGGGAGGGAACACCTAGTGCCAAGACTGAGGCAAGAGGTGCCTTAGATGAACAAAACCAAGGCCTGTGCGCTGGAACCATGAGCAAGCAGCAGGCAGGGAGGAGATGAGGTCAGGGATGAGACAGGGTTTCAGCAAGGGTGGTAACCATGTTGGTGCTACTCTTGCTGTGATAGAAAGCTCTGGAAGGGTTTTGAGGAAAGTCATAGTCTGCTGTAAGACTTACAGCATTCACACCGGCTGCTCTGCGGAGAACAGAACAGATGGCTCAGGGCCCAGAGTGGAGGCTGGGAACCCAGGCAGGAATCTCTCTTGTTTGTTCCTGCTGCTTCCTGTGTATCATTTTCCCAGCCCAGTTGCAATCTGTTCTAGGGCAGACTGTTCTGGTCTGTCTCGAAACCCTACTGCTTGGCTCCAGGGAACCTTCTAGAGCCCCAAACTGCTCCCTACTTTCCCCTCAATGTGTTTTCCTTTCCTTTGCAACCCAACTAAATATGCTCATACCACTGTTTCCCAGGCATCATACCCTTCCCCTACATGCTCAATCCACCCACATCCAGGATCAAATTCTGTTCAGATGGTGCTAGGGATGAGCCACCTAACCTCACACGCTGGTTCTCACTGAGGTGCAAACGGCCATTGCAATCTTAATGCAACGTATCATCCATGTCATGTTACCTGGGAAGATTTAAGAAAACATACATTTTCTCAAAAGCAGCAGAGAAAGAGGGGAAACCTCCTTACTTGCTATTCCCTGGGCTCAGGTACAGTTTGGGTGCTAGCTTTTCAGAGGACCCTGGTCACCTCAGAGAATTTTGTTCTTCCAGAGAAGGAGGAATCCTATGGTATCCTATGGTCTAAAGTCTGAGTGGTGGTGACACCACTGAAACAGCAGATTAAATATTTTTGTGATTCCAGAAGCAGAAAACAAACTGCTTGATGAATGGCAGGCACTGCACAGATGCCACTTATTAAATAATTAAAATAAAGTAGAAATTAAAAATAAACAGTGGAAAATGATTTGAAACACAAACAACCAAAGGAAGCAGAAAGAGTAACTTGGGAATGAAGAAGTGAGTAAAATTAGATTTGAGTTATTTCTAAATTCAATTGCAGCTAGATTAACTGGCTGTCTTTCTCCCATTGTCAGCATGAAATAAACAATACTTTACACTGAGAAATCCTAGAAGCAAGTGCAATTCTAATGCAGCGGCCATGGTGCCTCTTTTGATGGGCAGGAAAATGCCCGGATTTTGCTGATTAGGACAAAATGTGTATATATAAAGTGAGGTGAAATGAAAATAGAATTTGTAGTGGTCAGCAAATGCTGTGTAATGAGCATTTACAGAAACTTTGTAACACACAGTGAACATTTACCTATCTCAGATTTGTGGGTCCATTGTGAATTTGCTGATCTGTATGGGGCTTGTCTAGGTGGCTCTGTTTCATGCTGAAATTTAGGCTGGGATTGGTGTATCTCAACTTGTTTGTGCTCTGGTGTATTTCACGGTACTTAGTGTGGGAACCAGGCTAAAATGGCAACAGCTACTCAGAGGAAGCTTGTTTCATGGTAATGAAAAGAAGGTAATTTCAAGAAGGTAGGTGTAAACTCACAATTCCTCTGAAGCCTCAACCTGGAACTGGCTACTCCTACCTACACCCCACCAGCCAGTACAAGTCCCATGGTCAAGCCCATGGTCAATGGGATGAGAAAATACACTCCATCCACCCTACTAACTGATACTGCAAAGTCATATGGGAAAGGGTATGATTATGGGAAAGGGTTTTATTAAACATGATACTTTTCAAAGCCAATTGTTTCTCAGGTCCTTCAAAATGATGTTCTAGACCATGGTTTGACAAACAATGGCTCACAGGCCAAATTCAGCCTGCCACCTGTTTTTGTAGGTCCTGCAAACTAAAAATGTTTTTTATGTATTTAAATGATGGGGGAAAAACAGTCAAAAGAATAATAATGTTTTTGGACACATTAAAATTATATGACCTTCAAATATCAGTGTCTATAAAGTTTTATTGTAACATATCCACACACATTCATTTATGTATTATCATGCTGTGTTTGCACTAAAATAACAGAGTAGTTGCAACAGAGACCCTGTGGCCTGCACAGCCTAAAACATTCACTAACTGACCCTTTAAAGAAAAAGTTTACTGACCTTTAGTCTCATAGAAAAATAATGTGAGCTATATATATAATTTTACATTTTCTAATAGGAACATTGTAATATTGTGATTTATAATAAGAAATATGTATTCGGTCTTCCTCTCACTTCTAACTAGCTAGCTCCTAGCTCCTAAAACCCTTGGAATTTCCTAAGTGATGAGAGCAATAAAGGTGACTTGATTTTCATAACAATCTCCTTTCAACCACACCTGAGTTTATGTTAATAAGGTGACCTCTGGAAAACACCTACAGATGATGGCTGGTTGCCACAGGAACCAATTGTGTGATTGGAGGGCTGAAACTTTCCTTCCCATCCCCCTGACCTCTGGGGAGGGGAGAGGGCTTGGAGATGGAATTTATGGCCAGTGGCCAATGATTTAATCAATCATGCCTATATAATGAAGCATCCACAAAAAAGCAAAAGGACAGGGTTTAGAGAGTGTCCAGGTTGGTGAACACGTGGAGATTCTGGAAGAACATGGAAGCTCTGCACCACTTCCAGCATACTTTGCCCTATGAATCTCTTCCACTTGGCTATTCCTGAGTTATAACTTTTTATAATAAACTGGTAATCTATTAAGTAAAATGTTTCTTTGTTCTGTGAGCCACTCTAGCAAATTAATTGAACCCAAAGAGGGGGGTGATGGGAACCTCCAATCTATAGCCAGTGGGTCAGAAGCACGGGTGACAACATGGAGTTGTGATTGGCATCTGAAGTGGGGTCAGTCTTGTGGGACGGAGCCCTTGGCCTGTGGGTTCTGCCAATAACCAGATAAGTGTCAGAACTGAGTTGAATTTGTGGAGAGCTGAGCTGGTGTCAGAACAGTACACATCATGAAGTAAAAAGAAACAGGTGAAATAAATTATAATAATATATCTACTTAAATATATCCAAAAGGGTAGATTATGAAAAAGTATTAATGAGATATTTTACATTCTTTTTTCGTATCGAGTCTATAAGATTTGATGTGTATTTTATATTTACAGCACATCTCATTTCAGACTGATCACAATTCAAGTGATCAATAGCTATCTGGGCTAGTGGAGACCATACAGGAAAGCAAAAATGTAGACCATTTTTATCTCCCCTTTGCAAAGCCCAACCCTGCGTGGTGGTGGTTGTTTTCAGATCTCTTCTTAAATCAACTTATTCTAAATAATCTCTTAGCTTGAATGACTATGGAGTGTGTATCTACAGCCAACATTATGTTATCTTGTGCCAGGAGAAGAGCTCTGCCCACGATGGATGCTCAAAAATTGTTTGTTGGATGAATAAATATGTGAGTGAATGATGCACTTGTCCATATCATGTTTCTGGAGTCATTCTCTGGCTTCTCCCTGTGTTGGATTCCTGTCTCTCTAATTAAACAGTTTGCTTCTTAAGTGTGATGACCAGGTATCTCCTATTAGAGCAGCCCACCTGCAGATAACTATAAACGGTGGAGAATATTTTTAAAGCGGCTATATGAAAGTGTCAAAAACAAGACGAAACTAGAGAGGAGACCACAATTGGAAGAAGGGAATGGTGCTGGGTTGATTGTCCATTTTTACCTGAAGGCAGACTTCAGTCAGCAGCAAGTGGAACAACTAAAATTTGGTGCGAATCCCACTGTCTTACCAGCTTGCAGAACCAGAGGACAGAATTCACGGCGCCCATGGTTGCTGGGAAGAGGAGGAGGTGACCCAAAAGGGAATGAGCCCAGGATGGGGAGCCCTACATTCTGCTTATAAATTCTGCCCCAATCTCTGGCTGTCCCCTGAACAACACAGGTGTGGGACAGACACGAAGCAGCCCAGCTGAGACTGAGAGAACAGAGCAGAGAACCTTGCTGCTGCCCACAGTAAGGAAGACAGAGCTTAGAGTTTTAGTCTAGCCAACACTTTTCCGAGGCATATAACTGAATAATCCAGAGTGTCTACAATGTATCATTGAGAACATGCCAGACACATTTTGAATGACTGAACACTTCACTCCTGCACATCTTCCTGGAGAATTCCTTCAAGACCCAGTGTAAATATCACTTTTCTTAAGAAGCTCTTCTTGCCTCCATCCTAATCACCCCCTCCTCTGCCCAGTCTCTGAACCCAGGGCACTCCTGTCATACTATGCACCACAATTTAGGAAATTTTAGTTCTTTTTTAATGCCCCTCCCTCATTACACTATGAGCTGTACGAAGGCATAAACCTGATCTAGTTCCTCTTGGTCTCCCCAGTGCCAGGACCCATAGTAAGGATCCAATAAATGTACCTTGCAGGGGGTGGTGGGGATGGAGAGGAAAGAAAAATACTTTTTTTTCTGAAAATTAAAGGTCTGGCAGGGGGGGAGAGGGATAAATTGGGAGATTGGGATTGACATATACACACTAATATATATAAAATAGATAACTAATAAGGACCTACTGTATAGCACAGGGAACTCTGCTCAATACTCTGTAATGACCTATATGGGAATAGAATCTAGAAAAGAGTGGATATACGTATATGTATAAGTGACTCACTATGCTGTACAGCAGAAACTAACACAACATTGTGAATCAACTATACTCCAATAAAAAAATTAATTAAAAAAAGGTCTAAAAAATTTTATAAAATCCCTTTGACTCAAATGCAAGCTTTCTGTAATTGTCACAAGACTACAGTTTTAGATAACAATAACAGCTCTTCACATTTCTATAACATTTATAATTTACACAGCACTGAATATAATCTGTCGTTTTTGACAACCCAATTATGCATTAGTACTCAAATATTACAGCTGAGAAAGCCAATGATTAAAAACATTGACTTGAAAAAAAACACATTGACTTGTCCAAGATCTCTGGCATATGACTGAAAATGCACAGAACTTTGACCCAAACTTAGGTCTTTGGATTTAAGGTTTGTTTCGTTTTGTTGTTTGTTTTCACGACATACAAACCTTGAGGATAAATTAACCCCTGCCTCCTAATGTGGGTGGAGCCTTAGTGTCTCCCAGGGACATGGCAGCCATCATCAGCGCTGAACACTACCAAGGCCTGCTGCGGCGGGGGTTCATGTCGGGGTTTGCAGAGGCCCAGGTACCACCAGCTCCTGGCCTAAATCCAAGACCCCAAGCTAAGCCCCGACTCCCATCTCATGGGGCCAGTACCGTCCTCAGGCTCAGCTGTGCAGAGGTGCCTGTTACTTTCCCTCTGACTCTTTCTGCCACACCTGATGTGGTTGCAAAAGGAGGCTTCATAGAAAATAGAACATGAGATGAGTCTTCATGGATGCTCAAGTGGATAGACAGAGAGGAATGTGCAAAGTGTTTGATGCAGGAAGATTTTGTAAAACAACATCGCCAAAGCGGGAGGTCTATAGTTTACTCCCAGAGTCTATAGAGATGGACACAAGTGGGGCTCTCATGGGTTGAAGAAGCCCCACCACCACCACTACCTCTGCTATGGCCTCTTTCTTTCCAACCATGTCTTCCATTCACATTGGACATGAATCTGAACATGGCTGTGCATCAGGCAGACAGCTCTGGGGGACACAGTGGCTCATGCAAAGTCAGAGGTGGGCTTTAAAATCACACAGTCAGCCCTGCCCCACCCTCTAGCAAGAAGCTCCCTGCCACACCTGTACACAGGCCTGCGGGAGGCCCCCTAGTGAGTGTCAGGGTGCTCTATCCCAGGCAGCCCCCCCGAACTTGATGGAGCACCTTGAAATGGCCAATTGTTTTTGAAAATGTCTGGGTACTGGGACCTGCCTGCCTCTGAATCGCTGTGGGCAGTTTTTAAAACTAATTTTCCCCCATTTCTCCTATGGTAATTCTGATCTCTAGGTATAGAAAGGGTCTTTAAACATGATTCCCAGACCCTATACTGGACAAGCTAAATCAAAATTACCTAGGGAGGGCTGTGGGAACTGGTTCTTTAAAAAACCTTCCCAAACGGTTGTTTAAAAAAACCTTCCTGGGCTTCCCTGGTGGCGCAGTGGTTGAGAGTCTGCCTGCCGATGCAGGGGACACAGGTTCGTGCCCTGGTCCGGGAAGATCCCACATGCCGCGGAGCGGCTGCGCCCGTGAGCCATGGCCGCTGAGCCTGCACGTCCGGAGCCTGTGCTCTGCAACGGGAGAGGCCACAACAGTGAGAGGCCCGCGTACCGCAAGAAACAAAAACAAAAAAAACAAAAAACAAACAAACAAAAAAAGCTTTCAGGGCTTCCTCCTCAAGACACCTGCTCGGTGTTTGAAAAATAAAGGCTATCATCTTCTCCTCCGTCTTTTCTTTTTAAGACTAAAAGGAACATCACAGCAAGAAAAAGAGGGATTTTCCTGCTAGGAGCTTCCAGAAATTAGTCTCAAAATAGTATTTGCTTCAGGGACTTATTTATTATAACTCAGAAACAAAGTGTTGAAAGTGTAGGGAAAATTCAAACTGATTTGTTTCACCTTCGTATCATTGTATTCAAAATGCTGAGGAATTTCTTTTCTCAGAGTCAGTTTTGTTTTGGCAATTGACCCTGTGGAAAATCAAAGAAAAAAATGATTCAGGCAGATCCATGAATTGCCGCCAACTGAGGCCATCATTTGAAGGGTTCTGGCCCCTGGCTCTTCTCAGCAGGGTAGGGAAGGGAAGGGGCTCCATCCTTTGGAGGCAGCCTCCATGCAGAGCCCCAGTTAGCAAGATGAGGTGTCCAGCTTCATCAGGGCCGGGCTCCGGATCTGGGAAAAGGCAGCATCTGTAGATTCACGTCCTGGGAACCTAACTGGAGTGGAAAGCTGAGAAGGATGGCCAGAGGCTGCAACACACAAATCTTACCCCTCCATCAGAGCGCTGGCATGTGAGAATTAGCTGGTTCTGGGAAGGGAGGACTTAAAAGGCATAGTTACCGGGATGCAATGGTACAACATTAAGCGCAGGTGTTTACACCTTAGACTGGATTTATCTTTTCACTGGTCAAGCATTGGTCCAGTTAGTCCCAACGGGGTAGGTAGGTTTCCCCAGTGGGCATCGTCTTTGTGTGCTGACCACATTTCTTCATGACAAGCTTGATGTTTAGCAGGGGCTTAACACCAAATGTTGGAGAAATAAAGAAGGGCATTAAAATAAATCCTCAAACATAACTAACGTTGATCTATTCTTGGTAGAGACAGTTGGTCCAAAACTGCTGGACCTCAAAATTGTGATATGCCTGAGATGAGGGGAAGGGATAGTTTAAGAACTCCTGCCATGGATATAGGTATCTTTCACCTAATATTTTCACAGCCCTCAAGAGTCTTTCTCATGCTTTAACCCAGCTTTAGTGTCAAAAAATCCAGTTCTATAAGCAAGGTACCTACGATTATCCCATTTTACAGATAAAAAAAGTTGAGGTTCAAAATTTATATCACTACCCAAGTTGGCAGAGTAGAAAGCAGCAGAACTGGGACTCAAACTCTGTCTACTTCCAAGTCCAAGATGCTTCCAAAAGATGACCTTCTTCACAAAGGCTAAAGGAACTATATACTAGCACCTACTAAAACACAGGAGCCTCTGCCCTCAGCACTCAAGATGCCCATTCTAAAAATATTTCCTGTTGTTAGCATGGCTTTGTTTCTAAGAACTACCCAGGATCACCTAGGTAGAGCCTAGATGAAGTAGCAAAGTCCTAAGGAGAGAAGCTGGCGCCTCCTCTTGCCATCAGCAAATCTCCTCCACGACATCTGGATTCCCAGGCCCAGCAATAGGGCTTACACATTAAGAGAGCCACCCTCTCCTGTGCAGTCAGAGGCAAGAGCTACTGTACTGCACAACAAGGATGGGGAGAGGAGACTAAGGTCCTTCAACTCCAGGAATGTGTGACAATCATGACTGGACAGGCAGGAAGGAGTGTTGGCTCAAGAAACCAAAAAGAGGAGAGGTCAGAAGTGAAAGCTATCAAGGAAGGGGCTCGGCCCACCTAACTCAGGAGGAGAACTGAGATGCGCACGCCTTATAGCTTCTTCGAGCTGTGTACCTTCCCCATGGCTGTTAATTTTTACCTGATTCCTGCAATTAGGAAGTGAAAATCTGAGGGGTAAACCAAGAGTGGGGGGTGAGGGAGGAGGAAGGATACTGTGGCAGGGGACCTGGAAGGGGGATACTTGGGGGATTTGAGAACAGATAGAGGCAGCAGAGGAGATTCACAATCACAGACCCCTTACTAGCCAACATGGTGACCTTGCACACACTATAGAAGAACTAGACCTTCCTTTCTCAAAACACTTTATGGCCATCTGCTGGAAAATTGTCATATTGGTGCTATAAACTTAGGATGACTAGGAATGTGAATGGTGCTCCCTGGGGTTGTACAGGCACGTGCACAACCAAGAGTGGACGCTTCACCTCTGTGCCGGGCAGAGGCAAGGCAGGGCTGTGTTAATAATTAGGGGCACAGCACCCGGGACCTGGAGAAGTTCAGCCTCCCCGTCTGTTTTCCTCCAGTGTTCACTCAGATAAAGACACCTGACCCACAACAAAGAAGGGAATCCTGAGGTCCTTCTCTCCTGCTTTCCTTGGTTCTTGCCAAGCTGTTCCCCTCTCCAGCCTGGTCTGCTGTATCAGACACTTGCCTTTAGGTTCACACTGATATTCACAGTTTCCATCGCAAAGGTAGAGCACAGAGATGCTCCAAGGACAGGACACTTCACTGATATAAGATTCCCCTGGGCACACACCATTCATTCATTCTTTCCTGGGAGGGCATATCCTTCTCTTCTAGAGGAATGGAGAAGAAGGACTCTTTGGAAGCCTCACGGGTAAGGAAAATACAGAAAGGAGAGACCAGAGATGCAAAAGAACTTAGAAATCATGGAACTAATCTGTAGCAGAGCTGGGAGGGATTTGGGCTTCATCTAGCCCAGCCAGGGAGCCAGGGTTAACTTAAGCCTCTTAGCTCCCTGACCAACGCTGCATTTCCAGGCTTCAAGGTACACCAGGCAGCTCAGTTCCAAGGGAGACAGAGGCTGTGCTCAAAGGTTCATGAGAGCCACGAACAGGACCTGACCAATTAAGCCTCAGGCTTCCAGCCCTCAGGCACCTGCCCACAGACACAAGGGCCATCCTACAAACGCATGTATAAAACACACACAGACCGAAACCTAACCACCCAGACACCCGGATGCAAACAGCACACAGGCACAAAGGCAATACATGTTCACACGGGCAAGTCAAAATAACACTAGTTCCCATTTAATGAGCTTCTTCAATGTGCCAGCCTCTGTACTGGGTAATTTACATTCATTACCTCATTATCCTCCCAACAATCCCACTTGTTAACCTCACTTCATAGAACAGAAAATGAGGCTCAGAGAGACTAAGTAACTCACCAAAAGTCACACAGATGATGCCATATATAAATA
Source organism: Monodon monoceros (assembly GCF_005190385.1). Taxonomy (NCBI): domain Eukaryota; kingdom Metazoa; phylum Chordata; class Mammalia; order Artiodactyla; family Monodontidae; genus Monodon; species Monodon monoceros. The sequence goes on along the minus strand of NW_021703775.1, from coordinate 70,674,339 downwards.
TATATATACATATTATAAAATATACATATGCGAGACTAATAATATGTAATGTTAGTAGAGATAACGGTAATAAAGATGTGTAATAGCAATGATAGTGGTAATAATAATAGCTCACTGTCTCAGGTGCTGTTCTAAACCACTCATCGTTCCAAGCCCTTTCCACAAATTAGCTCATTTCATCCTCTCAGTAACACTCTCAATTAGGTACCATTTTGTAGATGAGAAAACCACAGTCCAGAGAAACTAAGTAGAGTTCTCAAGGTCCCCCAGCTGGTAGGCTGGAGAACCAGGGTGTGAACGCAGTCACAGGGCTTCATGTGGGTCCGGAGGAGAGGCTGTAGCCAGGCGCCACCTGGGTCCTGGCTTCAGTCCTGAGGCTGACCCCGTCATCCTCCCAGGCGGGTGCTTTGGGAGGAAGCACTCCCGCCATCCCTCCGTCCTCAGCCCTTGCTCACCTCTGCTGAATTTGCAGCTCCGGTAGGCCAGCTCCAAGGCAGAGCTCTGGGTCTCCGGAGAACGGAGCAGTGAAGGCGGGCAGCGTGGCCAGCCCTGGAGGCCCAACATCCCCGGCAGAGGGAGTCAGGCTGCTTGTTCAACAGCTGAGAGCTTGGGCGCTGCGGAGCACCAGGGCACGAGGCCGTTTTCTAGGCGGCTCCATCCAGGGTGGAGGGAAAGCCAGGCTACTGATCCTGCGCGGCACCCGGGGGCCCGCTCCCCCTCGCGGCCTGCCCTCCCTCGCACCTGGCCTCCTGGGCTGTCTTCCCATGCTCCCCTTTCCTCCCGAGCCGGCTCCTCTTCTAGCCCCTCTCTTTCAGCAGATCAATCCATTTTGTAAGAGCAGAAGAGTGGGGAAGAGATCAGGCTACAGAGACTGAATGCACGGCCCCGATAAGAGAAGGCAGAGCCACCATCTGTGGCACAAGGGGCTGTGGAGGGGATAATAGCCCAGACCCTGTGTTCTGTTCGGCCACACAATGGGCGGCTTTCAGCAAGTGCCCTCCTGGTCTCTAATCTAGCAGAAAGGGCTTGTGTGCAGTCTATTAGCATTTATTTTCCCTTTCTGCATTGTACTGATAACCCAGTTTCTGACCCAACCTCTCGCTCTCTTTTCACTCTACATTATAATTCTGCTTTCTTAAAATCCTATTCAGCTATATTTAAAAGAAAAAAAAAAAAAAACTTCTAACTCTCTCTACCTTTCTACCTTTTGAAAGCACACCAGTAATTTTTTTCTCTGCTGAACGAAGGTGACTTCTACAAAGGATTTACCACTCTGGATGGTAATGATGGTTCAAGAGCTAAGGGACAGGTAGCATTCTTCAGACTGTATTTATGAATTCACTAATAGAAATCAACATAAAGGATGAACCTCAGCAGTGAAACACAGCTGTCACAGAAACCAGATGCCCAGGACAGGCAAAAGCTTCCTGGTCAGCTCTGCCTTCCAAAGAGCCTGGAATGAGCACATGACAGGTGGACTCAGGCCGTACCATGTTGTGACTGCCCAGTGGACTTATTCACCCTGCTATTTGTTTTTAACAATATTTGCCCAAAGTAGGATGCAGAGTTTAATCAATGGTTAATGATTCTGAAAGCAGACATTTCATGAAACCCTCTTAAGCTCTGAGAAAACTAGCAAATTGCTTGTAATCATAGAAAGTGGAATCTTCTGTGGCCAATACCTTTTGTTCTTTACTGGAGCCTCCCAGACAGGAGTTAAACCTATTGATCATCGGAATGTCCTACAATAACAGTTGGATAAGTGAGAAGGCAACTGGGATGTGACCACCATGTGGAATACAGAGGCCCGAGCCCGAGTCTTAAGCCACGCGTGAGCTAGTTTGGTGTTGTCTACTGATATTCCTTCTGTGACTTAAAAATAACCCTCCAACATAACAAAGTGAATAGGCATTTCTAAGCCAGGGGAAATCTCCTGGACTCCCCGCTTATGCTGGCTGTGTAAACATTAAGAGAAATTCTGATGCACAACTTCCTCTAAAGGAGTAACTCTCACAGAAGCCTGACCTCCTGCTGCCCTTGAAAAATATAAAAATCTCCAGGAAATTGGCCACATACACGAGGGAACAAGAATACAGGATGAGTGATACCCCAATTCTCACCCAGGAAGGCTTTTTCTTTTCCTGGAAGGGCCGCAGCTTCCAGAGCACAAGTGTGAGAAAGCTGAAGGATTGGACTCCAAAGAACCTTCTGACTAACAGGAGTGTTGGGTTGTTCAAAGGGAAGTGGAAGAGAAAATGTTCCCACCATGGGTGACAAAGAAGGGCATGACGCTCGGGTCATGACTTCTTCCAGTCAATAGATGGTCTTTAGGCAGATGACCCTACACACCAAGTCAGCAGGACTTGAATTTTGAGTCATTTCCTCAGGAGTGGAAGCTCTGGTTAACACGAGCGTTCACCCTGTCTTTACCATGCGCTTATGAAAATGTCTGGGAAATAGCCAGAGAACAAGGAAGATGCTAGGTTGTGGTATGACGTGACCAGGCCCAACTGGGGACCGGGCACTGGCCCTCTAATCTCCACGTGTCCACTGGAGACCGATCCCAGGCTGGTGATAAGTGAAGAGTGCCGGGGAAATGTCCTCGCCACATGCCTTCTCAGAAGGATTGTCTGTAGAAATCTACACTGGACGAGGTCTCAAACTCAGAGGCCTACGGAGACCAGGTAGGAGATGCAAATGAGGGAAATGGGCTGAGAAAGAACCTTCTGTGGCCAACTGCAAAGCATGCATCCTGGCTCGAGGGCAGCCACTTCTCAATTCCAATCTCATCAGTGTGTTGCTGGAGAGGAATGCAAGTCCTACGTTGCCAGAAAACCGAGACTTTCAAGAGATGTAGAAAATCGATTTCATTTTATGTTGTCAAGTAATTCAAAAATTTTTAAATATTATGCAGGCCAGATCTGGATGGACGTCAGGCCATCAGTGGGCAACCTTGTTCCTAAGAACATTGAATCCAGCATTTTTATCATTACCAGGCATCTCCCCAGTATCTATTTGGACCAAGAACTTGTTTCTCCAGTGAGATTCAGTAAATAATTCTGCCTCTCTGGAGCTTGGTACCCTCTGTGTGGAAGATATTTAATTCCCAATTGCAATTCTAGATGTTTTCTTTCAGGGTTCATTCTGGTATTCAGTGTCCTAAGCACTAAGAATACAAAGGTGATAGTCAAGATACTCGCTCTCATGCAGCTCACATGCTAGTTGGGAAGGTGGGAAGAGAGGCTACGTACATGTATACATACATAAATGCATATACATATATGTGCATGCACACACACATGCATAGATACACGTATGCATTCATACTATGGATAGATTGGGATATGTGTTGTAGGTAAAGGCAAAAGGATTTGCACATGGTTTGGATATGAAAAATTAGAAAAAAAAATCAAACAGGGTGCTTTGAATAATCCTAGTAATTTTTAATAATTATTGAGTTTTTACTGTGTGTTTTTTTCTCTTCTTTTTTAAGTCCACTTGATTTACAATATTGAGTTAGTTTCAGGTGCACAGCAAAGTGATTCAGTTAAACATATATATATATATATATATATATATATATATTCTTTTTTAATTCTTTTCCATATGATGTGTTTTTTTAACTGCTTTACCTAAATTAACCCTGTCTAAGCAGTAGCCCTAAGCAGTAAATATTTATTATGATCCTTATTTTACAGATGAGAAAACAGAGACACAGATAGGTTAGTAACTCACCCAAGGCTACACAGTAAGTGGCAGAACGACTAGACAAATCCAAGCAGCCTGGTTTGCAAGCCCAGTTCTTAACCACCATGCTATACTTCCTCTTTCATAAAACAGGTGGATGAGGAAGATTGAGGCATGAGGTTTACAGAAAAATCAAGAGTTCTATAACTGAAGTTGTCAAATCCGAATTGTGCATTAGACACCCAGTGGCAATATCATGTATGACTCTACAGACGATACCTATGAAAATAGAAACTTCCTTGATGGTTTCCTCAAGAACCCCAAAAAGTCAATGGAAGTAGATCGAAATCTACAAAGCTGCTTATAATAACACTGACCACCACCATATCTAGTGGCAATAGTGACCTAGGAGTCAGGGTCCACACCGTATATCACCAGGATCTTAATCATATTGTACTAACAGTTCCAGAACAATTATTTTTTACAATCTTATGATAAAGTTATGGGAAATGTGCCACTTTAAGCTTTTATAGATCTGTTTAGATATCTTACTAAAGAAAGTGTTTCTATCCGTCACTAGAAATCCGCCTTGGAGTTAGCTTTCCCTGCTTCATCGTCACAGGCCAAACCCAAATCACAGAGAGTGACCTTAACACCATGAACCACAGAACAGGAAAGTGCGAAGAGGGGCCTCTCCAGCCTGCCTGCCCCTAGAGGCACATGCTCCCGAGTGCATCAGAGTGTGTGGTCGCCTGTGAGCGTGAAGAGCCATCTTCATTAATTAAACTTATTGTTGCCATGCTTGGAAAAATGGCTCATTAGCTCTGGCACTGTAACCATGCCTACAGTGTTTCTACCTAATGGAGCCCAGGGATTTACAGCAACTGCAGTACTCTATGTAGTAGCTGTGATTTTTGACAAAGTGCACACTCACCACCTCCTCCTAATTTACTGAGCCCTTTTGCCCTCCAAGGTACCTTGTCAATGTCTGGTGATTTCTCAGCACTCCTCGCAAAGGACGCTGTGGGATGTCAAGGTACCAGGAGGAGGGAGTGGAGCCCTGAACCCAAAGCAAAGGCAGACTGAGCCTCCAGAAGAAATCAGACCCCAGACAGAGTAGAAGGTGTTATGTCAAGTGGGTGATGAATACTAGGGATCATTCAGAGCAGTCATCCCTGATCACAGAAAAAAATGAAAGTAGTGGAGGAACTAGACGGCTCCTCTACTTTGTGAAACTCCTCCTCGACCCCCAGACAGCAGGCCTAGATCTAGCAGAGCACAGGGGAAGGCTCTGATCTCTATCGTGCTGCGGAAGGTTTGAACCACTGCTCGAAGCCAGAGAGAAAATATTTACTTTATTAAACCCCCCTAAGCAAAATCAGCCTAGTCAGATTAATATTGCTTCCCAAGATTGCTTTCCAAACGTTAGGGGCAATGACCTGGAAAAGTGAAAAGCTTTATTTAAGAGTGTTGATGTCTGCATCTAAATGGATGGGTCTTTGGATGTCAGAAGAACAAAACAGCCATTGGTTGGAGTTTAATAATCTTTGGCTGTCCAGATATGAAACTTGCTGTTGCCCCCACTGAAGACTTCCAGGGAGCAGAGCTATAAAACATGGATGTTTGCTTTAGAATGCAGAAAGTCACAAGGGAGTGTCGCTTCCATGCTACCATTAGAAGAAGCCTGATAAGCTGTAAAAATTATAGTTTTTAAACTCATCAGAGAGCTGAGGATATCAATAAGCCTAAATGAATTAAATTCCAGAAAGCAATGAGCCCTTCCTTGAAAAGTAGAGACTCAGAGCTACTGGCATCATTGGTGGAGTGGTGGGAAAGGAGGAATTCAGAGACAATAGAGACAAAGGCACAGAAAAACCAGACAAACATTTCATAAATCTCCCATGGCCTGTGTGAGCTGGTGAGATAGGAAGCCCATGGTATCCCTTCCACAGAACAACTCAGCATCCATGCCCCCTATCTTTCCCATAGGCCTTCAGCAAGCATATGGGCATAGTATATTAAAGGCTGGGGGCAGGGCAGAGACCTGAAAGAGATGTCCCTCCCACAGCATACGAGACCTCCCCAAAGTGCAAGACAGGGACCCACTGCCGGGTGCACGCAGGGCAAGAGAGCTGAGAAAATCTCCCTGAGACCCCATGGACTCACTAGATGCCCAGGCACAGCCACTGAAGGCTAAGGCAGGCGCAGGGCAGGGGAGCCGGGAACAATCCCTTCAGGGCTCTGAAGGTCTTTGCTGAGTGCACTGGCGTAGCCCTCCAAAGGCTGGGAGCAGGGGAACAGGATGGAAAGAAACTTCCCAAGAAGTAGAAAACCAGCAGCAGGACTGAAGAAAACAGAGAAGTCTCCAGATAAAAGTTGTCAGGTGGGCTCTCAGAACAGAGCCTTCCATTGTTCAGGAAACTATAAAGCTTAAAGATCTCTTGACTCTCACCTCTGTTCAGATCCCAGGCCCTGCTGAAGGGACAGTCTTGAGCACATACTCCGAATATTTAAAGCCAGAAGTGAACTGAATCTAACCAAAGCCGCGACAGAGCTCAGGCCCAGCTCAACATATCAGATTAACTCATCCTTCCAAATTACCAGCCTGACAGAAGATGGGTCTTTTTCTTTTCTAGAGGTAAAGTTTATTTACCTCTACCACTTCAGTCCTTTTTTATACGTATGATGTGGCACACAATAAAAAAGAATTAGGAAACAAACAAGGAAGCAAGAGAACGTGACCCATGGTCAAAAGGAAAAAAAGAGAACTGGAATCAGAATAAGGGAAGTTCCAAATACTGGATTTATCATACAGGGAATTTGCAAAAAAAAAAAAAAAGTCTATGATAAATATGTTAAAGGATCTAAAAGATATCATGGACAGTATGTGTGAAAAGATGAGGGATTTTATTAGAGAGTTGGAAATTACAAAAGGGAACAAAATGGAAGTGCTATAAATAAGAAAAACAATATCAGAAGTGACTAATTCATTTGACAGGGTTAAAACAAACTGGACAAAGAAGCAAAGAGGATTAGTGAGCTTTAAAACAGGACAATAGGAATTACTTTGAATGAGGGAAGTTTCTGGAATCATGGAGATGTTTTACATGTTGTTTCAGTGTCAATTACACAAGTGTATACAATTGTCAAAACCCATCAAATTGAACCCTTAGGATCTATGCATTTTACTTTATGTAAATATCCATAAAGTATGAATGGATGAAAATATGGAAGGCTATTATTCAACATATTTATTGAGCCTCTGTATGTGGCAGATACTTTACCAATAGACAGGAATAAGACGTTGAGGTTCACAGTGCAGCTGTTGCCTTTATAGGGCTTACAGTCCCTGAAGGTGTGAGACAGCCCCTTCCCTTTCACGGAAAAAAGTCAGGGCACTGTTTCCTCATGGGACGTGTTAAAAAAAACAAAGCAAAACAAGGTCCTCAGAGGGTATGAGTTGATCTGAGTGACACAGGGAAACCGTACTGGGCCCTACGCATCCCCCAGGCCTCAGCTCTGTGGTTGGTGGAGAACCTCGGCCACCATTTCGACCCCGCCCTACACCCTGACATCCTAAACACCTGGGGGGGCAGAGGGGGGCGGGAGGGGGTAGAGGGGTATAGCTTCCTGTTCATTGCCCAGGACAGAAGCCTCCGGAGCTCCGGTGCCCGGGTCTGGCCTGAGGAAAGGCACACAGGCTCTGACTTACCCTGCAACTGCCAGAAGGGGCTGAAAACGGTCCAGAAATCTCAGGGACACAGTGCCCCGTGGAGTGAACCTGAACCTGGGCCAAGAGACAGGAGCTAGGAAGAATCGATAAATAAGCTTCCTCGCCTCCCCGCCCCCCTCCCCCGCCTCCGCACCCCACTGGACTATTCCCAGGAGGAGTCATTCCACATGGCCCCCTGGAGAAATCTGTGTGTGGCGGGGGGTGGGGGGGGGTGGGGGTGGTTAACATCTTTACTGGAGTATCATTGCTTTACCATGGTGTCTTAGTTTCTGCTGTATAACAAAGTGAAGACAGGGCCAACCGGAATCCCTACAAAAGCCCCCCTGGCGTTTGCTCCCCTTCCTTCCCTGCCTCACTCCCCTTTACCCCTCACTGCTGACCTGGGGATTAACCCTCCTCCCTTCCCAATAAAACAGGAGCACAGGAGCTTGGTCTCAGGCTCTGTTTGCTAGGCACCCAGGCTCATACGAACACAAAACTTATTTCAGAAAAAGAATAATCCTAGTAATTTTTAATAATTATTGAGTTTTTACCGTGTGTTTTTTTCTCTTCTTTTTTAAGTCCACTTGATTTACAATATTGAATTAGTTTCAGGTGCACAGCAAAGTGATTCAGTTAAACATATATATATGTATTATATATATATATATATTCTTTTTAAAATTATTTTCCATATCATGTGTTTTTTTAACTGCTTTACCTAAATTAACCCTGTCTTAGCAGTAGCCCTAAGCAGTAAATATTTATTATGATCCTTATTTTACAGATGAGAAAACAGAGACACAGATAGGTTAGTAACTCACCCAATGCTACACAGTAAGTGGCAGAACGACTAGACAAAACCAAGCAGCCTGGTTTGCAACCCCAGTTCTTAACCACCATGCTATACTTCCTCTTTCATAGTAAATGAGACCAAAACAGTGAACATGCCAGGCATGATGCCTGTGAAAGTATTAGCTTATTCGAATCTGAACGTCCGATAGGAAGCTACAAATACAAATCTGAAGCTTGAACCAGACCTACGTATCCAGCCAAGGGCCTGGAAGCATTTCAGCTCATTTAAAGCAGCTTCACTGGGCCCTGTGCGCAGGTGTGTGCACACCCACACACACTCTCGTGTGTGCAGGAGTCTCAGTGAGGTACACCTGCCACACTGGATATGGGAACGCAGGACAATTGTTCTCTTCTCACCCTCCACCCCTCCCCCATCCCTGCAGTCCTTGCAAATGCTCTAAGAGACTTGTCACACGATAATGATAGACTGAAATGTGACGGATTCAATTACAGTTTATACTTTAACTTAACAATCAATTACCTTCCCCTTATTGGAGGAACATCCTTAAGCTACGATACCAGTTCTGGAGAGAAATGCTCTTAGGGAAAGGAGCCGCTGGCCCAAGGAGATCTGAAAAGGGCTGTTATCCTCCCAGGAACCTGGGGAGGGGGAGGAGAGGCACTGAGCAGGAAGCGGGGGTGAGGAAGGGCTGGCTGGCTTCCCGGGGCTGCACAGGTGTGAGCAGGGAGGTGTTCCCTGTCTGTGCTGAGAGAGGAAGATAAGGGGATCCCCTCCTTATGCCTGCCATGGTTCACGTGTCTGTGGGTGCTTCCCCAGGCTGTAAAATGAACTAGAAAGGTGAAGCTCCCATTGCTTGTCACCTAGGAGCAGCTGATCTCTGAAGTGAAATGTTTGCAGAGAAAGGGATGAAGGACGTTGGTAGCAGCCAGCGCTGAACAACACAGACCCCCCGAGGACCAGGTCACGGTGCACGAGGCAGAGGCAGCTTCTCCTGTGCAGCCTCTGCTGAGATCCTTCAAGAGGTTTAGGGTGATGGATGCACACTCACTCCCCAGGTGGGCTTTGTAGAACTCAAGAGGCTCCCTGGGGTTCTGCGTCGTGGAAAGCCACAGCAGCGATAAGCCCTGCACAGATGCAGCAGCCTCCAAATAGCAGCCGCACAGGAGGATAAAGATTGAAATCCCAGGTTTCCTTCAGGGAGACGTAAAGACGGGAGGGAATCCCAGTGCAGGCTTCTCTCTCTTTCTCTCTCTCTTCCCCACAGGGATGGAACCCAGACTGGGACAGGTCTCCATGCCTCCAGCGTCTCCTCTTCTAAACCTTTCCTCACACTGCAGCCAGAAGGAGCTCTCAAACACACAGATCTGACCATGTCACTTAAGGCTTTAAACCCCTCATCTTATAAAATAAAGCCCAAATTCTAAAGTGTGGCTTTTGAAGGAGATCAGAATATGCTACCCCCAAATATGCCACTTTGGAATAAGGATTATTTTGAATGTAAGGCCACTGAGAATCGTTCTCTGCCCTCCCCTTATCTGCCTAAAAACAGGGCATAATTTCCCTTTGTGAAGGTGCTTACCCCTGTACCAGGAAGGGAAGACTTTTCATCACTGAAGATGAAAAGTCAACACTGAGATGAGTTTGCATACACAGACCTCACTATAATAACCCTTATCTTCCATGAGTCGCCTCATGTATTTCCTAGTTACTTCCCCACAGTTTATTGTTCCTTCAAGCCCAAACACTTTTTCTGTTGTTAGAATGGTATATAAGCATCCAAGTCTAACCACTTCTTTGAGTTTAGCTTCTTTCTGTGAACTCCCATGCATACAAATATTAATAAAAATGATATGCCTTTTCCTCTATTAATCTGTCTTTTGTTAGTTTAATACACACCCCCCAGGAACTGAACCTAAGAGGGTAGAGGAAAAGTTTTTCCTCCCCAACACGTTCAAAGTCCTTCCCAATCTTGCCTCTATGACACACACTTTCCAGCTCCCCCGCTAAACTTGGCCTGGTTCTCAAACCACTGTTAACTTTTAAGTGCCTCCTAAAATTTACACACACTCTTGCATTCTCCCAGCTTCTCCATTTGACCCAACTCCTATTAAAACGCTGAAATCTCTTCAAATAATTTCCTCTCCTGAAGCCTTCTTTCAACATCACCAGGCAGTGGATGGCCCTTTGCCTTGCTCCCAAAACACTGCGCCCACACTATTGCAATAATTATGATGTAACATATAGTACAGAGTGAGGAGAGACAGCATAAGAGCACTAGGGGAAAACTGCTTGGATTCAAATCCCAGTCCTGTCTCTTCCTAGCTGAGGGATCTCAGACAAACTCCTTATCCATTTAGTACCTCAGTTTCCTTGTCTGTAAAATGGGGCTGATGTGACTACCTTATATGAACGTGGTAGTTGGAAGGATGAAGTGAGTTGCTGTATGAAAGCCGCTGGATCAGTGCATGACACCTAGTAAGTGCTCAGTAAATGCTGGTTACTAGTTATTTGATTTTTGGTAAACTAAAAGTTTTTACGGAAGTGTCAGTTAAATCTTAATCATCTTTGGACCCAATGTCAAAAAAGCCTGTCACAGAGCCTGGTGTTTCATAAATTCTCAAAAAAAAGGAAAAAGTGTGCTGAATGAACAGTCACTTTGCAGAGCTATTGTGAACGCAGTAGCTGCTGGTATTCGAAACCATGAATACATAGTTTTGTGGAACATTTCAACTGCTGATCCTGTCAGATGTGCTTACATGTAAGTATTGTGAAAACATTTTAAGGGCTCATACTGTCAAATGCATTGAGGAACCACTGTGAATGTTGACCCTGTCAAGTGGGGTGTCAAATATGGTTATATGAAAACAATGTAACATCAGTGTATGTGACATATAGATCTATATTAAAGATATTGCACCAAGAACGAGGTTAAAGCAAAGCACAGTCCAAATAAAACACCAAGCCCTACCTTTCGGCTCATCGTCTTAAAACTGCGATGGCTCCAGAAATTCATCATATGATAATTCTTTAAAAAACATTATGTTGTCCTGGGTGGGGGAGTGGAATGTAGCATGAAGGGCCCCTTAAGGAGAAGCAAAGGGCATGGCTGCCCCACCCACAGTGAGGAAGGCCTTTCCTAAGTGAGACTTCTGCGCACTCTTCTACCTGATTTCCTGGAGCTGGGGGCAGTGTAAGCAATGACATAGGTGTGGCCGAGATGTTCAGATCGCAAGGTCTTTGGTCATAAATGTTGGAGTCTTGCATTACTCAAGCCAGCCCCAGAGAGGGCTGAAGATGAGATGCCCTCTGTCCCCATGGGGTCCTGAGCTGGCAGGGACCGTGGGGCTCCTGTATAATGGTCTGAATGATACAGTCCAAACCCACACCTCACCCAGACCTGCACAGCAATGCCATCACAAATTCTGGGAAAATGGAACTGCATCTTACACATTATATCACTTCTGTTTCTGAAGGGTAGCTGTTACTTTCTGAAGGGTAGGGTTACTTTCTAGCTTAAAATCAAAACAAACGCAAAATGATAAAAATATCCCTGTGTTTCTACCGCATTAACTTGTCTATTGTATCCAGGAGAGAGAAATCATAGTTTTGTTTTACATCTGCTGGTCACATCAGATCTGAATTGAATGTCCAGGTTAGGAAAGGGAATAATAATAGCATTACCCCAAATTTTTCACACTATGTCTCAAGAATCATAAAAATGTTAAAAATGTTTACATCCTTTACTCCACTAGTTACAAATCTGGGGATTCTGTGCCATTTCTCACATTCTGACGTTTTTGAAATTTGGATGCACACTTGTATTTGACATACGCATGTAATGAAGTGTTTCTCCTCCACCCCCCGCCCCCACCAAAATGCTATTAAATTGATGGTGTGTCTTAAGTCAATTGTATTCATGTGCTCGGCTGCCATAACAAAATACCACAGACACAGCGGCTTAAACAACAGAAATTTATTTTCTCATAGTTCTGGAAGTGAGAGTCCAAGATCAAGGTGTGAGCAAGTTTGGTTTCTTCTGAGGCCTCTCTCCCTGGCTTGTAGATGGCGCCTTCTCACTGCGTCCTCACATGGCCTTTCCTCTTGTACCCTCACATCCTTGGTGACCCTTCCTATAAAACCAGTCATGTTGGATTAGGGCCCACCCTCATGACCTCATTTAACCTTCGTTACCTCTTCAAATGTCTCATCTCCAAAGACAGTCACACTGAGGTTAGGGCTTCAACATATGAATTTGGGAGGCACACCATTTAGTCCCTAACATCAGTGGTGTCTTAGGATCAAGGAAATACAGCATAACCTTCATAATCAATAAACAAGAAATGAGTGTTTATTGAAGAAAACAAGAGACATCGCCATACCTTCTCTGACAGATGGAATGTTCTGGCAGCCTGTCTGACCCATTGCTGACCACCTCAGAGGCCTGGGCTCCACCAACAGGGGGACGACAAACACAGCATCCCTCTCCCCCCAAGTCCCCGCCACCCTGCCCAGGTTAGGAATGGCTCCTGCCGTGTTCTCTACTGTCTCAATGGATATTTTGGCCCCTGTGGCCGAGGACTCCAACACAGTGCCCTAGGCTCGCATTTTGCCCTGACCCTAATGAGTCTTTCTTTTTTTTTTTTTTTGGCTGCATCGGGTTTTAGTAGCGGCATGTGGGATCTTTTGTTGCAGCGTGAGGGTTTTCTCTCTCTAGTTGTGGCACACAGGCTCCAGGGCACGTGGGCTCTGTAGTTTGCACACGCGGACTCTCTAGTTGAGGCGCACGAGCTCAGTAATTGTGGTGCACAGGCGGGCTTAGTTGCCCCTCGGCATGTGGGAGCTTTGTTCCCTTACCAGGGATCGAACCCTTGTCCCCTGCATTGGAAGGTGGATTATTTACCAGTGGACCATCAGGGAAGTCCCCCTAATGAGTCTTATATTGTAATTTAATCTTTTCTGAGTAAACCTTGTCTTTCTTTAACCACAGAATTACCTTCTCCTATTTCTGCTTAAGTATCTAGCTGTCATCTCCTCCTCTGGGAAACATTCTTTGACCACCTGACACATCAAGCATGGGGTAGGTGTCCCCTTCTGAGCTGTCAGTACCACTACAAGGTTTGTCCTAACTATGCACCATTATATCTCACATTCACACTCACATGCACAAACACACTCTCACACACAGACACACACACATACACATAGCAAGCCCGTTAGTGCTGGAAACTCTGGCTTAGCTTTCTGCCTTCGTGGCCTAATACAACCACTTACTAGCTATGTGCCCTCTATGCCTTAGTTTCTGTCTCTGTAAATAGGGACAGTCACATAGGATTGATGGGAAGGTGAAATGAGATGGAGAAATATAGACAGTGGTTTGCTCAGGGTCCATATGTGACTGAGGAGGGGGAGGGGGTGGATGACAATACAGCAGCGCCCAGAGAATGTCCAGAGGAGGAAAGGAAGCTTCGTCTAAGCCATGGTTATGTGTTCTCCACCTTTTCCCACCCCATGAGACCCAGGCGCCCAGGTCTAGGCACGGGGATCGCTTCTTAAACTAGATTTAAGGTGAATAAATGACTTGGGCTCCGTCTAACCTGGGACCCATTAGGGTTTATAGTGACAAATAGTAAGTAGGCTCTCAAGAGTTTAACCATAATGATAATGGGTAGGTAGGTAGAAGAGATAAATAAATATAAGACATGAAAAGTCCACCTAGTCCCTGCAAAGCTTTTTTTTTTGCGGTAAGTGGGCCTCTCACTGTTGTGGCCTCTCCCGTTGCGGAGCACAGGCTCCGGACGCGCAGGCTCAGCGGCCATGGCTCACGGGCCCAGCCACTCTGCGGCATGTGGGATCTTCCCGGACCGGGGCACGAACCCGTGTCCCCTGTAGCGGCGGACTCTCAACCACTGCGCCATCAGGGAAGCTCCCCTGCAAAGCTTTTAATCCTGGTCCACAGACTGCCCGCAAATATTCCAGCATTTCCTTTTCCTGTGCAGTATGGCTCTGCTTGTGAGGTATACTCATGGGGCAACCTACTCACATCTCCAGGGAACACCCCTGTTACATGGTGCACAGTGTGTAAGTCAGGACCACCCACAGGAAAACATCACCATGGGCTACAACAGCTACTCAATCTGACTCGGAAATCCCACCTCTGGGAAAATATCTTCAGAACATGATTCGAGAGGACAAAACTCTATCTGTATGAAGATGCAATAGCATATAAGATCCTAAAAATACTAATTAGCTTATGAGGACAGTCCAATGTGCCCACGCATTGACAATAAAATATTCTATAGCTTTGAAAAGGAGTAGTTGGAAGTCTATGCTTACAGTTAAAGAAGAGACCCAAGTTCCATCTGCACTATCATTACAGCTGTGTAAAAATATATATGCTGTGGCCAAAACACAACATATGCCAAGAAGAAGACAGATATTTTGTTAGGAAGGAAGGAATTGAGGGGAATTAGGAATGGGCTCCATTTACATTAAAAAAAAAGTCCTCTGTGCTTTTATAAGAAGGTTTCTATAAGAGAATGCCCTACATTAGCAAGTTCCCAGCTGTTGGGAATGCTCCCTGACTCCAGAGGATTAAGAATTCAGGCAAGGGCTTCCCTGGTGGCGCAGTGGTTGAGAGCCCGCCGCTACAGGGGACACGGTTTCGTGCCCCAGTCCGGGAGGATCCCACATGCCGCGGAGCGGCTGGGCCCGTGAGCCATGGCCGCTGAGCCTGCGCGTCCGGAGCCTGTGCTCCGCAACGCGAGAGGCCACAACAGTGAGAGGCCCGCGTACCGCAATAAAAAAAAAAAGGAATTCAGGCAGCCACATAGCACAGGGAGATCAGCTCGGTGCTTTGTGACCACCTAGAGGGGTGGCATAGAGAGGGTGGGAGGGAGGGAGACGCAAGAGGGAAGAGATATGGGAACATATGTATATGTATAACTGATTCACTTTGTTATAAAGCAGAAACTAACATACCATTGTAAAGCAATTATACTCCAATAAAGATGTAAAAAAAAAGAGCACCAAAAAAAAAAAAAAAGAATTCAGGCAGCCCCGATGGCTGTCATTGTTCCAAATAGTCCTTAAAATTCACAATCAGAAAGAGTTGGCCAAGAACATTCTCGGTGTAGATGAGGCTCATGTCAATGGTGGCTGCCTGCTGCCTCTCTGGGGTTTTCCCAATTGCAAGATGCTTAGGAGAGACTTCCTTTTGTTTCCTCCTTGGTGTGTATACTTTAATTATTCATGCAATCAATTGGTGTTCACTAAATGTTTTTAAAGAGCTTTTCCTCTTGTTTCTGTGACTTTGGTGACGTTCAGTTCTGCACTTTGGCCAGAAGAACTCCAAGGGCTCCACGTAACCCAGTCAGAGGAGGGAGTCTAGGAAGTGCCGCCATCTAGGTCGTTGCAGAGGTGGATTTGAATAACTGATGGTTTTCTGATATTAGTTCTGCTCTGATGATGTTTTTAAGTGTGTGCAACTTGTTTATTGAGCAATCTCAGCACGATGGGATATAAACATGAGTTTTCTTCATTCACTGCCTTTAATCAAACCTCATCTAATCTCTCCCATTCCCATCCTTTTTTTTTTTTTTTTCGCGGTACGCGGGCCTCTCACTGTTGTGGCGTCTCCCATTGCGGAGCACAGGCTCTGGACGCGCAGGCTCGGAACGTGCAGGCTCAGCGGCCATGGCTCACGGGCCCAGCCGCTCCGCGGCACGTGGGATCTTCCCGGACCGGGGCACGAACCCGTGTCCCCTGCATCGGCAGGCGCACTCTCAACCACCGCGCCACCAGGGAAGTCCCCCATTCCCATCCCTTAACAACACCCTCCTCAAGTTTCATGACCTTCTGATCACTTTTGGTTATTAAAAGTCAGATACGTTTAAAACTTCTGTGTCAAACTTAACCTCATCTGCTCCTCTCCTTCCAAGGAAGGCTGACAGTGACCTTGACTGCTTGCAGTGGGGGTCTCTAGCCCCTTAGTCCTCCCAGCCCTTCAAGGTCTGGCTACTCTGGTGCTGGGCTGGGAAAAGAGTAGAACAAGAATGCAATCATCACTGTTTAACTCTGCTGGTGGTCCCAGCTCTCTATACCTGGACTTCTTTGGGGCCACCCCCTCCCCTGCACACTTCCCTGAGATGAGAAATCCAATTCCAGCTCTTATCTTTCATTGTGTGCTAAGGATGGAATGTCTGTGTCCCCCCCTACTCCCGCAACCTAAATTTCATATGTTGAAATCCTAACCCCTAATGGGAAGGTATTAGGAGGTGGGGCCTTTTGGGAGGTGATTAGTTCATGAGGATGGAGCCCTCATGAATGGGACGAGTGCCTTATAAGAGAGCCCTCCCCCAAAATCTCCTTCATCCCTTCCACCACGTGAGGCCATGCAAGAAGACAGCATCTATGGGTCTTCCTCAGACGCCTAACCTGCCAGGGGACTTGATCTTGGATTTCCCAGCCTCCAGAACTGTGAGGAACAAATGTTTCTCATTTTCGCTGCCCAGTCCGTGGTGATTTTGTGATAGTAGCACTTACAGACTAAGACACTGTGCCACCACACATCCCAGTCTCTGCTGCTGGCCACCACCACCCATCAGGCAACAGGCACGATAGCCGGGGCATTGCCAGCCCCGCCCTCTTGGCACTGTCGGCTGGACCCATGGAAAACTCATGCCCCCTTGAAACACCAAAGCACACACAGAGGTTCCTCCCTGTTCGGCTCTGTGGTCATGCTGCCCTCTCTCCCTTGTCTTCTCTTCTCCTGCTCTTCCAGGTATCAGGTCAGATCCGAAAGTTAGCAAACTAAGCAGACATGTAATCTGGAGTTAGCATATGAGCTTCATATTCTTGTTGAAGAACCCCCAATTCTCTTGATTCCCCCTCATTTGACTTGGGGGGTCAGGGTGGAAGCTGAGGGATTGACCGCTCCCAGTGAACCATGTGTGACCATGACTTCAGCCATGGTTTCCTCTCCTCTCAAACTGAGGAAGGGCTTCACCCCAGAACTGATGGCGGCAGGACTAGTGTTGACCCCAGATGTTGTTGATTGTCTCCAGCATGTACAGAACTTAGCAACTCTTTGTCCTTGGTTTCAGCCTCAGTCACCAATTCTGGGTCAACAGAAAAATGCATTCAACTTCCTGTTATGTGTGCAAGTTTAGATTTGGGTCCAAATTGGCCTTCTATTTCTTTGGAGCTTAGCTCACAATTTTAGAAAAGGGTAGAATTTGGTTTTACTTGGTCCAAGCTTTGGTTAAAGAGTGAAGTTCAAGAGCCAGCCGAAACTACAACCAGGCGAGAGAAAGCTGCTCAGGGCACAGCTGCAGAGGGCGGGCCCAGCCCCGGTTGGGCGGGGAGTGAAGGAAGCACCAGAGGAGCCCCCGCCCCCCCATCTGCGGAACCACCTATCACGTGGACACAGCGGGAGACCTCCAGGGCTCCGCGAAGGCTCTACCGTTCAGACACTCCTGGCTGAGTCACAGCTGATCTCATTCAGGCAGAGCACCAGCGCCTTTCCCTGGAACCAAGCCTTCTTCAATCTGTGGGAGAGAGGGGAGTGCAGTGCCAAGGGGACACCCACTTCTACCCTTTATAGGCATTGTGGGTCAGTTAGTCATATCTTCAGGCTTTGGCGTTTTCCATAAAATAGGGAAAACCAATCTACCTCAACGGGATGCCAGAGGATTAAATGAGATGATGCTGTATGAGAAGTATATATGACAGTGCTTAGCACATAAAAGGCAGAATAAATTCCCAATCTACCCACCGGGCAGTGAGACCACAGTGACCAGGAGATAAATGGTCCCTCTGCCTTCAGATCCATCCATAATTCAGCTACTTCTCACCATGGTCACTGCCCCACTCTGGTCCAAACCAGTATCACCTCTTACCTTGGCCCCTGCAGCAGCCTCCAAAGTGAAGCCCTGCTTCCACCCTTGCCCCTACAGTCTATCAGAATGGCCCTAATAAAAGGTAAGCAGGTCATGATACCATGTAAAGCCCCACGATGACTCCTGTCCTCATCAGAGTGAATGCCAAGGTCCCCACAGTCACCTACAAGGCCCTACACATTCCACCTCCAGCTGCTCTCCTGTCCTGTCTCCATCCCACTGGCCTACTCCCTGTTCCTCCAACACAGCAGGCCTGTTTCTGTCTCAGGGTCTTCGCACTGAACAGTCCTTCTGCTTGGAATGTGCTTCTTTCTGATAGCCACATTACTACCCCTTACTTCTTTCAGGTCCTGCATCAAATGTCACCTTCTTGGTGGTCTACACTGACCACTCTGTTTAACATTGCATCATTCCCCCATCTGCCCCAATGGCTGTCCTATCCCGCTCCCCATAGCGTTTTATCTCCTGACATATACCATGTAATTTACCGATTTATATTATTGTCTGTTTCCCCTTCCACCCCCACACACACCAGAATGTAAGTATCATGAATGCAAGAATTAGTGTCAGCGTTGTTCACTGCTGTATCCCAGCATCTGGGACAGTGCCTGGCACATATTAGGTGCTCAGTAATCTACTGGATGAATGACTAAATGAATAAAAGAACATGAGTACTCACAAGCAGGAAGTGTAAGACCCAGTTAACTACTCAGCGTAGGGTGATGCTGAGAATGAATCAGAGGAAGGATGAAGTCAGTTTAGAAGAGGCGCCCAGACTGCGTAAGTGGGCTCCACCCTTGCCTCATCTCAATTTGGACCCAACATAGGAAACACATTTTGAAAACATCCTCTTTAGTCATTCCAATCATTTGTTTCCTCTAAACTCCAACTTGTCTGGGGACCAAAGTCCAAAGCTCTTGCAAATAGAAGCTGTGTTAAGCACAAAAAAAGTTCAATGGCACTTTAACCATTTTGACTTCAGAGAGCGAGGGTGCTACCTCAAAGCCTCCCAGATGCTCCCTGCGGCTCGGCTCTCTTAGGTACCTGTGGTCTCAGACTCTCTTCAACCAAAAACTTGATTCACACCTTGAATTGAAGAGATACAACTGTTCCACGTGCGTGGGGGTCTCTTCTCTTCACAGGAATGGCAAGTAAAACAACAACTGGGTATAAGAAAAGTAGAACTCACTGGCAAGCGCTTGCTCCATCTAAAGGCATTCAGACATGAATGGATGAATAATAAATACACAGCCAGCACCGGTCAAGGCAAACAAAACACTTCAGATCTGCAAACTGACAGTCTGCAGTTCAAGTCTTGATTGCAAGTTTAGCCCCTGTATCAGCGCAGCAATACAGCCGGCACTTAATGAACAGCTGTTGGCTACAAAGCACCAAGTACTGAGTCATAGAAAGTAATCCAAAAGAGGATTAGAAAGTCTTGTTGCAGGGAGTGATTCTGCCCTTTTGCAGATGTAGTATATGGAGTGTTCTGTTTCTCACCCCTCTCTCCCATGGTCTCTGACCCAGAGCATATGTGAGGTATCTGTGGACCCACTGGTCACTGGGAAGAGGCTTACACTCTCTGTATGGAGGCAATGCCCAGAAAAGGGGTTCAGAGGAGAGAACTGCTGGTGGGATGAGAGAATTGAGCAGGGAAGAGACTGTGGTTCTCACTACAATGTAGCCTCTGTGCCATGCTGGGTTTTTAATTGGTGCTCAAAGCACTTCCACCAAGTCTGTCCAATCCATGCTTCCCACACATGTGCACACACACTCCCCCCACCAACTTCTCTGACCCCTTTCCTTTCCTAACTGCACTTTTGCTTAACCTACTCAGTAGCCTTTAGAAATCCTCAGGACATTTGCAGCGTTAAAACAAGTGTATCTCCATTTTATTGCACCTGTATTTCTTGTAAAGAGCAATTTCATTTTGTGTCTCCATTGTATTCAATCTGACTTTTACACTCTGAAACTTCTCCAAACAAAGCTCTCCTTGTGAAGCAGGAAACACAGCCGACAGCCTCTTGCTCTCCCAGCATTTTTTCAGAATGAGGAAAAAAGCATAGAGCTCAGCCTGGAGCACGCCACCCCAGTAGCTGCTTCATCCCAGTGAAGGGAAGAGAGAGCAGCCTCCACTGGCTGTAAGTAGGAGTTATGAAGGCACCACACCCCTCGCTCACTCTACCTACTTCCCACAAACCCAGGGAGGGCACTTAGGAACTTGTGAGTGAGTGAGTGCGTGAATATTTGCATTATTGTAATAGCCCCTTAAATTGTCTTTTGAGTCTAATCTCACCTCTATCCAAATCATTCTCCACATACTTCCAGAGTAATCTTTCATGTCACCCTTGTTGACCTTAAACAAATACGGTGCCAGTTATTTCTCCAGCAAAAATGGGTTTACCCAGGATCAGCAAAGAATTGCAATTTGGGGACTGCAACCACGGTGAGCCATGTGCAAGTCTCATGCAACAAGAAGAGGAGAACTCTTTTATAGAAGGGAAAAGGAAGTTGGGAGGTCTGCACTAAACAAAGAGTCCATTGGAGGAATCAAGAGTTTGAAGTATAGTGGGTTTTCATTGGCTGCCTTGTGACAGTCTCTCGTTGGCTGAGCTCTTGCCAGGCAAGAAGAGGAAGGCTTTCTTCTTCCTGTTGGGCTCCGCCATCCTCGCAGGGCATATGAGTTCCCCCTTCTGGTCTCCTGACTCTATTTTAATTGAGGTCTCTATTTATTAATTTTCACACTCTCATTCAAAGCCCTCAGGATAATCCAGTCTTCTACATGTGAACTTTCCTGACATGAGTGCCAACTATTTCTCCACTTGATCTCTTGTACTCACTCCCCTTCACCCTCCCCTCCAGCCAGATCCACCTTCTTTCCTTTTAGGCACAGGCCACATTCTCTATCGCCTTTGAACTTTTGGCCTTGTGTCTCCATGCCCAGAGCACTTTCCCCTCCCCCACTCTACCCCCCTTTTCAGCCAATCTTGTCCTTGGTGAAATGAAGAAATGGGTGAATAAATGATGAGATCAAATGGAAATGTTTGGTCTTGGAGCTCAGGAGAAATATTTGGGTTTCAGACTGAGTTTGGGGGATCACCATGTGTCCCCTAAGACCTTTGGACCATGATTGAGAGAGCAGCATCTGCTGCTGGGAAGGGGAGGCTCCAGAGGGTCCTCCAGGACCTAAAGGGTGTGTGCCTGAGACAGAACATGGTGAGGACACACTCAAGGGGAGTAGCACCAAGGCTGAGCACCTTCCCCCGTATCTTCTCCCCTCCCACCCGTCTTGTAGCCCATCCACCTTAGGAACAGGCAGCATCACTTCTCAGACAAAGCTTATCTTCCTTCCTCTCAGCAGCCACATCCCGCCTGAGTCTGGGAAGGGCATTTATTCCATTCAGCGGACGACACTACTTCAGGCAAAGCTTCTAACAGCCCAATTAGCAGCAGCACCAGTGTGGCCAGAACTAGTCAAAGCATTTCATCTGTGCTGCGTGTTCCACCTGCAGAGCACAGAATATTTAGAAGATTCGAATCAAAATAAAGCCCCCTAGAGAAGAAAACTCTGGGGTCTAATAGGGAAACAGCTCAGATCACTGGGGAAGGAAAAGCACTGGGCCTGTCTGTGGTTTCACCCCATCCAAAGAACAAGTCCTGGAGAAGCCCTTAGGAATCAGAAGAAGATGTACCCAGATGACACAGGGAGTTGCTTTAAATGATGTTTAGGAGACAGGAATCAATTCAGAAGAATGAGCACGTGTCCACTTCATTTTGATCAGAAGTTGCAGTACAGAAAAAGTTTTATAAGGAGAAATGCAAAGATTTCCCTTAAACAGTTTTTCTCAGTTTGAAAGCTAATAGGAGCACACTTGCTATGGATTGAATTGTCCCCCCGAATTCAAATGCTGAAGTTCTAACCCCTAGTACCTTACTGCAGCAAAATGTGACCTTATTTGGAAACAGGGTCAATGAAGTTATAATTAGCCGAGCTGAGGTAATTAGGGTGGGCCCTAATCCAATATGACTGGCGTCCTTATAAAAAAGAGAAAGTTGGACACCAACAAATGTCCACAGGGAGAATGCCATAGAAAGGTGAAGGCGAGATCTCAGTGATACTTTTATAAGCCCAGGAAGCCCAAAGATGTCCAGCAAGCCACCAGAGGCTAGGAGAGAAGCCTGGAACAGACTCTGCCTCACATCCCTGGGAAGGATCCAACCCCACTGACACTCAGTCTTGAACTTCTAGCCTCTGTAACTGTGAGACAATACATTTCTGTTGTTTAAGTCACCCAGTTTGTAGTGCTTTGTTATAGCAGCTCTAGCAAACTAATACAAAAAGCAAGCAATATACATAGAAAATATTATTTTTCCTACTCAGTGTCCGTTGCATACACCGCGAGTCACCTCAAAAGCTCTGTGCCGGCGCTACTGCTACACTCATTACTGAAGGTTTCCGAACCCTGCAGGTGCCTCACTCCTGGCCACCGTGGCATTTCCTTGCCTGTCCCTGTGACGGAGGGACAGTGCAACAGAGCTGTTATGAGCCTGGGCTTTGAAGCCAAGCCGATCTGCCTTTGGACCCCTCTCTGCCACTTACAAGCTGTGGCACTGGGGCACAGCTTGCCGCCCTTCCTTGCTGGTGGCCTGAAGCTAGCAGCACTGCCTGCTTCACGGGGCCGATGTGAAAAGCACCTGAGATGACTAGGAGTGCCCAGAAGCTGGCTGTGGCACACTGAGCCCTTAGTGACATCAGGGCAGACCCTTAACCCTAGATCAGGGTAAATCAAGACGGTGCTCACTGGCTGCCTTATATGCCTGCCCTCTCAGCCGCAGCAGGTTTTCTCCTCTGCTCGCTTGGGACCTGCTCTGGCACCTGTACGTGCTGCTAGACAACTCCCCTCTGTCTACTCCAGACGGGGACTTGGTAGCTTGGGATAAGGGACAGAGCCATTTCAGGTACGAAAGTGGGTCCCAGTACTTGCCACCTCGGGACACATCCCTTCGCCTGCCAGCACCTCAGGGAAAGCCTTGCTGGATGCAGGAACGTGCTGGCTCCCTGAGGCGTCTGTAGGGTTAGTAAAAGGACCCCGAGGGAGCTTCAGCCCCACCTCCTGCATCCTTCAGGCCAGTTCTGAGGACGCGATGTGCACTTTAGTTCACTCTCACACCGCTGTTTGGCCCAGGAATGGGGCACTGTCCTCCAGCCGCCCTTGTTCATCACCCTGTCCGGAGGTGCACTTACATCACCACACTAACTACAGATTGGAAGGAACTTCTCTCCGGATTGATGAGAAACTTATGGAGCCCATAATCTGGACCCACGTGCCAGCATCAGGTCGTGCTACATCGGACCATCCGCACACACTTGGATTTTTCCCTCCTGGGGCAAGACGGAGCCTCAGTTTACATCTGCCTGAAGGCTGCTTAGAGGGGAGTTCAAGGAATTTACAGGATATCTTCTTTTCTGCTCAGGTAATTAGGTCCAGAGGAACATGTGATCACCTGCCAGCCTGCCCAGACAGCGGGTGAGGTAAGCCTTCAGCTCTGACAAGGTTAAAGAACTTGTGGCTGCCTGCAGCCCACTCACTGTTTAGCACTTGTCAGCGGCCCAGGGGGCCTGGAGCCCCAAGTTAACTGAGGCGCTAAGACCAAGCCAAGCAGGGGCAAATGCCCCTGGCCAGAGCTAAGAAACTAGGATTCATCTGCACCCACCCAACTCACGGTGACCTCAGGCAAGTCACCTGAATCCTCTGGGCTTTGGTTTCTTCTTCCGCACAAAGATCCCTTCTTGCCTCCAGCAAAAAAAGTTATTAGGGAGAACAAATGGCATGGGGGATGTAAAGGTTCCTTGGAGATGATTCACAATCAGCATTGCTTAAGATGTTGTTTACAAAGGCAAAATAACGCTGGGAATTTGCTGGAGGCAAAATGGAGTTTTATCGGAAATGCTCTATGGGTCCTCTGACCATTGCTGACCTCAGTAAATCCTCAGCACGTACAGATGGATCCGAAATGATGAGGTAGAGGAGGCTTCCCCAAGTGCATCTCTCTGCTCAGTAATACCGTGAGGACTACTACAAATACCCCTAGCGTGCCTGACACACCCCAATAGAAACATGGTAGTGAGTAAAACTGAGGCATGATGCAAAGTCAAAGGGAAGTCCTCCCACCCCAGCTCAGCCACTAAAACAAAGATGGCCACTGGATGGTCTTGCAAGTAGGGAAATGGCTGAGCTAAGCAGGAACGAGGGTTGTTTAAGGGAAGGCAGGATGCTTTACTCCTTTGATTTTAGGAATGAGCTTAGCAAGGACCAAAACCCTGCCGTCTCCATGCTGGAAGGTGAAGAATCCAGGGAAGCTGTTGCATAGCCTCTGCAGATATTGCCCACCTCCTGCCCCACTGAGGCCACTTGTCCACCCAGTGCCTTAGCTGTTTGCATAGTAAGGATGCCTCCTGTGCCCACGGCCAGAGCAACTCCCAAGCCTGTGGACAGCTAGGACCGCAGAGAACAACTACGTAGTCCCTGTTCCTCTGCTCACCTGGATTTCCTGAGCCAGGCTACACAAGAGCTTTACCTTGTATCTGTGTCCCAGCTGGATGCCAGCAAGTCTCCATAAATCAGAAGGGAAAACCATTTTGGAGCAAAAAGGCTTTCCCTCATAACAGAGCTCAGGCAGATGGTAATTATTTATTCTAATTAACAGTAAGAATAGATAAGCTTAGTAAGAATGTTCTATGGTCCAGACACTGTTCTAAGTGCTTTATGTGGATTGAGCTCATTTATCCATTATTACAACCCTAGGAGATAATAACTTTTATTATACCCAATTTACAGATGAAGAAACTGAGGCAAGAATGGTTAAGTGATTTTTCCCAACACTATACAGTTAAAAAGTGATTATCTTCATTAAGTAATGCTAGCTGCGGTCGTAAATAAACCTTGAAATCTCACAGGCTTGATATATTAGAAACTTGTATCTCACTCATGGAAAGTCTCATTGGTGGGAGGAGTGGATACTCAGCTCTGCAGAGTCATTCAGGACCCTACTGACAGAGGTGACACCTGCCATCCTCACCATGTGACATCCAGTGTTGCTCTGGGCATCTACCTCCACCCAGCAGATGGGGGAGGGTGGACATGGAGAGTCATATGGGGGGTGTTTATAGGCCATGCCCAGAGGGGCATATATCACTTCCATCCACCTTCTAGGACCCAAGCTCAGTCACACGGACCTGATTGGAGGCAAGTAAAGGCTGAGAAATGTTGACCCTGGCAGGGCAAACACTTCCAATCACCATTCTACACTGTGAGAGGGAAACACAAACCTAGGGTGGTCAGCAAGCCACTGCTGCCATGGTTTTGGAGCTGGGATCCAAACCCAAGTAGCCTGGCTCCAGAGTCTGTCCTCTTTATCATTATGCTACCTATTCGGGGTCAAGGGCTGCTGGTGAGGTGGTCACTGGTGGAGCTGGGCTAAGATTGGAAAGGAGGTAGCAGTCATCTCTCAAGTGCCCATCACTAAACAGCCTTTCTCAAGAATCTCCTCCACACCCCTGTCATAGGGTCTGAAATCCCACCATTAACATGATGAGTCTCTGGGTCATGGGCTCAGCAATATTAGGTGTTCCTACAAAGTGGCAGATATCTCTGGGAATGGCCACTCCAGATCTTTATTTTATTTTACAACTTCCCTGAATGAGTTTATCAGATCTTTTCCGTAGGGGACCCCTGGGTGAGTTTACAGTCCAGTGGGAATTGGAAGTCTGGAAGATGGGGTGAAAGTACTATGGGAAGGGCGGGGGGGGGGGAGTTCAAAATCTAGGAACACGCCTCATGTGGCAGGGGTTGGTGAGCAGCCCAGGGTATCTAAGCAAAGAAAGCTTTGTGCAGGAATGTGATGGTTTCAAAAATATGTCCACAGATCCTTTGTTATTCCTCCCTTCAAGAGGTGGAGGCCAGTTCTCCTTCTCTTGAATAGGGACCAAACTTAGTGACTTACTTTTAATGAATGGAGCAAAGCAGAAGTGATGGCATATGACCTCAGATCATAAAGGACACTGAGGCCTCTTCCTTGTTTTCTCTCATTCTCTCTTGAACCACTTGCTCTTAGGAAGTCAGCTGCCATGTTGTAAGGATGCCCAAGCAGCCTTTGAAGAAGCCTACATGGCGAGGAACTGAGGCCTCCTGCCCACAACCATGTCGGGGGAGCCATCTTGGAAACAAATCCTCCCAGTCGAGTTTTCAGATGACTACACCCCTGCTAACATTCTTTCTGCAACCAAATGAGACACCCTCAGCCAGAACCACCCGGTAAAGCCACTCCTAAATTCCTGATCCACAGGTACTGTAATATAATAAATGATTGCTTCCTTAAGCCGCTAAGTTTTGGAGTAATTTATTTTGCATCTATTGATAACTAACATGGGAGAAGAAAGGAAGCCAGTGGAGGCAACATGCTCCACTCATGGAGAGCTTTGAATGGCAAAAAGCCAGCTCTGGTCTTCATGTTTTATGAGGAAGCAAAGAATCTTTCAACCCGTGACATGAAGTAGGGAAAAGAAACAGGAAAGCATTCCTCTGGCCACAGAGAGAGGAAAACTCATTCTCCTGATATCTCAAGCTGGGAATCTGCCTTTCTCTAGCCCAGTGGTTCTCAACTAGGGGTGATTTTTCCCCCCTATGTGCCCCCAATGTCTTGAGAGATTATATTTTGGTTGTCACAATTGGTGGGGGAGTGGGGTGCACTACTGGTATCTAGCAGGCAGAGGCCATGGATGCTGCTAAACATCCTACAGTGCACAGGTCAACCCCACAACAAAGAAGTATCCAGCCCCAACTGTCAACTGTGCCAACATGGAGAAGCCCTGCCTAGTCCTCACCTCGAAACCACTACCTCCCTTGAAGCATCTACAGATCTGGCCTCTCCAGAGTTGGAATCACCAGTTTGACTCTCACACTGAGACACTTCCCAATTTTGAGAACTCAGAAGAAGAAAATACAGGCCTGGCCAATCAGAAAAGACCTTGGCCAGATTCCAGGAGGCCCAGGCATAGCTGTGGGCATAGGACTAACCTCTTCCATGGATTCTCACAGCCAAGAAGTCAGAATAGGGTAAATTATGCTATGCCAACAAGTTAACTCTGAAATTTCAATGTTTTAACACAAAAAAGATTTATTTCTCATTCACATCACAGTCCAGGGGAAGCCTAGGAGTCTCTCCTTCAAGAAGTAACCCAACCTTCAAAGGCCACTTCCATTTACAGTTCTTCTATCTGGCCTTGGCCTTCTCTGGTGGCAGGGGGTGGAAAAAGAGAAGGGAGGGTCACACATGGGAGATTTTATGGCCAGTCCTGGAAATACCTACATTCTATTAGCCAGAACAAGTCACATGCTCCCATCTAACTGCAAAAGAGGCTGGGAATGTAATCCAACTATAAGCCTGTAAAGATGAGAAAAGTGGGTGTTGGTAGCAGTGGCAAAATCTGTACTCTGATACAGTCCCTACTTTTCCTCACTTTCAAGGCCCCACATTCAGGACACGGGCCTGGCCCAAGTCCACCGGTACAATCCCAACAGAATCCATCATAAAAGAAACAGGCATTGCCTGAGGTCACTGGCGGGTCCTCAGGAAGGAGATGGAAGACAGCACAGGAGCCTTATCCATTATCTTTGCCTCTACAGTCAGCTATACAAGGGGCCTCATTACTCTTTGGTTCAGGAAAAAAATTAAAGAACTGACCCTCCAACTATAGACCCAAATTAAGTAAGTTCCACTTACTAAAAGAGCTCTCTTATCAGCCACACTCGATTACGATTTTGTACCTCAGTTCTCAATTCCACATGAAAGATTTTTTAACCTCAGATATTTTTGCAAAATGAGAAGCAAATCTGAAAGTTACTTCATAAGACAGCCTTCTTGAGTCCTTTATACCCTTAGCACTAGGACACTGTACAGTGCCTTACAACCCAGCTCAAGTGAAGATATGTCTGAGCCTGTGCAAAAGCTGAAAACTTAGTCATTTGATAAAAAGGAGAAGCTCCAAATGTGGGCGTTAAAGATAAAAACAGGAGTTCAACTGCACACCATTTATATACATTCTTTTAACTATATATTTCATTAAAGATTTTTTAAGAGCCTATTCCCGATTTAAAATAGTAAGTGAATACTGCATTCTTGGGATAAAAATGAACGTGGCTCCATTTGACATGTGCCCCAAATGGAATCAACTCACCCCAGCCCAACTCTTCTCAGCCTCTGTTCAGGAAGTTTGAGTCCTGTTTCTTTTTCTCTTTTCCTCTCAGGCCTGAGAAGCCGCCCTCCCTTCTACCTGTCACCCCGCGGGTGTGTTCTGTAATCCTACAGAGTATGCTGGAACACAGTTTAAATATAAGATGTTACAGTTAATAAAGTTTATCAGAATGGCTTGTCATTATTTTTGCATCGTTGTACAACTACTGCAGCTTGGGAGGTAATAAGTCACTGCACAGGTGACAAGTTGAGACGCTAAGGAGAACAGTTAGTCTCACAAATCAAGCAGTTGCTGCCACTAACGAGATACGGCGACCTGGTGCTCAACCGTTTAAAACTGTCCCGCAGTCCTGCAAGACGTCAGTGGGAAAGCCATCCACACATGGAAGCACTCAAAGCCCATTGCCAAGACCGCAAAAGAGCCTGACACTCCAACACCTCCAAAAACGAGCGTCCCAGTCTCACTCCTTTATGGCCCAGAGGGAGCGTCGTTAACCCTAATAACCAAACTCCAGCAAGACTACATTTCATTGGCTCTGCGGTAAGGGCCCAGACAGCCCATTATTCACTCACTGATGTCTCTGCAAAAGCCTGTATCATCACTCGTGCATGCGTGTGTATGCGCACACGTGTTTTAAGTTGTGTAAGTATTAAACTCTATCTGCATAATTTCCTAGTACACTAAGTTTTGTTTTGTTTTTCACACTTAGGTAACAAAAGACTAACAAAGCATATTTTCTACAGACTATAAAAAATAGATCTAAAATCAAGCAGGCAACATGTGAGTCCAAGAAACAGTATTCGAGGAGAGAATTATGAAGGCTGTAAGGGGTTTGGAAAAGAAGAACCGGTTCAGCTCCACTCTGATGCTGATGGCTGAGCTGGTCGAGGTGCTGCAGACCCACCAAACTTATCAATGGGCTCCTAGAAGACAGAGAACTGCTGAGAAAAGAGCTAGTAAGAGCCTCTTCCAGAACGTTCCAGTGAAGCCATTTATTTGGCACCAACCTATACCGCTAAATAAGAAAGCATCTTTGGTTTTGATGAGCAAATCAGGTAATTAGTGCCTGGAAGTAGGAAAATCTGTGTCAGGGAATTACACCCCAGAGAAGTGGTTCTCACAATACGGTACCCAGACCAAGGGCATCAGTATCACTTAGGAACTTCTCAGAAATCCAAATTCTTGGGTCCTACCTCAGACCTACTAAATCAACAACTCTAAACCGCTAGCCAGAAATTACTAAATCAGAAAGGATGCCCAGGTTCAGGCATTCTTCTGAATGATTACATAGTTTTCCTTTATTCAGGGCTGCCACATCTGGATGTGCAAGTTGGGCACAACACAAATTCTCCCTGATCAGGAGATAATTAGGGGGCTAAAATATAGGCTTTGCTTGCTCCTGAGCCATGAGTTTAATATGCTACATATGCCATGAAAGGTGTTTTCTAATACATGCAAAGACATCATATAGGCTGGCAGCTCATGTTACCTTCATCCCTTTATTCAAATAAATCCCAACCTTCAGGATGAAAAAAAGATGAGCAGCAAGTGAAAATCAGAATCTTACCCTTCCAGATAGATGGATGAGCAGTTTAACCAAAATGGTGACTTCATTCCCAGAGTGACTTGAACTCACGAAAGCCCAGTTCTCATGGCCAACCTCAACTGAAACTAAAATGAATCGCAAAACAAAACTCTGAAACTCACAGCCTGCATGACATTCTCTAACCTGCACCCATCCTACAATCAAGGTTCTCCAAATACTGAAGTAAATTTGGTCCTATTGAATCCAGCTAAGTCCAGTACCAGGACCACCCCAGACGACAATGGGGCCATGCGGAGTTCAGACAGAGCCCACATAAAGAGGTCCTTCCTCACATGGGGAAAGGCAACAGGATATATTCTATAAGCCTCTGATATAAAGCATCAATCTTTTCATCCACACAACTTCCCAAGGTCCAAGCATCTCCCAAGACAAGCAAAGTCCTCTCCAAATTAAACCAGATAAATAAGTGCACTGGAAAGGGTTCTAATCTTCCTCTTCCGCCAACCTTTCCAGAAAAAAAGGCCACTGGGAGGTGGCCCAGTTCATGCCTGCTCACCCCTGTGACTCCATAACATCACTGAGAAAACCGCATCAGATTAGGGGGATTGGAGTGGGGGGTTACTTCACTGCCATTGTTCACCACACGCAGAAAAATGATGGTTTTGTATATTATGCACTGGGTAATCAATTCCAATCCCCTGGAGATGTCCTGGGTCTGCTAAGCACATTTATTCTCCTGTTTCTAATCTATTCCTTTGATTTGCACAACTTGAACATACTGTCATCATTTTAAAGGAGGGGAGAGAAGAAGAAATGAGAAAGCAAGGGCAGAGGAAGCAGGAGAGAGGGAGGGAGAAGGGGCTTGATCCTGTCATTCCCCAGCTGGAAATTCCCCTTTGTCTATAGGACAAAATGCCTATGCCTCCCATTTAAGACATTAACAGCCTAGCCCCAGAACTTGCCTGTATATGTCTAGGCTGAGTTTTCAAGGTTAAGTGTAATGACAATGATAATATAACAATATCATCATTATCAGCAGAGCTGAGCAGTCTAGACTAAATACTAGAATGTGCCTGACACTCAGCTTGAAGGCTCACAATAATCACATGAGTTTAGTGGCTATTATGATCATTATTTCATTAGCTAATATGTGGAAGATCTTGGATTTGGGCCCCAGCAATCTGACCCCACATCCCCATGTTCCTAGTTGCTATGTTCAGTGTTAAACTTTTCCTGACATAGAACCAACCCCTGGGCCTTTCTGTGTCCTGTGCTCCTTGCAGTGAGAGGTCAGATGAAGCTTCCATTCAGGAATGAAATTTTCTCCTCCAAGCCATGACTGTTTACCCTCTTTCTCAGCCTCAAATCGGAAGAGACCTTGTATGTATAGAAACTGAATATAAACTAATCAAGAGATACACCTGTACAGACATTCTCTGCTCCCAAAGATTCTCTGAATCCTGGCACCTAACATAAGGTTTCACAAACTAGCTGTTCAATAAATGTCTGCTGAATGAGCATGTTCTCAGATTCATGTTCTGTAAATTGTTGCACACTTATAAGGCAGGCAATGTGCTAGATGATTTCTTGGAGTTACCTCGCAGGAACTCAAGGAATAAATTTAAGTCAGGCTGATTTCTTTATGGGAAGGTCAGCCTGCAAGGATGATCACTATTGATCACTTCCCTACCTCCACTGTTACAGAGGTGTCATTTCACTCATCAAAGGTGGCATCTAATTTCCCCTCCCCTCGGATCTGGGCTGACTTTATCAATACAGCATGAGGTAGAGTGACTTTGCAGTAACTGGCCTGGCCTTTCAAAGGACCAGCAGCTTCCACTTCCTCTGGGGGAAGTTGAACACCATGTAGGAAGTTAAACCTCTCTGAGACGACCATGCTGTGAGGAGGCCCAAGCTGGCCTCACGAAGCAGCCACGTAGAGGAAAACCAGAGAACCCAGCTGGCAGCCAGAAGCGGAGCCCCAAACATAGGGCCCAGCTGAGCTGCTCCATCCAGCTCCTGGCCATGTGAGCCTTTCCAGTCAAAACCAGACATCACGGATCACACACAAACCGTCAATGATATATCCCCACATGCCCTATTCAAATTCTTGACCCGCACAAGTGTGACCAAATAAAACAGTTGTTGTTTTAAGCCACTGAGTTTTAAGATAGTTTATTGAGCATCAATAGATAATTGAAGCACTTTCTAACCCCTTCCCAAGACTAGCCACACCACAGTTTTGAAGGGGGAGAACAGGAAAGCCCTGTGTTCAAGGGTTGCCCTGGGGGTGTGGGTTTGTCACACTGGATGAGGTGACAGCTGGGTGAGTTTGCAGAAGGGAACATGGGAGGAAGCCAAGGACATATCTCCCCTGTTTCAAAGTTTTGCCCAAAAAAATTAAAGGAAAGAGGATTCTCTTCCTTCTTTAACTTCTCCCCCCTCACCTCCATTGACCCTCTTCCCGGGATGCACAGAGGTCAGAATAATATGTATTAAATTGAATTTTTAATTTATTTTATTTTTACATACGAAATACTTCAAACGTACAGAAAAAAAAAAAAAAAACAGAAAATAATTTAACAAATGCCCGTGTACTTACCACCTAGCATTTAAATAGACTTTTGAGGAGCAGTCAAGAATCTTAATCAGTTTTCATAGAATTACTATTTAAAGGAAAATATGTTTCACATTCTGAAAAAAAGTGACTTGGGGATGAATTCCTGGGATACCCTGGCAGTCAGCAGTAGGACTGAGTATCTGCCTCCCACGGATCTCAGAGTCTGGCAGACCCTAAAACAATGCCAGTGACTTCCATTTGCCATATCGATAGCCCCTCATGTCCCTTTTCCCACCACCACTCAGGTGTTCAGGTGTCCAGGGAAGTTACACAGACAAAGGCCCCCACTGGAGAGCTTGCCTGGACTGCTTCTCCCTGAGCCACCCGATCCTGCACCATTAGCCTCCACCTTACCCATGAAATGTACCTGTCCTGTGTTCCATCCCTGAGATGGCCGGTAGCCAACCAATTTGATAGACATCCAGACTTTTTATTAATGGCTAAGCCAACACTGTCCCAAGGTCAGATATTTGCAAGTGAATAGGGACCTTCTAGAGACAGTACGGTGTGACCCACGGCAGGAGTGTCATTACAAGAGGTGTTATGAGGGCACTGGGATCCTCCACTGGCACCTCCAAATCCACTCTCCATTCTTCTCTCCCTGGGAGGCTGACCTACTAGGATTACATGAGGGGCTCCCTCGCTTCTAACTTTCTACTGAGTTTGATCAATGAGGGGACACTCACAGGAGATGAGAGAAGGGAGGACAATGCAGTTCCGGTGTTTATCCTTCTGGCGCCCTTCCTGTGGAGTCACCACAGGCTGGAGTCACCAGCAACCAAATCCTGAACTCCCACTAGATGGCCAGTCCACACAGCCCTCCCTTTCTTGGGGTGAGGAACTGCTCCCCACCCTTGCTTGTTCAGGCCCAAGAGAAGTAAGGAGCCCTGCTGTTCCTGCCCCAGGAATCTGCATTATTCCCTGTGGGTTCCTTTCATCCTGCCTCCACCTCTGTACAGAGTCTATTATAGTCCCATCAGATTGCCTAATTTGAGTGTGCCATCCTATTCCCTCTGGGAAAGTAACAGTACAAAAGGAAAGTAAAACCTCTCGGCACCCCTCAACTCTTGTCACTTCCCCTCTCTTGGACAGGTGACCCAGCTAGGAGCCACCAATGACACAGGTAGAGTAGCCCTGTCCCCTGCCCAATCAGGGAGATACGCTCCTGAGGGCATTTCCAGCTGCACGTGCCCGGAGCCCTCTGCCCTTGGCAAGCCTAGGTGTGCGTGGTAAGCCTGGGGCTACAGGTGAGGATGCCTCCACACTCCTGGTCCTATCAAATTAAGTCCCCCCTAATTCTGAGCACTTCTCTTATGCTTTATGCTTCTTCATAAAAGGATAGGACGTATTATAAGCAAAATAGCCTTGCTAAATATAGTCTATTCAGCCTGGGGAAGGCTAAATTATTCATAACCAGACCAGGATATACAATACACGCTAAACACAAATCCATTTTTGATTTTGGTATTTTTTCTGGGGCCTGTGTATTCAGCGCCCCTGCATTGATCTGTAACTACCCCCCTGATGCCTGCATTTGCTCAGGATGAAGATCTCAGCATCGGGGCCAATTACCAAGCTGTGAATAACCCCAGTCTCGTCCTCTGCAGGACAGCAGTGACCACAAGGTCATCGATTGTCCATCCTGTGCCATGGTCCTGGAGGCATGTGCATCCCGGGAAAGGATCATCAGCTCCCTGCAGAGCCCCAAGGATAAACAAGCCCTAAAAATGACGTCATCGAAGCCAGCACAGCTCAGCATCCACTGCACCATGAAAGGCAAGAAGGGACAGAGTGATTGCAACAGTTAAAACCACTGAGTCCTCAAAATGATCAATGCCCAGGAAACAATGTATAAGTCCCCTCCAAAGCAGAGGTCTCAGGCTGGGCTCTCGCATTTCAAATTATTTTCAACCTAAGCTCTCTTCACACAGAAGCTGCTGATTAGATTTTTCTGTGCTATGAGAATCACTGTTGAAAATACAGATGTCTCTGAGACATTCTTCTTTTCACTACTGCTGTTTTCCAAATAAGATGAAGTAGAACCATAAAATAAAACACCGACCTCAGCTATTCCTTCTGAGTGTTGCTCCAGGAGC
Source organism: Monodon monoceros (assembly GCF_005190385.1). Taxonomy (NCBI): domain Eukaryota; kingdom Metazoa; phylum Chordata; class Mammalia; order Artiodactyla; family Monodontidae; genus Monodon; species Monodon monoceros. The sequence goes on along the minus strand of NW_021703775.1, from coordinate 70,639,710 downwards.
TGAAGACTTAGCCAGCTGACCGTGACCTAGAAGCTTCCTGAGCACCTCAGAATGGAAAATTGGAGGAGGATACGATGGAAAAGCTGTAAGAAGGAATCCCTAGGCAATAATCTGCCAAGATATGGCATTTCTGTCCTAACAGAAAAGAGAAATCTGTCATAAATACATTATGTCTCTACTAAAATGGATCCAGATTTTACAAACGGTAGTTAGAAAGGAAGAGGTTTTATCTGAGGACAGAATGTGAAGTTTGGATTGAAATGGACAGTGAGTTGGTAATGCATCTATTCCCAGGTACCTACCATTACCTAAGGCCCTTGGAGATTGGGGTGACTTCTCCTTCCTAGATGAGGGCACAGGCTGTATAGATTTAAAGGACAAACCTGCTGTTGCTTGACTCATGTGAGGGATTTGAGCAGCAGCCCTTGGTCTTCCAGAACCTGAGGTCAGGGAGATATCACTGGAAAGGTCATCTGGATGAGAGGCAGAGAGCAACGGCAAAACTCAGTTGCTTTCCTGACATCACAACTGCTACTAACCACCCCAGAGATGGGCCCAAACTTCAGGAGGTTTCATCTTGCAAGTGATTGCCTGGTTTCTTTCCCATATGAGAGGAGTGTGCTTTATTGATCAAAGAAAAGAGCCTGGGATGAGGGATTCTGCAGGACTGGTGGAGCAATCAGCCCTTCTGGAAGCTAGTGAACGTTCTGTTCCATTGCCTGAATCATTGGATGAAGAGTTCCCTGAAAATTCAAACCAACAGAACAAGTCCCATACAAAGAGAAAGTTCTGGGAAGCACTGGAGTATGTGAGGAAGGGGATGGGGCTCAAACCACGGCTCCCCTCTCCCCTGCTTGTCAGCCCGGGGCCTTGAGCACATCAACACCTAAATAGACATTTCTCCAAAGAAGATATACAGATTGCCAACAAACACATGAAAGAATGCTCAACATCATTAATCATTAGAGAAATGCAAATCAAAACTACAAAGAGATGTCATCTCACACCGGTCAGAATGGCCATCATCAAAAAATCTAGAAACAATAAATGCTGGAGAGGGTGTGGAGAAAAGGGAACACTCTTGCACTGCTGGTGGGAATGTGAATTGGTACAGCCACTATGGAGAACAGTATGGAGGTTCCTTAAAGAACTACAAATAGAACTACCATATGACCCAGCAATCCCACTACTGGGCATATACCCTGAGAAAACCATAATTCAAAAAGAGTCATGTACCAAGATGTTCATTGCAGCTCTATTAACAATAGCCGGGAGATGGAAACAACCTAAGTGTCCATCATCAGATGAATGGATAAAGAAGATGTGGCACATATACACAATGGAATATTACTCAGCCATAAAAAGAAACGAAATTGAGTTATTTGTAGTGAGGTGGATGGACCTAGAGTCTGTCATACAGAGTGAAGTAAGTCAGAAAGAGAAAGACAAATACCATATGCTGACACATATATATGGAATCTAAGAAAAAAAAAAAACGTCATGAAGAACCTAAGGGTAAGATGGGAATAAAGACACAGACCTACTAGAGAATGGACTTGAGGATATGGGGAGGGGGAAGGGTAAGCTGTGACAAAGTGAGAAAGTGGCATGGACACATATACACTACCAAACATAAAATAGATAGCTAGTGGGAAGCAGCCGCATAGCACAGGGAGATCAGCTCGGTGCTTTGTGACCACCTGGATGGGTGGGATAGGGAGGGTGGGAGGGAGGGAGACGCAAGAGGGAGGAGATATGGGAACATATGTATATGTATAACTGATTCACTTTGTTATAAAGCAGAAACTAACACACCATTGTAAAGCAATTATACTCCAATAAAGATGTAAAAAAAAAAAAGAAAGAAACAACACCAATCCGGTGCCTTGCCTGGGAAGGTTGTGAAAGAAAGCATCTGTAAACAGTAGAGCACTTACAGCTATAGGAGATAACTATCATTTTCAAGTTGGAAGCCATCAGAGTCTTGAAACCATGACAGGCCCATATGATCTTTCCTTAAACAAGCAGTTCTCAAAATGCAGTCCCCTCACCAGCATCACCTAGGAATTTGATCATGCAAATGATCGAGACCCAGACTCACTGAATTAGAAATCCTGGTCAGGGGAGAGGAGGAAGGTGGAGAAGGTAGTGTTTAACCAGCCCCACAGGTGATTCTAGTGCACACTCAAGTGTGAGAGCTACTGTTCATAGGAACTTGTGACTTGTCTGGTATGTCTCCATCCCAAGATGACAGCTACTGCCTTGCTTAGACCAGGAGGCCCTCTTCGGCCTGGGACAGAGAAGGAGATGAGTCAGACACAGAGAAGAGAAGGGCCCATCCCCTGTCCTGGCCTTGGGGGGAGTTCAAGTTAAACAGGAGCAAGAAAAGCATCCACAGACTATCGGCAAAGGATCACAGATGCCCAGAATATGTGACTGTCTGGCCTGGCTCAGTGACTGTCACTGCTGGGGGTGGGAGGGCATGGGGAGGAAAGCAATGAGTCTCCAGGGACCTAAGTTGGATGGGAAAAGGCAGAGATGAGGAAGGGCACTCCTGTGTGTGGTTGGAGAGGGGTCCGTAGGATGAGCACCCAAGCAGGAAGCAGGGTAGCTGGGAGGGGGATGGAGAAGGACCAGCTCACCTGGTCCAGGTGATTCCCTCAAGGGTCCCCTGAGCCTGAAGCTGGTTTTCCTTGTTCAGTTCAGATGCAGATTCTCTTAAATTAGTAAACCACAGGCCCTTCCACGTTACACACTGTGCTTAATCCTCAAGCCTCCCCTAAATCTGTCTTTTCCCCCCTGCCAACCACATCAGGCCTATAAATAGAGAAGCTTCAGAGGAAGGAATGGCTGAAATTACATGGCTTATTAGGATGATTATATATTAGTTATGTAATAATTACATACATGATTATATAGCATTATAATCATGCCTATATTCTAGCTTTATTAACCATAAAATATGATTTTTGCTTTTAAGGTTTTTATGGTTTTTTAAAAGATTTTAATTATTTGTAATTTTATTCAAATGCACCCTGAGGTTTTAGAATGAACAATGCTGCTCTAAAAATCTAATAGATAAGTAAATATTGGGCTTCCCTGGTGGCACAGTGGTTGAGAGTCCGCCTGCCGATGCAGGGGACGCGGGTTCGAGCCCCAGTCCGGGAGGATCCCACGTGCCGCGGAGCAGCTGGGCCCGTAAGCCATGGCCGCTGGGCCTGTGCGTCCGGAGCCTGTGCTCCGCAACGGGAGAGGCCACAGCAGTGAGAGGCCCGCGTACCGCAAAAAAAAAAAAAGTAAATATTTAGTCTCTACCATCATTTCAAGAGATTTAGCCTAATATTAAAAGCTTTGGTAGTCTCAGTGTGTGATTGAGAAGGATGCCGTATGGCTTGAAACCATCATGGATAAAATCATTCATTTGATCAGCAAAAAATCTACTGAGTGTCCACAGGCACTGTGCAAGGAACATCTTGGGATACGCTTTCTCTGTACTCAGGACAGATTGGGAGGGGCTCTGGGAAATGGTTCCAGAGGAGGACCCCTGGGTTTCAGAGGGGACCCTATCACCAGCTCTCTGCAGATTGTATTCTTTCTCCTTACTCTAAAATAAGGGTGTTGTTCAGGGTAGACTGTGAGAAGTTGTCCTCGTTATGAGCACTATATAAGTAACAGGTACTCTAATGTAGGTCACTAAACACAACATAGGAATAGAACTCAGATCAAGGGATTTGCCTCCCCTGACCCATAGCTATGCAGGAACTGGAGCCCAGCCCCAAAGTTCTGAAATTCAAGTCCAGAGAACCCACACCAGGGACCATCAGTAAAGTTCTCACTGCCTCCTTTGGACATTTTTCTCCCTCCGGTATCTCCCTCCCGTATTACTGCCCATCCCGTATCATGTCCCACAGCCCTGATATAATATCTATTAGCCAGTATAAGCTGAAATCAAGGCACTGACAAAACAGAAGCACCAAAATATGTGTTTGAACACATGTGATTTTTGAAATACTTCAAAAATCATCCAAGTAATCATTTGGGGGGAAATAAGAATTTTTTTGGACCTTCTTATATTTGTTTCATGGTTAAGTGTTTATTTTACTTAAAATTATATATCAAGTGTTCTTTTATCTATTTAGCATTTGGTCCCCTAAAGGTTGCATTGGCAGGAGAAAAGAATACAGTAACATAGCTTACAATAAGGTGTTCATGACTTCCTCTAGCTTAGACCTCTGTCAAGTACAACTCTACTGAAAATAATGCCTATATTGTGAGACTTCGGGATATTTGCAGAAGACCCATGGCAAAGATAGTCTTAATAAGAAGGTTTTCAGAATTCCCCTCAAACCATACCTCGGTGACAATTGCCTATCTCATCCACCCAGAAGGCAGGAAGGGTATCTGATTTCTGTGCAGTGGAAGAACATGTTTCAAATCCACTCAACATGGAAGTTACTCTCCTCCCAACAGAATCCAGGGTCAACTGCACAACTCCTGTTCCTGCTGCAGCAAAACAAGAGATTCAGAAATTAAGAGGGTCAAAAGCCATTTCTAACTTCTGCAGCAGACACTATGGTAGGCATTTTGCTGATCACTTACTGGAAAAAAGGAGACTCTGTTAGTGCCACCTGAATAGGGACAAGTGTCACTAGAGCTAACCAAACGTAGCCAATAAAGATACAACCTAAATATAACCCTGGAATCATCACATAGCAAAGGAAGATAGCAAGGGAAGAAAAATGGAATAAAACAAGAACAAAACAGACAGGAAACTATTAATGAAATGGCAATAGTTAAGTCCTCACCTATTAATAATTATTTTAAATATAAATGGATTAAATTCCCCAATCAAAAGGCTTAGAGTGGCTGAATAGATAAAAGAGCAAGATCTAGCAATGTGCTGTCTATAAACACCCCACTTTAGACTTAAGGACATACATAGGCTGAAAGTGAAGGGATGGAAAAGCTACTCTGTGCAAATGGTAACCAAAAGAAAGCAGGGGTGGGTATACTTATGTCAGAAAAAAATAGACTTTAAGTCAAAAGCTGTCCTAGAGATGAAGATGGTCATCATTTAATGATAAAAGGGTCAATTCACCAGGAAGATCTAACAATTACAAATATATATGCGCCCAGCATCAGAGCACCTAAATATTAAAACAAATATTGACGGATCTAAAGGGAGAAATTGACAGCAATACAATAGTAGCAGGAGACTTCTCTATCCCACTTTCAATAATGGACAGAACATCCAGACAGAAAATCAGTGAAGAAACAGTTGATGTGAACAATGCTATAGACCAAATGGACCTGAAAGATATATTAAGAACTTTCCACCCAATAGCAGAATGCACATTCTTCTCAAGTGCTCTCAAAACATTCTCCAGGCTAAATCATAAGTTAAGTCACAAAACAAGTCTCAACAAATTTAAGAAGATAGAATAATTCCAAGTATGTTTTCAGACCACAGTAGAATAAAACTAGAAATCAATAACAGCAAGAAAATGAAAATATTCATAAGTACATGGAAAGTAAATGACACACTCTTGAATAACAATTGAGTCAAAGAGGAAACCAAAGGGAATTTTTTAAATATCTTGAGATAAACAAAGACAAAAATACAACATACCAAAACTTATGGGATGTCATAAAAGCAGTACTAAGGAAGTTTTAGTTTTTTTAACAAAAAATACATCAAAAAAAGAAAAGATCTCAAATAAACAATCAAAATTTACACCTCAAGCAATTAGAAAAAGAAGACAAACTAGGCCCAAAGTTAGAAGAAAGAAGGAAATAATACAAATTAGAGCAGAAATAAATCAAATAGAGAAACAGTAGAAAAAAATCAAGAAAACTAAGAATTCATTTTTTGAAAAAATAAAACAAAATTGACAAACACTTAGCTAGACTAACTGAGAAAAAAAGAGAGAAGACTCAAAGAAAATCATAAATGAAATAGGAAACATTACAATAGATGCCTCAGAAGTAAAAAGGATCATAAGAGACTTTAAGAACAATTACACATTAACAAGCTGGATAACCTAAAAGAGAGGGATAAATATCTAGAAGGAGACAATCTACCAAACTAAATCAAGAAAAAGTAGAAAGCCTGAACAGACCAATAACAAACAACAAGATTTAATCAGTATTTAAAAACCTCTCCAAAATGAAAAGCCCAGGACAAATATGATCTACAGCTTCAATGCAATCCCTATCAAAACTCCAACATTTTCACAGAAATAGAAAAAGCAATCCTAATATTCATAAGGGACCACAAAAGACCCTGAATAGCCAAAGCAGTCTTGAGAAAGAGGAACAAAGTAGGCTGCATTGCACTTCCTGACTTCAAATTAACCATAGTAATCAAAATAGCATAGTACCAGCATATAAACAGATACATAGAACAATGAAACAGAATCTATAGCCTAGAAATAAACCCCCACATATACAGTCATTGAATCTTCAACAAGGGCACCAAAAATAAACAATGGTAAAAGGATAGATTTTTTAATAAATAGTTTGGAGAAGACTGTACGTCTACAGGCAAGGGAATGAAACTGGACCCATCTTATACCATATACAGCGATTAAAGACTTAAATGTATGACCTGAAACTGTAAAACTCCTAGAAGAAAACAAAGGGAAAAACTCCTTGACATTAGCCTTGGCAATGATTTTTTTTGATATGACACCAAAAGCACAAACAACAAAAGCAAAATAAACAAGTGGGATTGCCTCACCTGTACTTCAGACATCAGTCGAAAGTTGAGGTTGTTACCTGTACTTCTGACCAACTAGCTATAAATCAGAGGTTCCCAAAACCCCCTCCTCAGGTTCCATTAACTTGCTGGAGCACCTCACAGAACTCAGAGAAACATTTTACTTACCAGATTACCAATTTGTTATAAAAGGATATAACTCAGGAACTGCCAGATGGAAGAGATGCCGAGGGCAAGTGATGGGGAAAGGATCAGCCACTCTCTCCAAATCTCCATGTGTTCACTAACCTGAAAGGTCTCTGAACCCACTCCTCTTGGGTTTTTATGGACACTTCATTACATAGTCATGACTGATTAAATCTTTGGCCATTGGCAATTGATTCAACCTCCAGGCCCTCTTCCCCCCCAGGAGGTTAGGGGGTGAGGGCTGAAAATTCCAACCCTCCAATCACAAGGTTGGCTCCACTGGCAACCAGCCCTCATCCTTAGGTGTTTTCCAAAAGTCACCTCATTAATAAAACAAAAGATACATTTTATCGCTCTCAACACTTAGGAAATTCCAAGGACTTTGGGAGCTCTGAGACAGGAACAGTGGAGGAAGATCAAATATATATAAAAAATATATTTTGGTAACCTAAAGGATCAAATATATATTTCTTATAAATCACAATATCACAGGGTTAATATCCAAATTCATATATTTATAACGCAATTAAAAAATGGGCAAAGGATCTGAATAGACATTTCTCAAAAGAAGACTTACAAATGGACAATAAATGCATGAAAAGATGCTCAATTATCAGGAAAATGCAAATCAAAACCATAATGGGAAATCACCTCACACCTGTTAGGATGGCTATTATCAAAAGGACAAAAAATAGCAAATGTTGGTGAGGATGTGGAGAAAAGAGAACCATTGTGCATCGTTGGTGGGAATGTAAATCGGTATAGTCATTATGGAAAATATGGAGGTGCCTCAAAAAATTAAAAACAGAACTACTATATGATTCAGCAAGTCCACTTCTGGTTATATATCCAAAGGAAATGAAATCTCAAAGAGACACCTGCACCCCATGTTCACTGCAGCATTATCCACAATACCCGAGATATGGAACAGCCCAAAAACCCATCAACAGATGAGTAAAGAAATTGCATCCATTATATATATACATATATATACACATGTATACATATTATACATGTGTACAGATGCACACACAGACACACACACACACACATTCAGCCTTAAAAAAAGAAGAAAATCCTGTCATTTGTGATAGGACGTGAGCCTGGAGGACACTATGCTGAGTGAAAAAAGCCAGACACAGAGAGAAAAATTCTGCAATATCTCACTTCTGTGTGGAATCTAAAAAAGTTGAATTCATAGAAGCAGAGTGTAGAATGGTGGTTACCAGGGGCAGGGCAGGGAGGGGGATTGGGGGAAATGTGGAGATATTGGTCAAACAATGCAAAGTTTCAGTTATGTAGGATGAATAGTTCTAGAGATCTAATGTACAATACTGTGAATATAGTTAATAACATTGTATTGTATACTTGAAATTTGCTAGGAGAGCAGATCTTAAGTGTTCTCACCATACCCACAAAAAAAGTAACTATGTGAGGTGATGAATATGTCAATTAGCTTGACTATAGAAATTATTTCACAAGGTATATGTATATGAAAACATCATGTTGTATACTTTGAATATACACAGTTTTTATTAAAAAAAGAAAAACTTCAAGTAAAAATTTATAAACATTAAACAGGTGAAAAGAGGAGAAAGTGCAAGCTGACTGAAACAATATGAAGTCTATTGGTAATTACATGCAATGTAAATGCAGTACTTTTTAACTACTTTTTAATGGTTATGTGATGTATTCCATAGGATTGGTAATGCATTTTTAACATTCCTTTACTGATGAACATTTAAACTGTTTCTAATATTCCTTATTAAAACCAATGTAGGGAGTTCCCTGGCAGTCCAGTGGTTAGGACTTGGAGCTTTCACTACTATGGCCCGGGTTCAATCCCTGGTGGAGGAACTGAGATCCTGCAAGCTGTGTAGGGCAGCCAAAAATTTTTAAAAATAAAAAATAAATTTCAGAGGGTGGACAGCAGAAGTAAGAACTACAATTCTGCAGCCTGTGTAAGGAAAACCACATTCACAGAAAGATAGACAAAATGAAAAGGCAGAGGACTTTGTACCAGATGAAGCAACAAGATAAAACCCCAGAAAAACAGCTAAATGAAGTGGAGATAGGCAAGATTCCAGAGAAAGAATTCAGAATAATGATAGTGAAGATGATCCAGGACCTCGGAAAAAGAATGGAGGCAAAGATCAAGAAGATGCAAGAAATGTTTAACAAAGACCTAGAAGAATTAAAGGACAAACAAACAGAGATGAACAATACAATAACTGAAATGAAAAATACACTAGAAGGAATCAATAGCAGAATAACTGAGGCAGAAAAACGGATAAGTAACCTGGAAGTCAGAATGGTAGAATTCACTGCTACAGAACAGAATAAAGAAAAAAGAATGAAAAGAAACAAAGACAGCCTAAGAGACCTCTGGGACAACATTAAACACAACAACATTCGCATTATAGGGGTCCCAGAAGGAAAAGAGAGAGAGAAAGGACCCGAGAAAATATTTGAAGAGATTATAGTCGAAAACTTCCCTAACATGGGGAAGGAAATAGCCACCCAAGTCCTGGAAGTGCAGAGAGTCCCAGGCAGGATAAACCCAAGGAGAAACATGCCGAGGCACATGGTAATCAAATTGACAAAAATTGAAGACAAAGAAAAATTATTGAAAGCAACAAGGGAAAAACGACAAATAACATACAAGGGAACTCCCATAAGGTTAACAGCTGATTTCTCAGCAGAAACTCTACAAGCCAGAAGGGAGTGGCATGATATATTTGAAGTGATGAAAGGGAAGAATGTACAGCCAAGATTACTCTACGTGGCAAGGATCTCATTCAGATTCGACAGAGAAATCAAAAGCTTTACAGACAAGCAAAAGAGAATTAAGCACCACCAAACCAGCTCTACAACAAATGTTAAAGGCACTTCTCTAAGTGGGAAACACAAGAGAAGAAAAGGACCTACAAAAACAAACCCATAACAATTAAGAAAATGGTAATAGGAACATACATATCAACAATTACCTTAAATGTGAATGGATTAAATGCTCCAACCAAAAGACACAGGCTCGCTGAATGGATACAAAAACAAGACCTATATATATGCTGTCTACAAGAGACCCACTTCAGACCTAGGGTCACATACAGACTGAAAGTGAGGGGATGGAAAAAGACATTCCATGCAAATAGAAATCAAAAGAACGCTGGAGTAGCAAAACTCACATCAGATAAAATAGACTTTAAAATAAAGAATGTTACAAGAGACAAGGAAGGACACTACATAATGATCAAGGGATCAATCCAAGAAGATATAACAATTATAAATAAATATGCATCCAACATAGGAGCACCTCAATACATAAGGCAACTGCTAACAGCTATAAAAGAGGAAATAGACAGTAAAACAATAATAGTGGGGGACTTTAACACTTCACTTACACCAATGGACAGATCATCCAAACAGAAAATTAATAAGGAAACACAAGCTTTAAATGTCACAATAGGCCAGAAATATTTAATTGATATTTATAGGACATTCCATCCAAAAACAGCAGATTACACTTTCTTCTCAAGTGTGCATGGAACATTCTCCAGGATAGATCACATCTTGGGTCATAAATCAAGCCTCAGTAAATTTGAGAAAACTGAAATCATATCAAGCATCTTTTCTGACCACAACGTTATGAGATTAGAATCAATTACAGGGAAGAAAACAGAAACACATGGAAGCTAAACAATACATTAGTACATAACCAAGAGATCACTAAAGAAATCAAAGAGGAAATCAAAAAATACCTAGAGACAAATGACAATGAAAACACGACGATCCAGAACCCTATGGGATGCAGCAAAAACAGTTCTAAGAGGGAAGTTTATAGCAATACAAGCCTACCTCAAGAAACAAGAAAAATTTCAAATAAACAATCTAACCTTACACCTAACAGAATGAGAGAAAGAACAAACAAAACCCAAAGTTAGCAGAAGGAAAGAAATCATAAAGATCAGAGCAGAAATAAATGAAATAGAAAAAAAGAAAACAATGTATATGTATACAATGTATATGATTACAACTAAGTTTATAGAGTGAACAATGTAATAAAATATTTAATTCAAATATAATAAAGTATATTAAAATATATTATATAAAATATAACAAAATATATAATATAATAAAATATTTAATTCAAATGTTTGAATTAAATATACATATATCCCTGAGAAGTCATATTCGTTGAAATCAGTAAGTTTAAAATGACTTTTCTGGCACAGACTAGCACAGAGCATGGAACACATGGAACACAGTAGAAGATGTGTTCATGATACAGAAGTAAAACCATGGCCATAAAAGATAAAGAACAAGGGGGAGCCATGAGGGAGAGATTTGCCGTAGTCAGATGTTTCCAAGAGATTCATCGATTCCACCCCAAAAAGAAACTGGAAGCTAAATCAGACCCAAAAATGTACAGTGAATAGATTTACTTCTATGTGATCAAGTTTAGGTTAACTGGCTTGTAGACTCTACTGAGTTCTTATTTCATAGTGTGCATGTCCTCAATTAATCATTTTGTGGTTATTATCCAGCTAGAGTTGAAGAATTGGTTTGGGAATTTTTGTGAATGGATTATCTCAACCTGGGAAACTCACCTTGGCAACTGTAGTCAAAATAAGGAAGATCAACTCAACTTGGTTCTCTCCCAGAACAGGGTCTAAAGAAGTTCCAATTCTGTCTGAAAATGTCTGCTTCATATTATACTAGCCCGAGATCTGAAAAGAGGATTGATATTCCAAGGGAAACCTCACCTCAGTTGTTTTTGGGACAAGTTACCAAAAGATATTTATCTCCCCAAAATATGCACCATGTCTTCAAGGTCTCTGGCCCCATCCAGTTTCTCACATTTGATGCCAGCTCAAGGCCATCCCAAGTACCCTCACCCTCACTGTTCTTAGAGGACATAGACCAGTACTGACCAATAGGAAAAGAATGCAAGCCACATATAATTTAAAACTTTTAGTAGCCACACTTAAAAAAAAGTAAAATGAAAAATGAAACAGGGAAAGTAATTTCAATAGGATGTCTTCTTTAACCCAATATATTCAAAATATGATCATCTCAACATGTAATCAACATAAAATATTATTCAACAGACGTCGCCCATTCTTTCTTTGGACTAAGGCTTTGAAATCTGCTCTGTATGTCTTACACATAGCGAGTCTCCGTTTGGACCAGTCACATGTCATGTGCTCAGTAGCCACGTGTGGCTCCTGGTCTTCCTTTTGAACAGTGCGGACTAAATGACCTCGTTCCAAGTCCTCCATCCCCAGCTGTGATGTCCTAGATTAGGCCCAGGAACCAGGCCTGGATGCTGGTACCCACCGTGGTATTTGCCAGTGTTCCTCACCTACGAGTCTGAAATGGGCCAAAGAGAGCCAGCCTCTGTGCCCACAGGACCTGGCTGGGCAGCAGGTGCCAACTCTCCCCACAGCCCAGCGAGCCAGACCTCGCTTCTTATCTAGGATCTGCTCTCTGAGTGGCCGTTCTGAGTCCTGATGAAACAGTTAACTCCCTTTATAAAATTTCTGAGAGGATGTTTTATTTCTTCATGTGAATTAGAAAAGGCTATTTTTAAAATCAAAGAACGATCTTTAGATCTTTAGGGGGAAATGCCTTCCTCACCAGTGACCTGTGTGGGCAATTCACCCTTAAGGAACGCTGGCCTCCAGAAGCAAAGCTCATCACCGCCAGGGAAGGTGAATGTCAAGCCCTCTTGCATCCACCTAGCCATCCCCAGGTCAGTGGGGGAGCCGGCTGGAGAGCAAGGAGATGAAAGCAGGCTCCTGGAGGGCTAAGTGGGAGCACGTGCTGGAGACGTTTCTTTGAAAATCTAATCCAGGGTGTGCAGGAGGCTCAGCACCTCCTGAACCAGGAGGCAGTAACGAGATAACGCGTGAAATGATTTAGTGGCCCCTATCACCTCCTCGTGGGGCTCAGCAATGCCACCGTTAGCACTTCTGACACTTAAGAAACCCCAGGAGGAGAGAGTTATTGTCACCCCAGAGTGAGGAAGGAACCTGGATGCAGGTCCTGAAAAAGGAAAGTCCAGAAACGAATACAGAATGGCAGACAGGGTGTGGTGGGCAAATGCTGCTGATGCCCTCTCAGTGCTCAGGACAAGGCCCAAAGGGCTAAAGGTGGCAACTCAGGCACTAACCCATTCTGTGATTCTCTGGGCTCTCTCAGGGCAGGCTGCTAGCCAAACGTTGGCCTGACCTCTCCAGCACCCACCTCCATAAGGCCAGCAGTGGATGTTAAGTGATACGGTGCTTATGGAGAGGTGGGCAAGTCCTAGGGCTACCAATCAAGCTATGTATTCTCATGTTCAACAGATGCATATTAAACACCAAGGTCCCAGTTAGCTTCTTAAAAAGATCATCTCAACATGCAAACAACCTGAGTGCCCATCAACACATGATTGGTTTAAGAAGATGTGGTATATATACACATATATATATATATATATACACACACACAATGGAATATCAGTCATAAAAAAGAATGAAATATTGCCATTTGCAACAACATGGATGGACCTACAGATTACCATACTAAGTGAAGGAAGTCACACAGAGAAAGACAAATATTATATGATATCACTTATATGTGGAATCTTTAAAAATGATACAAATGAATATATATACAAAACAGAAACAGACTCACATACATAGAAAACAAACTTATGGCTACCAAAAGAGAAAGGGAGGGTGGGAGGGATAAATTAGGAGTATGGGATTAACAGATTAAAAGCTATCATACATAAAATAGATAAGCAGAAAGGACCCACTGTAGAGCACAGGGAAATATATTCAATATCTCATAATAACCTATAATGGAAAATAATCTGAAAAAAAATATATATATATATAACTGAATCACTTTGCTGTACGCCAGAAACTAACACAGTATTGTAAATCAACTATGTTGCAATTAAAAAAAGATAATCTTCCCCCCAACTAATTGTGTTTTAACCAGTTTTGGAATCCTGAATCTGTGTTCTCTCTGCTCCTTTCTCCCTCCCTTGCTCTCTATCTATTCTCTGGGTTGCTGAGTGTTCCTTATATGAACAAAGTTCTGTGGAGGCACAGAGCACAGAGGAACTAAATCCTGTAGAGCTGTTGGCCAAGACTTCAGGACTGTGACATAAGAGCCGGAACTGAAAGGTTGGGTGAGAATTTGTCATGTAGAAAGTGACAGGAATATCCCACACAGAGGACATAATAGTCATAGAGCAACAGAGCTGAGAGAAGGGTTAGCAAGGTTGAATCCAACCTTAGAGAGTTCATAGGCTGCCCCAGGCCTGCTCAGAAACTGGACCTACACTGAAGGTCTCCTAGCGTCTGTGGATTTCTTTTGGCACATGGCACAGTTGGAATGTGTTTGGTCTCTTCTATAATTTCACTTGCACACCTCTGATTTCACATTTCTTTTTTTCTAGACAAGCACAAAAATAATCCCTGAATTTGACATGCCCAGAGCTTCCTAACATCCTCAGGTCTGTGAGCTATTCTTACAAACAGCATAAGTGACTTCAACATTCCCTACCAATGCAGCTGTAGCACTTTTAATGTTTACAATCCTGCATCACCCTGGGCCTGAGATGCTCTTCCAGTTGAACCCTGGTTACACTTCTCTTTCCAAGTGCGAAAGAATCCAATTAAAGTTAATGAAAGTAATCAGTCTGCAAGTCTCAGGGTGTTCTGCCCCATTTGTGAATACAGGTAATAACACCCACTGACCTCGTGGAGGGAGAGGAGGCGCCATCTTTGTCTGCAAATGAGCCAGACCTGAGCCAGCCAGGGAAACCTGGAATTTAGGAGGTCACCCTCTTTGGACTCCCCCACAGAGCTCAGGATCCCATTAAGCATTAACTGTAGGAATCTGTCCTTTAAGGAGCTTCAGACTCATTGGGCTGCCATATAGCTGGGGCTAGCAGCGCCTCCCATAAGCCTGAATTCCTGGGACACCCTACACTTATTTTCAAGAAGCCATTCATTGCATTACTCTTGATTTTCTATCTGGCTTCCAAGAAGCAGCTCCCAAAGAATAACATAGTTAGAGCACCAAAAACCTGTGAGATGAAATCAGCTCAAGTCCTCTCTCTGAGCTTGCATGACCCTTCTCCAGCCCCTGGTGCTAACTCTCAGAGCACCAGAGGGACCTGCTGGGTATCAGCTCAGAGGGTCAGCCTGGGATCCTTCAGGAAGCATCAACGGGATGCACGTCCTCATGCCAGAGAAGCTGTGAGAACACCCCTCAGACGCCAGAGACTTATCAGGAGCGTTACTTGTCACCATTCATTCTGGAAGGGCCTGTCCTCCCGGGGCACTCTTTCTGCCCAAGTGCAGCTGAAGAACCACACGTCCACCTCAGCTGCATCTACTCCTCACTGTTCTGTGTTTGTTTTGAAGGCTGACTCACTCGACAGTCATTTCTTGGCATAATCTTGAAGTTTTGACCTCAAAGTTATGGTCTCATGCTTTCTGTTTCCTCAGAACACTGTCTTTAGATGTGAGAATCTGACCCTGGCCCCATCTGATACCAACGAAGGAGCCTGTCCCTGTTCTCGGGGAGCTCGGCTCCGGCTGGGGAAACAAAGCTGACGCTTGTGAGCAGTTGGAAAACCAAACAAGGCAGTAAATAATTAAGTGCTACTCAATCACATAATTGATTAATTATAACTAATTGCTACTTAAATGAACTGTGCTAGCCCACATTGATCTTCCTCGGCTCTGACCTCATAGAGTGGCCATGGTCTGAACTGCTTACTTGGGCATTTGCACATTGTCCAGAACATTCTTCCCATCCTCTCATGGATGAGTCTCCTCTCTCATGACTGGTAGTGTCCTCAAGGGCAGGACCAGGTCTTTTCAGTTTCTTCCTCCTCTGTCTCCCACAGCAGAATCAGCCCATTCAAAGCATAAGGCTCTTTGCTTAATAAACACTTGGTGATTAATGTCAAAAATGTGGACCAGTGTTCATATATCCAATGTGCCCCAGCTTCATGCAACGATGAGTACAAACTAGGGTCACACAACCATAATCAACTTTGCTTCATTAACTTAGCCCCCTAAGCATGTCCTTGGGAATGTCCCATCTTACGTTCCTCTACTCTGTCTTGTGAAGCCACCAGGATAGTGGTTCTGTCATTGGCCACACTGTCCTGCTAGGATCCATCCCGCAGCCACCACTCCGATGGCTCACACAAGACGCTTCTTTCCCCTATGTGTTGTTTGATGGATGATGCAAAGGAAGGGCAAGCCAGGGCGTTGCCCACCTACCTCTTTCCGCCTGTGCTTCTTTAGGGTTCGAGGTCCCCTGCTAGGCTCTGAGCAGCTTGAAGAATCTCTATTCATCACTGGGTCCCCATTACCTGGAAGTGACACAGTAACAGTCAGCTAGGGCTGTCAGAACAAAATACCACAGACTGGGGAGCTTAAACAACAGAAGTTTATTTTTTCACAGTTCTGGAGGCTGGAAGTCCAAGATCAAGGTGTTTGACTTGGTTTGATTTCATTCTGAGGCCTCTCTCCTTGGCTTGTAGGTGGCCATCTTCCTGCTGTGTCTTCACGTGCTTCTCCCTCTGTGTGTGTCTCTGTCCTAATCTCCTCTTCTTATAAGGACCCCAGTTAGATTGGATTAAAGTCCACCATATGACCTCATTTTACCTTAATTACCTCTTTAAAGGCCCTATCTTCAAATACAGTCAGATTCTGAGCTACAGGGGTTTAAGATGTCAACCTATGAGTTGTATGGAGGACACAATTCAGCCCGAAACAACCACTAATAGCCTAAGTGCTTAATAAATGTTTTGGGCTTGGTGGAAAAGAGAGAGATGACAGATGGACAGATGGATGGATAGAAAACAGAAAGGCTGCTGAAAAGATAGATATTTGGCCCTGAGCAAAAGGTGGGATTAACAGGGCAGGAGATTCTTTCCTAGTCCTGGGCCCTTTCTACTCCACCACATCCTTCCCTTTCTCACAGAAAGAGATGGGCTTTCCAAGACGGAATTCCTCTGTTTCCTCCCCAGCCACCAGACAGTGACTTCAGGTTGTCTCCACGTAAATGCATGCAGTGAGGGCTGCTGTCCCCACACACACCCATGGGTAGCCATCTGGCTCTCTTCTGGGGGTAGAGCAGAGGACACGGCTCAGGCTGTGGCTTCCTAAGCAATGCCAGAAATGCTAACTCAACACTGAAATGAAGACTTTTTGTAAATAACCAACATCTGAAAGGGAGACAAAATCCCAGAATTGGGGCCTTTTTCTTTTCATGTTCAGCAAAATCGTTACTGCTGTTGAACAGGAGCTGTGCTCCCAGGAGCGGGCGCAGTCCAATAATTACGGTGGGGCCAGGAGTGCTCAGGGTCAGGAAAACAAAGAGGAGGAAACTGCCTGCACAGATTGGCTCAAATATCAGGTTCAACGAAGAAGAAAACACAATTTGCTCATTTGGAAAATGACTCTGATGACGTGAAGGCCCTACACGTTGTTGGAATTCAGTGGGAAACAGGGCAACAGCATGGGGAACCCCGCCCCCACCCCCCAGGAGAAGAGACAGCACCCTGCTTTTAGACCAGAGAACAATTCTGTGGGCCGAGCAAGTGGACAGCGGAAGAGACCCTCTGTCGCATTTATGAGTTTAGGTCTTCAGGTCCACAAATCAGCAGGGCTCCAAGGAGCTCTGAGTCCTTGTCTTGGGACAGTGTCTTTGAAGGTGCCCTTGGCTCGAGCTCCAAGACAGGCAGCATTGCCCAGGCACCTCCAGGAGACAGACCCCCCACCTTTATTTTTTTTTTTTTATTTTTATTGGAGTATAGTTAAGTTACAATGTTGTATCCGTTTCAGGTGTACAGCAAAGTGAATCAGTTATACATATACATATATCCACTCTTTTTTTTTTTTTTTTAGATTCTTTCCCATATAGGCCATTACAGAGTATTGAGTAGAGTTCCCTGCACTGAAACAGGCTCCTTTGAAGGAGAGCTTCGAGGTGTCACCGATGGGATCCTCATCACTCAGCTGGGACATGGGTGTGAGCTCATGGCTGCATCTGCATCCATCAACCATTCTAGGACCCTCTTGCAAGTTCCTTTCTCTTCATTTCTTCCTCTGCACAGTGTGACATCTAAACCTGTGCTGACCCAGTACAGAGGAGCCAGAGAGAGGCTGTGAACGGTCATCATGCTAGGTGGCTTCT
Organism: Monodon monoceros; assembly: GCF_005190385.1. Classification (NCBI taxonomy): domain Eukaryota; kingdom Metazoa; phylum Chordata; class Mammalia; order Artiodactyla; family Monodontidae; genus Monodon; species Monodon monoceros. The sequence continues at coordinate 70,621,589 of NW_021703775.1, read as the reverse complement.
GGGTCAGGGTGTCACCCACCTAATTTGCCCAGGACAGTCCAGGTTTACACCTCTGGTCCCAGCATAATCATTAACATCCAAAGTGTCCCAGTTTGAATACTAAATTAAACAGGTATCCCAATTCTCTGGAATTTTACAGGACCAGATCCCCACTCTTCCATGCCTTTCAGCCATGACTCTCCTGATGGGTCCAAGCCCCACCTGGAAAAGACACCCCGGATCAGAAGCCTTTACACAGTGCAAGCAGGTCCTCCCTTTGGGAATTAGGAATAGAGGAGCCAAGGAGAAGATCACCGCAGGTGTGGGACATCACTCAGCCCAAGGTTGCTGTGCAGTCAGTCACACATACTGAGCACATTTGCCATTGTCTCCATGGTCTGGGGGTCCACCGGCCTCCCAGCACCCCCCCACCCTGCCCCTCAAGGTAGAGCCTAGCCAGCTTCCTGGAGATGAGCCCCTCCCCCTCTCTCCTCAGGCTCCCCAGGACCTTGGCAATTAGGCCTCATCCTCAAATGTAATCCAGACATGTCTCTACCTTTAGGTCCTGCCTGGGTTGAGGCTTAACAGATCTACCCTCAGATACAGAAACAAAGAGTTATTTCCAAAGTACAATTGGGGTTCTTGTCACCACCAGGGGCTAGCAACGAGCAGGGAATAGGAGACGGTTTTGTGAGGGAAGTGATCTAAGTTGGAACTTAAAGGATAGGGAGGCTTTAGATCAGTGGGAGGGGCGGGAAGAAGGCCCAGGGACATGACGGCACTTATGTAGGGAAGAGTGAGGAACTGGCCATCAGCAACCTGCAGCAGAGGGCATGGGGACGGGGATCCGAGGTCAGGCCCTGACCACGTCCCTGAGTAGCCCGGGCCACCTCACAGCCGCTCTCCAGCTCCCACAGACCCTGCCATCTGTGCCGTTCCACTTAATGACACTGTCTGGCATTTGATTGACTCTTAAACATAATGCTGCTATTGTGGACAAAGTTCAGTGTCGTTAATTAAGTCATTGAAAATCAAAATAAAACGCACAGACTGAACTGTTCACAATCATCCAGTGAAACAGAATGACTTTGTAATCTGTAAAAAAAAAAACAATGGGACATCCTCAGTCTCCTCCCAGGAGTTTCTGACCAGGCTGGGCAATTAATGGGTGAGTGGGCTCCGCAGAGCCCAGGGAGGCCCGTATCTGATCCTGGCATCCTTCACTCATGGACGTGACCTCACGGTTTCTGCTGCTTTCCTTTGTGCAGGAACTGTGTGTTTCAGCCTTTAAGATTCCAATTTTTATTCTAATTCACGTTTTGTTTGTGAAAGGGTGCTCAGCAGCATAAAGATGAAGTTAGCTAAAGACAGTGTTTCCTTTGCCCACCTGGAGAAGGCACTAAAATGTGCGTAATACCTACCACTTTAGAAATAGGAAGAAAACAGAAAGGATTCTTTTAATCCCAACAGCTATTTAAAAGATAAATACAAGTGGAATTATACCAACTAACCGTATTACCAGCAGTCAGTTGCTGGAGAATAAACATTCTTATTCCAGGGTGTTCTATTATATTCAAAGACATGGAGAATGGCACCAGAAGAATTTATCACTGACTTTTGCTAAATTAGATATTCCCGAGGTTTGCCTATATGGATGACAACATTTTTAGCACTTCAAGGTCCTTGCAAGAAAAAGTCTCTATAAAAATTCAGGACGGTATTGTTATCATCAACACTTTAAAATTGACTGTGATTGTTACAGCAGTTTTAAAATCAAAGAGACCTAAAAAGAAGGGGGAAATTATATGTGTACTCTGTATTTGAATTTTTATACATGAGATTTAAAACAATATCGTGATGTTTATTTCAGATAAATTTGTTTTCACGAAAGACTTTTTTCTGAGCCAAAGTCGATGCAAAGTTTATCGAAGACCTCGCCAAAAAAATAGTTTATTGAAGACCCATCAGCGAGGTAATATCCATCAATAACCTGCCATTAACCACCGTGTCATGTTTTGACAGTTCAGCTCTCAACCTGTTTAGCTGTGCTTTCCATTTTGGCTGCTGTCCTAATTAATGACTAATCTATAAAATGGGGATAATAAAACATACCTCATACATGCCACATACATAATTATAAGGAGTGAATCATGTTGCACATGGTACCTGGCACAGTAGATGCTTGGTAAGTGTTTGAATTTTATGTTTCTTTTTACTTTTCCCTGGCATTTTGTTAATGCTTATGATCTTTACTCTTGGGTTTCCAAGGCTATTTAGAAATAAATAATAACAAAATCGAAAGATCTTTTTATATGATAAAATCTCCTGTTGTGGCTCTATCCCAAAAGCCACTCAAAGGAATCAGAAGCCTTGGGTATCGGTTTGAGGCTCTTTGGCTGGGGCTCCCACCCGTCAGAGACTTGAGACCAAACTTTCATGGTCACCATGGTCCAGCTCTATCCCAGAGGATAACCAGATTAAAAACCTAGAAATGGACTGAATTGCAAACATATTTATACTATTTTACTAGAAATGTACTTGTACTCGTGCATCATTTTTGCTTCCTTCCCTACTTTGGATTCTCAATCTTCCGCTTTAGGAAAATTCTCAAAATTACAATGGATGCCTGCAGCCTCCCCCCAGTAGCAGATCTGGGCTTCCTGGTCATCTGTTCCCTAATCCTTCTCTCCCCTTCCTCCTCCAGTGACCCATCGTCTGTACTTTTCTCTCTACTAACTCTGTTTACTAAAACTATGCAACCTCCAGAATTCAGAAGCAGTAAATTCCTTAGGTTAAGGGCTACGGCTGGCATTGAAATAGTCTATAGGTGCTGTCAATAGCTGGTTCTCAACTAATCATCTTTGTATGGAACTGATCTTTTTTGTTACTGCAATGCTGTCAGCAGACAGTAACAATGCTGAGATTTGGGGTCTAGACATTATGTTGGTGCCTGCAGTCAAGCTTACTTTCTGAAAGATGAGCCTTATCCTGACCATCTCAGTTCCAGCCACAGCTTGGCCCTTCCACAGTGCCATATGCAGACATGAGCCTGGCACAGGGGATATGGAGCTTCAGCCAATGACCCAACCCTCCAATAGTCAAGGACAGCTATTAACAGGGGCATAAAGATATTTGTAAACCTGCTATAAAGCTTAAATAAGAGTTTAAACCTTGTTCATGTCTGAACTTTTTTTCCTCCCAAATATTATTGTATTTATACTTACCATATATATTTGTATATACATATATACATGCCAACTGATATTACCTAACACTTTATAGACACATGGAATCAGCTTGTATATAATTTTATTTACATTACATTAAATATAAGGCCCAGATATGGCCTTAGAACGACATGCAATGAAACATACCACTCTGCAGCCATAGCCATCAAAGCCCCATTCAGCAGGACACAAGGGAATTTGAATCATCACTTAACGTTCTGATCTGTGGGTAATTCCCAACCACAATTTAAGTTTAACCAACCCCATAACTTCTGCAACTTTCTTGGGCTGAGGACCCACAATGCATAAAAATAAAGTAACTCATCCTGGTTTTTCTCCTCTAGGGCATCTTTTTGTGAGGAGACATTACACGCTCAGACCCATGAAAAGTACTAGAATTAGATTTCTGTGATCATTTTATGGGTTGAGGTAACAGATGCATCCTGAGAGGCCAAACTTTCTCCTGGCAGAAACTTGAGCTCTGTGTTCACCACATCGGGTTCTTGTCTTCAACCTCTTCCATCTCTCATGCTGTAATTTCTCTCTGCCTGCCCACCAGGCATGAATACGAAATTCTCTGTATGCTGGGGGCACCGGCCCCAGAGTGTACCTTCCTGTTACAAACCAGACCTCCCAATAAAGAAGAAACCACAAATCTCAGACACCTCACCACACAATACTTCCCTTTGATTTTCAACTCCAAGTTGTGGTGATTATACAAAGGCAACACGTGACTTACTGTGTCTCACTGAGATGAAATGTCAGACCAGGGGAACCAAATACCTCAATTAAGTTTTTGTGAACACAAACATGACGCCTAGGAGTGCCTTCGGAGATCACCCAGACAACCCCCTCATTTGACATAGGAGGACACGAAAGCATGAGTTTTTAAGAGACCTTTATGCTTCAGTCCTTCTCTCCGGACACCTCCCCAGGAGGTCTCCCACACCCGCCCCACCGCCAGTCACCCACATAATTGACAACGTGCTCAAAGCTCTAATGCACCAAAGTGATCTTTCAACATGGAGTCTGTTTTCTGCTTTGCCCAACTTACTTCCCACCTCCCTTGATGAACAGACATATATCAGTGCTAACTCTTTTATAAATTGAATGCCTCTGTTAGATCCTTCAAAATAGGTTCTGGTAAAATAACCACGAGTAACCCTCTATATTGAGCATCACTCCGCATTTTACAAAACACTTTTACAAAACACTTGTAAATAAACAAAAGGTTTCTTTGTTTAGGGAGAGAGGAATGGAAAAGTCAGAGAGTGTTGAATAACAGAAGGGCCCATCAGAAAAAGAGATTCAAAAACATGGATGGGGCTCAGTGAAACATATTTTTCCTTTTTGGAGCTGGGAGCTGAAAGCCAACTTCCCCATCACGATCTCTCATTTGAGGGGCTCAAGCCTGAGAATCTGTCTGAAATAGAAATCAACTGATCTCTGGGTGAGGCACTGACATCAGACCCATCAGAATACCCAGCGCTGGAGTCTGCAAACCAAGTTCCCGAGAACCCTGAAATGCTCCCAGTGGGGTCTGAGCGAGGCAGGGTGTGTGTTTAGGCAAAAAGTGCAGATCCTGATCACAGAGGCTGGAATCCAAGGAGAGGCCAGAAACCAGTTCCAGAAGCCAGTTCCAGCCTCTTCTGACCCATATGGACTGATTGCTCCCTCAGGGCTGGTTGGAGCTCATGTATATAAAGTCAAGGCATTATTTTGTCATTGATGATGAAAACATATTTATAATGTCAGGAGAATTTATGACACATAAAATTCCACTATCAAATCATATCAAGTTTACATTTCTTCATAATCCCTGGTCCTTCTCATCCACATACACACACAATTTTTTGCAGCCATAAGAGGAGGTTACTTAAAACTGGGTATCCTTTTTTTATGGTATTATTATCTGTTTTGTATTTTTTCCAAGTTTCTACAGTTTCCATGTCATAATGGTCTTGATTTGTATAATCATAATTTAAGAGAAGGCAAAGTTCAGATTATCCCTAAATTTGTAAATAAAGAGAATTTCTGGGAATAAAACTAAGTCAGTTTGCCAGAGAAGAGCTAAGCCAGCCACAGAAGGAAGTCAGGATCCAATCTGTTAGGTGGAGGCTGAGATGCTACAGGTCACTGACATGACTGGGTGTAGCCTCAGGGAGCCAGGGCTATGAAATGACTGCTCAAAGATCAGGATGTGTGTCCAGCAGTGCCTGGGAGGGAGGCCCAGCACCTGGGGCTTGGACATCTAGCCACCAGGGATGTGTCCTCTTCTGTGAGCTGAAAATGGCTCATCAGACTCCACCAGGGCCCAGATTAAGCCTCCCCCTTGGCTCTAATTCGTGGTCACACAGAAGTTTGGGGTGATATCCTTCCAGAAATGCTATCTAGAGATGGAAATGCCCTGAGTGATGAGCCGAAGCATTCTAGTCACCATCTAGGTGTTTCCACTGTAAATGCATGATCTGGTCTCCACTTACACAACAGGCTCACATAGTTCGTGTCTTCACCTCTGAGGACCTGGCCACCTGGCTCAGGTTTCTGGACATACATTACTGAAAACCAGTGACCACATCAGGTTGCATGATACCAATAAGGCCCTAGCCAAGGGCGAGTTGGCACCCTTCCAGGGTTTGGCCTTCTCTCTCTACCAGCTGGACCACACCATGGAGTAACTCAACCAGAATATGATTTCTGTTCCCGGGGGCTGGTTATCTTGCTTGTTCATAGCTTTATGCTCGTCTAGAGAAGATTGACATAAACACCCTTGTGCCTTTGGCTTTTGTCTTTAAGGGATTGTGAGGATGGCTGAAGATTATATTCCCCATCTTGGGGGCTTTTTGCCCACAGGGTTGAAAAATTCCAGAATGGTGATTTAGAGTACCACAGGAATCCAAGAGTGAGAGCAGAGAGGTTTCATTATCAGGTCAGGGACTCAAACTTTGAGTTCCATGGGCAGATGTCATACAGAATGTCATCCAGCTGAACCCCTGTGTCCTGTCCTCCTGTCCTCAGACATGCCTGGCCCTAGCTCATAAGAAAGCTTTTATTGCTATAGACACAAACTATGGCAATGTCCCTTCATCTTCAAATCTCTATTCCCTATTAAATTTAAACATGAATTATGTATTTGCCTTCCCTCCAGATAACATTGTCTTCTGCAATATGAAATTAGATGGAGGTAACAGGAATGATTGCTGAGTTGTTTGAATTTTAACCATTAGACTGAAAAAAGAAATCGTAACTCAACTAACTCTTCATTAAAAGTACTATATTTCATCCAAGATAGAACATACCAGAATACAGGTTCTTGGACACGTTTTGTTTGTTGCATTTTTTAAATTAATTAATTTATTTATTTTTCGCTGCATTGGGTCTCCGTTGCTGCACGCAGGTTTTTCTCTAGTTGCGGTAAGCGGGGGTTACTCTTCTTTGCGGTGCGCGGGCTTCTCAACTGCGGTGGCTTCTCTTGTTGCGGAGCACAGGCTCTAGGCACGTGGGCTTCAGTAGTTGTGGCACATGGGCTTAGTTGCTCCGCGGCATGTGGGACCTTCCCGGAGCAGGGCTCGAACCCGTGTCCCCTGCATTGGCAGGCAGATTCTTAATCACTGTACCACCAAGAAAGTCCTTGGGCACGTTTTTTATGGTGCTCGTAAGAATTCAAATTTCCCCATGTATATGTCACCTTTTAATAATATTAAAACTAATATGGCTGATTGTCCCAAGGAAAAAGCCATTCTTTTATATATCAGAGGCCAGCAGCCCATGACCAGCCTGTCAAAGGTGACTTGCATGGGGATTCGGAGAGAAGCCAGAGAACACAGAATGCATCGATTTTCCTGACTTGACTCTCAGCATTACTAAGGCTTTGGCTTGCTTATTGCTCTGGCTCTTTCTTCTCCTGGCTAACTCACAGAAGAAGCTGCAATCACTGAGGAGCAACTCTCTGCCCAAGACTCCTGGCCCAAGGGAGGTTCGGGGCTGCAAGTGCCTCCAGTGTAACATGACCAAAATGGAACACATCATCTCCACAATCCCCTCCACACACACACATATAACACAGCACACACACACTTATGCTAAACACACACAACTCCTCTTCCTATATTCTCTGAGCCAATGAATGGCCTCACTAACCTCCCAGCTGCTTAAGCCAAAACCTGGATAATTCTCAAATCTCCCCTCCTCTGTTCCCCAATAGCCATGAACTGAAAGCACTATCTATACTAATCCCTGAATACCCTATTCTCTACCCCATGATTAGAGTGCTCGTATCTCTCATCTGAACTATAGTATCAGGAGATGCTATCATTAAAGAGATTCCACAACACCTTAAAAATTCAAGCCATTGATCAATCACCAGGTGTACTGTGAGGGGCATCACAGAAACACCCCTGACCTCGAGTCGTTCGCGGCCTTAGACATGTGCTGCCTCACCATGAGGAAATGAGGGAGGGAAGCAGTGTCATGATAAAGTGACAACCAAATATAATAACCACCAGATGAGTTCCCTGGAGGGGAAAAGACTGATGGGGTAGGAGTTATCAGGAAGGCTTCCTGAAGGAAGTAGGAACTTGAGGTAAGCCACCAAAAGCAGAACTTGAATCTGTGAAGTTGAAGGAACAGTGGAGCAAAGTCTTGAGAGCCAGGTAGGCCACACAGAAAGAGAGGAGAGGAGACGGCATGTCAGGAGTGGTAAGAAACAAAAAAAAAGCAGGATGAGTCAAAATAAGGAGGTAGGTGCTTCTGAGCATGGGTTGGCAGTTACAGAGACCAGGGAGGATGAAGCAGGGAGGCCGAAGTTCCAGGAGAAAGAGGTGAATGAGTGTGGGCTCTCCTCCTTGCTGAGCTCCGAAAGGCAAAGTGGGTGAGTAGCCAGTAAAACTAGGCCTGGAACCAAAACTATTGCCTCTTTCTAGAGCCACCTCTTTGGCTGAGGCCCCAGTGTCTTATTCTGTCTGCTGTCAGCCTGCCCGATCTACCAGGGTCACCACTGGGGACATGCAGCTCTTTTCCCAACAAGTGGCCAATTTCTCCCAGGATCCAGAAACGTATCCACTTAGACTTCTAAAATCTATAAATTCCAGGGTCAATGGCACCACATTGGACATGTGTAGGGTTAACAGTGGGGAGTTCAGGAAGGAACGTCCAGTGGAAAAGCTCTTTATTCACTGAGGAGAGAAATGTGTGCCTCACACTGCCCAGGGAAGCACAGACCTGAGCTGCACATCCCTTTGGGCTTGGAAACCAAATAAATAGGCCCAGGACGTTCAAGTTAGCAGAGGGAAATTAAGAATTCACTTCCTGGGGCCTGGAGAGAGTGAACCAATAATAGAGGCTAGGCTTATTTTTCAAAAGCAGATTCTTCCAACCCACTGGGGAGATAAGCCACGGAAGCACTGATGGCCTCCAGGGTCATGTGTGCACCTCCAAGCTGGAAAACAAGCAGTCAGAGGCAGCTAGGACAAGAGGCTGAAATCAGACAAGAGAAGGGTGGAACCGGAGAGCTCAGGATGGGAATCCAGGCTTCATGACTATTCCAACAGCCTTTGTATGAGTAGAAAGAACCATGGCTGGCATATCTAGGGATATGTGTATTTTCATTCCTGCTCTGCTACTTGCTACTTGTGGTATTCAAGGAAGTTGCTTACCCAGCGAGGCTTACCCAGCAAAACACAGGTTATCAGACCTCCCGTCCCCACCACTACCACCACAGAGGGTTTGCTAAAGGGATGACTGAACCAACAACCAATGAAGCAGTTTGTCACTGTGTGGTCCTATGCTCAAATGAAGGTATGTAATCATCACAATGTGCTCCCCATGGCCCCAGGCCACAGAAGAGGGAATAGGATCACGCAGAGTCTGGCACTGCCCTCAAGAAGTTCATAATCAGACTTGGAAGAGAGGCATACCACCCAAGGACAATCGTTAGATGGGTTAAAAGCTCCTATCCAGACTGCTATGTGCTGCAGAAAAATGGTGGTAGATATAAGCAAAAAAGATATCCCAGGGAAGTTTGAACATGAGCTGGACCACAAAGGATACAGTCAAGTCTGGAAAGATGGAAAAGGTGAGAATGGAAAAGAAAAAGAAAGCTGCAAACATCAGAAATGTAGGCCAAAGGTCCAGTTTTAGAACTCATTCATGGCTAATGTACAGGCAAGCACCGGGGGCTGCAACCCTTTTCACTTATTTATTTTTCTTTATGAGCAAAGCCAAGAAATCTGAGAACTTTAAGGAAGGGGAAAAAAAAAAGAAGAAAATTAAGATTACCCACGGTTTCCTAATACTCGGGATAACCAGTGTTATTTTATTATGTGTCCTTAAAGTCTTTTTCAAATTTTCTTCTGCAAGATCATTTTTAAATGCTTGCATACATTTTATTACATAAATGTAAAATGGTTAACTCATGCCCCTGTTGATGAGCCTTTAAGACATTTCCAAATAATATAAACGATATTTCAAAGTTTGTGACTGGGAATGTGGAATTCTCGAGTAAGGGTGTTTGGGTTCAAATTCTGTCTCCATCATTTATTATCTGAGTTACCTTGGGTGAATTTAGCTCTCTAACTCAGTTTCCTATTCTTGTAAATTGGGATAAAAACAGAACCTAACACTCAGAGTTTTAAAAAAAATTGTGGTAATAGTCACATAATGGAAGGCAACTCAGCTATAAAAAGGAAGGAATTATAGATACATGGATGGATCTCAAAATAATCATGCTGAATGAAAGAAGCCAGAGGAAAAAAGAGGGTACATAGGGTATGGTTCCACTTGTATAAAATTCTAGGAAATGCAATCTATATTGACTGAGAGCAGCTCAGTGGATGCCTGGGATAGGGTAGGACATGGAGGGGCAGCAGGAAACTGTGGAGGGTGATGGGTACATTCATTATTTTGACGGCTGTGGTAGTTTCATGAGTATATACATATGTCAAATGTTATCAAATCACGCACTTTAAATAGAGTAGTCCTTGCCTAAGCTATGCACAGTGTGCTGTGTGCAGCTTTCTGTGTTAATTATGCCTCAATAAAGTTGTAAACAAAACTCTTTTTTTTTAATTTGTGCTAAAATAAGCTACCACCAGGAATGTATGGGCATGGCTTTTGTCTTCTCCCTTCTGAACACTGGGTATTCCTTTATCTTAAACAGTTTTGCCAAACTGATCAACAAAAATAAAGGTATCTCATTATCATTTTAAATTGTGTCTGTGATTACAAACAAAGTATAAAATACTTACTGTTTTGTATGTATTTGCATTTCTTTTCTATGAATTATATGTTGATATGTTTCGCTCATTTTTGCTGGTGTGTTTATCCTTTTCCTTATTTATTTCTTATTGTGATTATGCAAGTATGTCTTTCCAGACTTTTCCCATCCAAATACATATACTTTTTTAAAACAAAAATCGGATCATACTTTATATCCTATTCTGTAACCCACTTTCTACACTAACATAACATGAATATCTCTCAATGTCGATAAATGGGCGGCTACATCGTAGTTTTAATGGTTAGAGCAGCAATTCTTAATGCTGCTCCTTAAATCATATTTCAGTTTCAGAAAACGGAATGAGGCTCTCCCTCATTTCAAAGGGAGTTGAGAGTAACTTCACAAATCACTCTTTTATTTGCTACAGCCTCATAGAAACTGCAGTAGGTTCTTTGATGAATGACAACCAAGAATTCTCCTCACCCTGAAAGGGAACTTTATGAAACTGACTCTGGCTAACTTCTTTTTTTACAGTTCCCTTAGAACAGTGCTGATAATGAAATATTCAGCTAGCCGCACTTCACTTGACAAATTATGAAGAGATCAATTTGTTCCCATTAGTCTCTTCATTAATACCCAAGACGAGGTCCACTCTAGTAAATAGTGAACAACCTTTGGCTCAAGTAGAGATGTCTCTTTGTCAAAGTCTTAAGAGAAGCTCTTCCTTAAAGTTCAAAAGGAAATACTTTGATTAAAATCAAAAAGCTACTCCTCTTAAATGTCAAGCAAAAAAACTGCTAATGTCCTATGAGAAATACAATTAATTCAAGGCAACACATTGCTATGACATTGGGGTTAAGAATTTAAAAGTGACACAGCTTAAGAATGAAAAGTTATGGTTTACCAGCAATAGTAATCTATCTGCTTTGCAAGTTACCTTTGAGTGACACTTAATACCCAGGCTCTGTCATCCAATGGGCTGAAAGAATTATTCAAACTGGGGTCAGTAGAACCTTACTTAAAAATCATCATTCCATTCACTTTTGTACTGTGTTTCAAACAAGTCAACCATATAAATGAGGAAATATTCAGTCTGAAGGTCAGACTGGCTGAGATTTTTGTTTTAAAAGCACTGGTCAGAAACAAAGCATTATTTTTGAAGGGAGAAAACCAGGAATTGGGTTGCAATAACCAGTCCATGGCAGCCTAGGCATTTCAAAAGGGCTTTCTCCCCCCTGATGATTAGAAAGGCATTGAACATTCAGTAAACACTGGGGCCTTCCCTGGGCCCTACGTAATTCTGGGTGCCAGTAAGCATATCATCAGCTAAGTGGACGAAGAGATAGGCATGTAAACAGCTCACTTTCTGATGAGGCCAATGGGGTTGGGTGTAATCAGAAAGAAGAAAGTTTGCTGTGAGCATAAGAAACCAGTGACTAAGCCTGGCAGGACAGAAGGCTCTCTAAAATAGACAGCACTTCGGCCTGAGGAGAGAAGGAAATACAACTTTCCAAGCCCACCCATCTTACTACCTTTGGGTGCATAAAACCAACGCTGGAAGTAACTATTGCAAGAGTTTTTTTTTTAACATCTTTATTGGAGTATAACTGCTTTACAACGGTATGTTAGTGTCTGCTTTATAACAAAGTGAATCAGCTATTCATACACATATATCCCCATATCTCCTCCCTCTTGCGTCTCCCTCCCACCCTCCCTATCCCACCCTTCTGGGTGGACACAAAGCACTGAGCTGATCTCCCTGTGCTATGCGGCTGCTTCCCACTAGCTATCTATTAAACGTTTGGTAGTGTATATATGTCAGTGCCACTCTCTCACTTCGTCCCAGCTTACCCTTCCCCCTCACCATGTCCTCAAGTCCATTCTCTACGTCTGTGTCTTTATTCCTGTCCTGCCCCTAGGTTCATCAGTACCTTTTTTTATTTTAGATTCCATATATATGTGTTAGCATATGGTATTTACTTTTCTTTTTCTGACTTACTTCACTCTGTATGACAGTCTCTAGGTCCATCCACACTACAAATAACCCAATTTTGTTTCTTTTTATGGCTGAGTAATATTCCATTGTATATATGTGCCACATCTTCTTTATCCATTCATCTGTCAATGGACACTTAGGTTGCTTCCATGTCCTGGCTACCGTAAATAGAGCTGCAATGAACATTGTGGTACATGACTCTTTTTGAAACTCTTCCAAAATATAGAAGAGGGAGAAACACTCCCAAACTCATTCTATGAGGCCACCATCACCCTGATACCAAAAGCAGACAAAGGTGTCACAAAGAAAGAAAACTACAGGCCAATATCACTGATGAACATAGATGCAAAAATCCTCAACAAAATACTAGCAAACAGAATCCAACAGCACATTAAAAGGATCATACACCATAATCAAGTGGGGTTTATCCCAAGAATGCAAGTATTCTTCAATATATTCAAATCAATCAATGTGATAAGCCATATTAACAAATTGAAGGAGAAAAACTATATGATCATCTCAATAGGTGCAGAAAAATTCAACACCTATTTATGATAAAAACCCTCCAGAAAGTGGGCATAGAGGGAACTTATCTCAACATAACAAAGGCCATACATGACAAACCCACAGCCAACATCGTTCTCAATGGTGAAAAACTGGAACCATTTCCTCTAAGATCAGGAACAAGACAAGGTTGTCCACTCTCACCACTATTATTCGACATAGTTTTGGAAGTTTTAGCCACTGCAAGAGATATTTTAAAATCTCAATGATCCTTAAAATAAATCGAAGTGGGAAAAGTGCATTTCAAGTACCTAGGCTAACGAGCACTTCTTCCATAAAGGTGATAAAAGCAATTACACCCTAACAGAAAAGCTCTCTGTGGATGTCTCCCCACAATGCAACACTTTATACATGAAACAACAAGTTTCATACAAATATTAGATGTTTCCAATAAACTAGAAACTTACAGCTCATTTGAGAGTGAGAGGACTCTTCTGCAGAGCACCAACCGCCTGAGAGAAGAAACCCTGGTGAGTGAGGAACCAGGTGCCCTTCAGAGTAGGCAGGTAGGGAAGTGAGTGGGCAGGTAGGGAACACAGCAGCACTCCTGGAGGTCCCCCCCTTGGATGACAAGGACAGGTGCTTCCCAGGAATCAGGGCCATAGGGGTTGAGACTGGAGATGTGAGACCAATACGCTGCAAGGAATTGGCAAGCTGAATAAGTTTGACCACCCAACATGGGTGCAGTCAGTGGGAAAACCCCTCAACTCCCCACAGCTTGGTCTGAGGTCTGCAAACACAGGGAAGAGTTTGGGACCTAAAAACTTAGAAGTGCAACTTAGGAGAAGGGGGCTTGGTGGTCAATCCCAGATCCTTTTCTGAGATCTGAGTCGGCATGAAAGAGAACAGAACCTATAGGAAAGGGGAGCTGAAATGAAGGGCTGAGGGACAAAAGAAAACCTGGCCAAGCCCACGGTGAGGCCACTGCTGCTGAAAAACTGGTCTTAGAGCTTGGGCTGGTTCCCAAGGGCGGGGGGCAGAGGTCCTGCTGCAGATATGGTGATGCCTGGGCAGGATCCGATCATTCTGGATGGTCTGCAAGGCCTCCTGTCAGAGGCCCTAGGGCTCAAAATATGGGAGACAGGCAGAGAGCTGGCACCTGGGTACTTAGGATAAATGCATTAAAATAATTGCAAGATAATAGATACCTTCCAATGATGACACTAAACAAAGGATAACTGGTATCCCTGAAGCAGAGATATGACAAGTGGTATAAAATAAATGAAAGATATAATAGGAAAAAAAACTTTCCCTTAAATGAAGGAAGAACTAAATCTCCATAATTAAAAGCACATTCCAAGTAGACCATGTTGTAGGAAATTTGAGACAGAATGAACACTACCAAGATCAACCCTGGTAAATTACTGAACATTAAAAAAAAAAACAACTGAGAGAATTCCTTAGGCATTCCTTAGGCATCTGAAAAGAGGAAACAAAAGAAATTTACTTAAAAGGCTGATAAATAAGGCTAGCCTCATGTTTCTTTATAGCAACATTAAAATACGGGGAAAGAAGGGAACAGCATATGTGAGTTTCTGAAGGAAAATAGTGTGATCCAAAAATTGCAGGCCCAACAAAATGTTGTTCAGGTGTAAAGGTGTCAGGAATAAAGATGCAGACATAGAGAATGGACTTGAGGACATGGGGAGGGGGAAGGGTAAGCTGGGACGAAGTGAGAGACTGGCATGGACATATATGCACTACCAAATGTGAAATAGATAGCTAGTGGGATGCAGCCACATAGCACAGGGAGATCAGCTCGGTGCTTTGTGACCACCTAGAGGCGTGGGATAGGGAGGGTGGGAGGGAGACGCAAGAGGGAGGAGATATGGGGATGTATGCATATGTATAGTTGATTCACTTTGTTATACAGCAGAAACTAACATACCATTGTAAAGCAATTATACTCAAATAAAGATGTTAAAAAAAAAAAGTGTAAAGGTGTCAGACAGGCATTCACGGATTCACAAGAACTCAGGAAATACAGCACCCAGTAATCCCCTAGGAGAAAAAATTTGATGACAAAATCTAGCCATACAAGAATGAATGAGAAGTTGTGGTGGAAAAAAAAAAGACCTATAATGAGCACTGAAGCCACACATTTAAATGGAAGCTAAACAATTTTGTATATACATATACTTATACATACACATGCATACATATGTAACAAATTGGAGAAGTGCTATAAAGGAACTAAATAATATGATGTATGTGGTTAATGGTGGTTATCTCTGAAAGTAAAGGCAGTCAGAGGAGACAGGGAGAAGCAATTTTATTTAATTTTTTCTCCCATACTCTGTTTTTAATTGAGGTATAATTTACATGTAATAAAATGCATAAATTTTAAGTATACAGTTTGACAAATTTTGACAAATGTGTAAACCTACATAATCACTACTCAAATCAAAAAAATATTTAACATCTCCTCCACCCCCAGAAAGTTCCCTCATGCCTCTTTCAGTCAACTCTCCAGACCCCAGAGGCAACCATCGTTCTGATTTCCATCGTCTGTTCTAGAACATTATGTAAGTGGAGTCATGTGTTTGGTTTCTTTCACTCACATGTTTTTAAGATTCATCCATGGTGTTGCATATATGAGTGGTTTATGTTTTATTGTTGAGTAATATTCCATGGCTATACCATGCTGTGCTTATACTTTCTCCTGTTGATGGATATTTGAGTTGTCTCCAGTTTTTGCCTGTCACAAACAGAGACACCCTACACAGTCTTGTACAGTATATTGTCATTCCTCTTGGGTAAAAACCTAGTAATGGATTAGCTGGGATATAACGTAGTTGAATATATAACCCTATAATAAATTGCCTAATAGCTTTCAAAGTGATATATCATTTTACCACCAAGTGCAAGATGTTCTACGTCCTCTCCAATATTCTTAGACTTCTAATTTTAACCATCTAAGCGTGTGTAAGGTGGTGTCTCTTTGTGGTTTTCATGTATGCTTATCCAGTTACTGGTGATGCTAGGCTTTTTTGAAATGTGTTATTAGCATTTCATATATGTTTCTTTGGGAGGGTCTGTTTAAAAGTGTTTTTGCCGATATTTTCACCAAGCTTGCAGTTTGCCTTTGAACTTTCTGAAGAGTGTCTTCTGAAGAGCAAATGTTTTTCACTTTCATAAAGCCCAATTTATCAATTTTTTCTCTCTTAGGGGTAATGCTTTTTAATGTCCTTTAAACGAATTTTGCTTACTGGTCAAGAAGGTATTCTCCAATGTTTTCTTCTAGAAACCCTATCGTTCAACCTTGTATGTTCAAATGTGTACACATCCTGAATAATTTTTTGTGCATAGTATAAATTAGGGTTTAAAGTTTAAAAGTTTTTTTTTAATATATAATCTAATTGTCCCAACATTGTTTATTAACACTATTTCCCCTCCCCATTAAATCACACTGTCATTATTGTTGAAAATAAATAGACTGTATTTGTGTGGATTTATTTTGAGATTTTCAAATCTGTACCATTGATCCATCTGTCTACCTTAAAAAAATAATACATGGCTTTGATTACTGTAACTTTATAATAAGTCTTGATATCACGTATATGTCTTCCAACTTTCTTCTTTTTTTTTATAAAGTTTTGCCTATCCTTAGCATTTCCTTACAATTTTTAGAATCAGCTTCTCAATTTCTTAAAAAAAAAAAAAAAAAAGAGGTTGGTGTGATTTTGATTGGGTTTATGTTGAATCTACAGGCCAATTTAGGGAACATGAACATCTTAATAATACTGAATCTTTCAATGTACTAATATGGCATATCTCTCCATTTCTTAGGTCTTCCTTAATTTCTGTTTCATAGTTTATAGTAGTCAAAGAGCTAGCACATCTGATGTTAAATTTATTCCCATGTATTTTATGTTTTTAATTTAACTTATATAAATTATATTTTTATTCCATTTCATTTTTCATTGTTTGTTGCTAAAATACACAAGAACAACTAATTTCTGCATATTAAACTTTGACCTGCAGAATTACTAAATTCACTTATTTGTTCTAGTAGGGGTTTTTTCCCCATAGATTTCTTAGGATTTTCAACATATATTATCATGCCATCTAGAAAGAAAGACAGTTTTACTTCTTCCTTTCCAATCTTTCTACTGTTTTCTTACCTTACTGCACTGGCTAGGACCTCTGGCATAATGTAGACTAGAAACGTTGAGGGTAGATAGCCTTGCCTTGTTTCTTGGAGGAAAGTAAGCATTTAATGTTTCACTATATGATGTCTAATGTTTTGTGTAGGATGTTTGCTGTAGGCTTTTCATAGATTCCCTCTATCATACTGACAAAATTCCCTTTCATTTCTAGTTTGTCAATAGTTCTTATCACAAATGGGTGTTGATTTTCTGCATCTATTGAGGTGATCCCGTGGGGCTCTTTTACTCTGATGACATGGTAACCAACACTGGTAAAGAAACTTTGCATTCTTGGAATAAACCACAATTGGCCCTTTTTATATATTGTTAGATTGGATTCATTGATGATTTTTGTGTCCTTGTATATAAGGATATTGGACTGCAATTTTCTCTTCTTATATTCTTGTCAGGTTGCAGCTCTTTGGATTGTCTTTATTATTTGTTTTTTATTTTGTTGATTTTTGCTTTTATCTCTTTTATGTTCTTTCTTCTTAGTTTGATTTAAATGTGGTCTTCATTTTCTGGCTTCTTTAGATGAAAGCTTAAATAACTGATTTCAAACATTTCTTCATTTCTAATATAAGATTTAAAGGCACAAATTTTCCTTTAAGAACTGGCTTAGCTATATCTCACACATTTTGTTAGGTTATATTTCCTTGGTGATTTTGTATGAAATATTTGCTTATTTTTCTTGTGATTTCTCCTTCGATTCCTTGGTTATTTACAAGTGCAGTTTCACTTCCAAAAAATAGGGGATTTTCTATATATTTAATTTCAATCCTTTGAAATTTACTGAGTCTTGTTTTATGGTCCAGAACCTGATCTGTCTTAGTGAATATTCTATGTGTACTCAAATAATATGGAGGGATTTTTCTATGACCATCAAATAGGTTAATTTGGATGATGTTGTTCAAGCATCCTATTTCCTTACTGACTTTTTGTCTGTTTGCTCTGTCAATGACTAAGTTATGGATGTTAAAATAATTTATGACTGTTGATTTGTCTATTTCTCTCTTTGGTTTTATCCATTTTGATTCACATATTTTTGTTTTCAGTTCAACAGTAGTAACTTGCTTTCTTTACAGTTCTATTGTGGTATAATCAATGTACAATAAGCAGGACATATTTAAAGTGTACAATTTGATAACTTTTGACATAAGTGTATACATGGGAAACCATTACCAAAATCAATATAATGAACATAGCTATCATCCCAAAAAGTTTCTTCATGTCCTTTTGTAATCCAGGCTTGCCTCATCCTCTCCCCATCTCAAGTTATCTACTGATCTTCTTTCTACCACTATAAATTAGTTTGCATTTTCTGGAATTTGACATACATGAGAACAAATAGCATGTACCCATTCTGTCTTGATTGTTCCACTCTGGAAAATTATTTTGAGATTCATTGATATTGTTGCATGCACCAGTAATTTATTCTTTTTTATTACTGATAGTATTCTACTATGTGGATATACCACAATTTAGTTATTCACCTGGCAATGGACATTTAGCCTGTTTCTAGGTTTGAGTTATAACACATAAAGCTCCTATAGACTTTTCTTTTAAATCTTTGTGTGGATATATGCTTTCATTTCCCTTGAGTAAATAGCTAGGAGTCGAATGACTAGATTGCATAATAGGTGTACACTTAACTTACTAAAAAACTACCAAATTTTTCCAAGATGATTGTACCAGCAGTTTATGAGAATTCCAGCTGCTCCACATCTTTGCCAACAATTAGTAGTTAGTCTCTTTATTTTCAGCCATTGTAGTGTGTGTTGTGATTGTCATGTGGTTCTACTTGCATTTTCCTAATGACCAATGATGTTAAACATCTTTTCATATACTTATTTGTCATCCATGTATCTTCTTTGGTGAAGACTATGTGCAAAGTTTTGCCCCTTTTCTAAGTTGGGTTGTCTTTTTACAATTGAGTGGGAGGAGTTTTTATACATTCTTCATAAAAGTCCTTTGTAAGATACATGTTATGCAACTATCTTCTTACAGTCTATGGCTTGCCTTTTATTTTGAAGAATAAAGTTTTTAATTTTGGTGATTTTTCATTATTGAACTTTTATGTTTAAAATTTGTTCTTTTTTTGGACATATTTATAAAATCTTTGCCAAGCCCAAATGCACTAAGATTTTCTCCTACGTTTTCCCCTAAAAGTTTTGTAGTTTAGCTCTTGCATTTATGTCTATGATCTATTTCAAGTTAATTTTTGTGTACAGTGTGAGCTAAGGGTCGAGATCCATGTTTTCACATATTGTGATTGTTCCAACACAATTGGTCGAAAAAGTCATTTTAACATTAAACTGCATTGAGCCTTATAGAAAGTTAGTTGGCCAAATACGTGTGCATCTATATCTTCAGTCTCTATTCTGTTCCATTAATCTACACACATGTATGTATGTCAATATTACATTTCCTTGATTATTGTCACTTTATAAGTCTCGAAATCAAACTCTGTTCCTCTTTTTTGAAGTTGTTTTGGTTATTCTAGATCCTATGCATTCCCATATAAACTTTGGTATCTGTTTATAAAT
Source organism: Monodon monoceros (assembly GCF_005190385.1). Taxonomy (NCBI): domain Eukaryota; kingdom Metazoa; phylum Chordata; class Mammalia; order Artiodactyla; family Monodontidae; genus Monodon; species Monodon monoceros. The sequence continues at coordinate 70,601,913 of NW_021703775.1, read as the reverse complement.
TTATAGAAAAAGAAGACTGCTAGGATTTAATTGAAATTAATTGAAATCTATACATCAATTTGGAGAGAACTGACTTCTTGACTCTATTGTATCTTTACATCAATGAATATAGCTTACATCTCCAGTTATTTGTGCTTTCCTCGATGCTCTCAACAAAGCCCTTTAGTTTTCAGGGTACAGCTTACACAATTTTTGTCAAATTTGTCCCTTGCATTTCACACATATTGCACTATTTTTAATACAGTTGTTTTTAAATTTTTCATTCTCTGATTGCTATTGTTGCATATATAGTAATGTATAGAATAAATACAATTGATTTTTTGTATCAATCTTGTATCCTGAATAGTGAACTATTTGCTACATTCACTTATTAGTTCTTATAGATTTTTTTTTGTAAATTCCTTAGAATTTTTACATAGATGATCATGTCATCTGCAGATAAAGTACATTTATTTCCAGTTTGGATGGTTTTTATTTCTTTTTCTTGCATTAATGCAGTTGCTAGCTTCTCCCATACAATGTTGAGTGGAACTGGGGAAAGCAGACATTCTTGCTTTCTTTCTGATCTTTGGTGGAAAGCATTAATTCTTTCAGGATTAAGTATACTATTTGTTATAGGTTATTCATAGGTGCACTCTATGAGGTTAAGAAAGTCTGCTTCTGTTTCTAGTTTGCTGTAAGTTTTTATCATGAATGTCATATGCTTTTGCTGCATCAATTGAGGTGAACAGAGGGGGGGTTTTTTTAGTCTGTTAATATGGTGAATTACACTGATTGATTTTTCAAATGTTGAACCAATCTTGCATTTTGGGGTTTAACCCCACTTGGTCATGATTCTTTTTATGTAGTGTTGAATATAATTAGCTAAAACTCAAAAATTTTCATCTATTTTTATAATGGACACTGGTCTACCAATTCTTTTTCTTGTAATATCTATCCCTCATTTTGGTATCAGGGTAATTCTGCCCTCATAGAATAAGTTGGTTTTTTAAATTTCATTCTCTGATTTTCTGGACTAGTGTGCAGAATTGGTACCATTTTTTTTTTTTCTTAAGTATTTCTAGAATTCACCAGTGAAGCCATTTGAACCTAGAGTTTATTTGTGAGAATTTTTTTTACCTACAAATTCAATTTCTTTAATAGACATAGGGCTTTTCAAGTTATCTATTTCTTTTAGAATAAACTTTGGTAGTTTGTGGGGTTTTTTTGTTGTTGTTGTTGTTGTTTTGCGGTACTCAGGCCTCTCACTGTTGTGGCCTCTCCCGTTGCGGAGCAACAGGCTCCGGACGCGCAGGCTCAGCGTCCATGGCTCACGGGCCCAGCTGCTCCGCGGCATGTGGGATCTTCCCGGACCGGGGCATGAACCCGTATCCCCTGCATCGGCAGGTGAACTCTCAACCACTGTGCCACCAGGTAAGCCCAGTAGTTTGTGTTTTTTGAAGAGCCTGTCCACTTTATTGATAATTTATTATGAAACTCACAGTCATAAAATTGTTCATAATATTCCTGTATTATACTTTCATGTTTGTAGAATCTTTAGTGGCCCCCTCTTATTTCTGACATTGGCAATTCGTATTCTTTTTTTTTTTTTTTCTTCCTGCTCTATATGGCTTGGGTTATCAATTTTGTTGATCTTCTCAAGGGACCATATATTAGTTTCATTGATTATTCTTATTGTTTTCGTTTTCTGCTCTTATCTTTATTATTTTCTTTCTTAGGCTTACTTTGTGTTTCATTTGTTCTTTTTCTAGTTTCTAATGTGGAAGCTTAGATCAGGGGTCAGCAAAAAATTTTTATAAGGAGTCAGATAATAATTATTTTAGGCTTTGAGTTCATATGATCTCTGTTGCAACTAATCAACTCTATTGTTATTGCTAAAAGAAGCCATGGACAATACATAAATGAATGAACATGGCTGTGTTTCAATAAAACTTTGTTTGTAAAAACAGGCAGCAGGTTCAATTTTGCCCATCTGCCGTAATTGGACAATTCCCAATTTGCATCATCCATTTGAGATCTTTCATCTTTCTAATATAGGCACTTAGTGCTATATATTTCCAAGTACTGTTTTAGATGCATCCCACAAATTTTGATTTGTCACGTTTTTATTTTTATTGGAAAATGGAGAATGTTTTGGTTGTTGACTATGAATCTGGTCTTTTCTCTCCTTAATCACCACCACCTCTGTGGGCTCTTTACTGTAACGTTACTAACTGAAAGCAGGCTGGGCATGAAACCTCCGCCACTGCTATTGAAGCTTCTCTACCCTCCTTTCTCTGGGCCCTGCATGTGAGGCAGTGTCAGTTTCTAAAATTTTCAGAGACGCCCAAACCCCAGACCCCTTTCTAATCTCCCTTCTCCAATTATATTTCCTCCACCTCTTGAATAGAATGGCTTGATCCCTCACACCAATGACCCCCCTGCTCACATTATCCTGAAACACAAAGATTGCAAGTTGACTTATCCCTGAGGATGGATAGATGGGGGAAGGGAGTGCATTCATTTGGGTCCCTGAGAAGGGGACATCTAAACAGGAGTAGACATGCAAGAGACTGGTTGGAGAAGGGAGCAGGGGAATGAAGGGAGCATCTTCAGATTATGGTGCAGATCTGACAATTCTGAAAGGAAAGAGGGAAGGAAGGAGGACTCAGGAGGAAGGCCCTTGGACTGAAGCACAGTTTCAAGAAAGATTCTGCAAGGCCATTGGAAATACTCAAGCCAAATTCACCTGTTGGAGCAGTCCTGCATTTTGCTGAAACGGGCCTGCCTTAGCACCCGTGCTCTGCTTAGTCATTGGTTGGAAGCAGCCTTCAGGAAGTATGACCTTACTGTGAATACAGTGGTAGATCCCATAAAGACCTCAGAAAGAATCTCCAAATTATCTACAGCATCTGAATTCTATGTCCTGTTAATAGAGGAACTGGATGGAGAAAAGCAGATGCCTTTATTCCTTGTTGGCTTAGGGCTGCTGCACTAATCAAGAAGCAGATCTCACTCCTCTCACCATGAGTCACCGATGGAACCACACACCACTGAAAGGCCTTCCGCACACTGACAATACTTGCCCTCCATTGCAAGGACACCTGTCAAAACAACACTTGACAGATATATCTTGCCTTGTTCTGAACTGCATTAACCACAGAAAAATACACCTGCTCCAATAACACACTCCAATGTTATTATAAAGGCCACTAAATGTGCTTCTGGGCACTTTTTCAGCAGGATGTGCCAGCAGCGGTGTGTGCTGTTATGCACATCGTAGCGACGAATTTCCTGACTGTTGCCCAATGGTAAGAGCCACTGAAGCATTAGAGGATGATGGGAGGGCATAAATTCTATGCCTGTGTTGGTGGCAACCTAGATTAGGTGATGTGTCTTTAAAGGCAAAGCAGATTCAGCCCAATGGACCTTTGAGTCTGCACTAAAGGATTAATAAAGCCAGAGTGGCAGAGACTAAACCAGCCAGAACACGAGCGACCTTGCACAACGTCTTCAGGAGCAATTTTCTCACACACCACAGCAAACCTCCTAGAGTCCCATAAGCAAAATGCCACATTGGATAAACTGAGGCAGAGGAGTAAAACCAAAACCTAGCACCACACTCTCAACACCCTCTCCCCTTCATGTGTAAGCTATTGGGCCATATGGCTTCGTCTTTCAGCAGAGCTGTTATTATCTAGGCAGGGCCTGCAATATTCACTGAAGACCTAATAGGCTTTTGTTTCTGGCAATAAACACTGCCCCTTGGTCATTCAAACAGAAACAGCTCAGAAATAGCTTTCAACGTTTGCAGGCTCTGTGATTCCCCAGCTGGGCATCTGCTCCCTGAAGCTGGGCTCTCTGAAGGTGTAGGGCGAGGCAGTACCTGTCCACACAGATAGATCAGCCCAGGACTCTGACCAGCTCCTGGCAGAGGCCAGAGTGCAGAACTGCTTAAATAATTCCCAGGGCTATTTATCAATGGTGCCCCTGGGAGGCACTTTACCAAAGCACTCTAACCTGCAGAATTGACAGCATGCTATTTTAAAGACTATTTTCCCTATTTATTTAATTCCTTCATTTATTCATCACATACCTACTGAGGTCCTGCTCCATGCAAACCCTCTTCTAGGCACCTGGGATACAAGGACCAACAAGGGGCTGTTGAAATTGTCCAAAGAAACAGCATGGTCCTGGATTAAGGTCATGGAAGCTGAAGGGAAGGGAGGTGGGTGGATTTGAGAGATATTTAAGAAGAGTAAGACCGAGCCACCCCTGAGCACCTACCATAGCCAGGCGTATAGTTTGTCTTCAGCAAACTACAGCTTACACGGCTCACTACAGCATGAAAATACAGGAAATGCAGGGCCACTTGTTCTGAAAGAAGGAAAAGCTGTTCCCTTGTTCCTTACTCTCTCCATCTCTCTGGACTGCAGCATCCTTCCAGAGGCTCAGCAAGGCAAGTGGAAGGCCTCAAGCCAAAGTTTTGTATGGGAGGAGACCCGCAGCTTCCTGGCATGGGTCTGCCTTACAGATACTCCCATGGCAAGGGCTGTCTGCCACAGGTCCCGCTCTGTGACTCAGTACCACACCCTTGCTCAGGTCCCTTCTGAGAGCAGAGGGTGGCTGAAGTTGCTGGGTCAAGACAAAGGAGTGAGCAGCTAAGAACCTGTCCTGGGGATGTGGTGAGAGTGTAGGACCCCCAGTGTATCTCCACTGCTCCATTGGACTTCACTTACAAAACACAAGCTCAAAGATAATGTTATTTAAGACTGGCAAGTCAGCAACCACAGAGCATTTAACCCCAAGTGCAGAGCTCTTCTGAACATAGGGTTTTTGCCTTTTGCAGCTGTCTTGGTCACAATTCAGCCCGTGAAGCTGGCTCTGGTGCCAGCCACCGTGTTGGACTCTGTGATGCAAGAATGAATTAGATTCAATTCCCACTCACCCACTGTGATGGGGCAGGGAACTGTGGGATACTCCTGGGACTTAGGGGGTGATTTAACAGAGGAAGTGAGGTCGAACTGGAGCATAAACTGTTATTAGCTGCAGGAGGAATGGGGAAGTGGAGGAGAGGAACCTTCCGGCATAAGGAACAGCAAGGGGCTTCCCTGGTGGCGCACTGGTTGAGAGTCTGCCTGCCGATGCAGGGGACACGGGTTCGTGCCCCGGTCCGGGAAGATCCCACATGCCGCGGAGCAGCTGGGCCCGTGAGCCATGGCCACTGAGCCTGCGCGTCCGGAGACTGTGCTCTGCGACGGGAGAGGCCACAACAGTGAGAGGCCCACGTACCGCAAAAAAAAAAAGAGGGCAACATTGTAAGAGCTGGCAGACAATGGAACGTAATAGGTGAGAGAGAGGACGGGGTCACAGAGGATGCCCACATTTCTGGACACTGTGTGGATAGTGCAGATTGTGGTCCCCTGAGCTAGGAACCACAGGGGGAGGAGCAACAGGGGAAGGGAGGAGAGCTCAGTTCTTCCCATGTTCTGTTGGAGCTGCTCCTTAGCCATTCAGGTGAGATGTCTGGTAGACATTGGAATGTAAGGATCTGAGGCCAGGTAAGGATTCTGGGCTTGGGTATGGGGTTGTTTTCAGCATATCTTTGGTAATGAAACCATTAGCGCGTGTGAGGCCTTTCCTACAATTCTAACCCCTAACAGGGGAGTAGCAGCCTCTCTGGATAAGAAGCACCATCACTCATGCTTTCAAGCAAATACTGGGATCAGGTAGCTGAGGGGAGGCTGGAATGCAAGGCCCCAAAAATTCCTTCAGTTGAGCCTCTGAGTCATCAGCCTTTTCTACCATCTAAAATTTATTTTCCCTTTCACATCATAAGAAATTTCAATTTAACTTTAGAGTCAGACACACTAATGCTAAGACATCAAATTATATTTCCTAGAAGACTGTGTGCTATCTCTTGCTTTCTTCCAGGCTTCTCCTCCTCTTGGGGATGCCCCTCTTGGCACTTTTCTCATCTTCTTTGTACCCCCCAAAACCCTGATCTTCCAGCCTCTTCTACCTCCCTTCCCCACTAGCCTGCCCGCCCTCTTTTCTGCCGCCCCGGTAATTCCCACCATATATCTCCGTGACTGATGAATAGGAAGTTAATCAGAGTGCAGCCAGCTGGACCTTTGAATCCTGGACTCATTTTGAGTTGTCTTAATTGAATCATCTCCCTGGGAAAGATGAACTGTAGATAACAATCAGAAAGCCTTGGGCAAAGGGTAAAGGGGCGAGTCTTCTAAAATGAATATAGGTCAAAGTCAGATGACAAGAACCTTAGGTTCACCTAAAATCATTCAGTCAGCTGGTCATCACTCAACAGATGTTTACCATGCACCCCACACCCTGCTGGGATCTCCAGGAATTCAGGATCATGGCTGGCTCTGCCCTCAAGCTATTTCTCTGCCTTTGCCTGAAGACAGCTGAAAATTATGCAGAAAGGGATGCGCTTGAACATCCTTCCTGTGACAACAAAGAAAGAGACCATGGGAGCTTCAAGATGGCGGAGGAGTGAGACGTGGAGATCACCTTCCTCCCCACAAATACATCAGAAATACATCTACATGTGGAACGGCTCCTACAGAACATCTACTGAATGCTGACAGAAGACCTCAGACCTCCGAAAAGGCAAGAAACTCCCCACATACCTGGGTTGGGCAAAGAAAAAAAAGAATAAACAGAGACAAAAGAATAGGGACGGGACCTGCAACAGTAGGAGGGAGCTGTGAAGGAGGAAAGGTTTCTACACACTAGAAGCCCCTTCACGGGCGGAGACTGCGGGTGGCGGAGGGGGGAAGCTTCGGAGCCGCGGAGGAGAGCACAGCCACAGGGGTGCGGCGGGCAAAGCGATGAGATTCCCGCACAGAGGATCGGTGCCGACTGGCACTCACCAGCCTGAGAGGTTTGCCTGCTCACCCGCCGGGCTGGGCGGGGCTGGGAGCTGAGGCTCGGGATTCGGTCGGAGCGCCGGGAGAGGACTGGGGTTGGCGGCATGAACACAGCCTGAAGGGGGCTAGTGCACCATGGCTAGCCGGGAGGGAGTCCAGGAAAATGTCTGGAGCTGCCGAAGAGACAAGAGACCATTGTGTCAGGGTACATGAGGAGAAGGGATACAGAGCACCGCCTAAATGGGCTCCAGATATGGCGTGAGCCACGGCTATCAGTGCGGACCCCAGAGACGGGCATGAGACGCTAAGGCTGCTGCTGCAGCCACCAAGAAGCCTGTGTGCGAGCACAGGTCACTATCCACACCTCCCCTCCCGGGAGCCTGTGCAGCCCGCCACTGCCAGGGTCCCGGGATCCAGGGACAACTTCACCAGGAGAACACACGGCGTGCCACAGGCTGGTGCAACGTCACTCCGGCCTCTGCCGCCGCAGGCTCGCCTGGCATCCATACCCCTCCCTACCCCCAGCCTGAGTGAGCCAGAGCCCCCGAATCAGCTGCTCCTTTAACCCCATCCTGTCTGGGCGGGGAACAGACGCCCTCAGGTGACCTACACGCAGAGGCAGGGCCAAATCCAAAGCTGAATCCCAGGAGCTGTGCAAACAAAGAAGAGAAAGGGAAATCTCTCCCAGCAGCCTCAGGAGCAGTGGATTAAATCTTCACAATCAACCTGATGTACCCTGCATCTCTGGAATACCTGAATTGACAAGGAATCATCCCAAATTGAGGCGGTGGACTTTGGGAGCAACGATATATATATATATTTCCTTTTTCTCTTTTTGTGAATGTGTATGTGTATGCTTCTTTGTGTGATTTTGTCTGTATAGCTTTGCTTTTACCATTTGTCCTAGGGTTCCATCTGTCCATTTTTCTGTTGTTGTTTTGTAGTACAGTTTTTAGCGCTTGTTATCATTGGTGGGTTTGTTTTTTGGTTTGGTTGCTCTCTTCTTTCTTTATTTTCTTTTTTTTATTACTTTTAATTATTTTAATAACTTTATTTTATTTTAATTTTTCTTTCTTTCTTTCTCTTTTTCTCCCTTTTCTTCTGAGCCATGTCGCTGAAGAACAAGGTCTTGGTTCTCCAGCTGGGTATCAGGCCTGTGCCTCAGAGGTGGGAGAGCCGAGTTTGACATTGGTCCACCAGAGACCTCCCGGCTCCACGTAACATCAAACAGCAAAAGCTCTCCCAGAGATCTCCATCTTAATGCTAAGACCCAGCTCCACTCAACGAGCAGCAAGCTACAGTGCTGGACATCCTATGCCAAACACCTAGCAAGACAGGAACACAACCCCACCCATTAGCAGAGAGGCTGCCTAAAATCATAATAACGTCACAGACACCCCAAAACACACCACTGGACGTGGTCCTGCCCACAAGAAAGACAAGATACAGTCTCAACCCCCAGAACACAGGCACCAGTCCTCTCCACCAAAAAGCCTACGCAAGCCACTGAACCGACCTTAGCCACTGGGGGCAGACACGAAAAACAATGGGAACTACGAACCTGCAGCCTGCAAAAAGGAGAATGCAAACACAGTAAGTTAAGCAAAATGAGAGGACAGAGAAACACACAGCAGATGAAGAAGCAAGGTAAAAACCCACCAGACCAAATAAATGAAGAGGAAATAGGCAGACTACCTGAAAAAGAATTCACAGTAATGATAGTAAAGATGATCCAAAATCTTGGAAATAGAATGGAGAAAATACAAGAAAGGTTTAACAAGGACCTAGAAGAACTAAAGAGCAAACAATGATGAACAACACAATAAATGAAATTTTAAAATGCTCTAGAAGGAATCAATAGCAGAATAACTGAGGGAGAAGAACGGATAAGTAACCTGGAAGATAAAATAGTGGAAATAACTACTGCAGAGCAGAATAAAGAAAAAAGAATGAAAAGAATTGAGGACAGTCTCAGAGACCTCTGGGACAACATCAAATGCACCAACATTCGAATTATAGAGGTCCCAAAAGAAGAAGAGAAAAAGAAAGGTACTGAGAAAATATTTGAAGAGATTATAGTTGAAAACTTCCCTAATATGAGAAAGGAAATAGTCAATCAAGTCCAGGAAGCACAGAGAGCCCCATACAGGATAAATCCAAGGAGAAACATGCCAACACACATATTAATCAAACTATCAAAAATTAAATACAAAGAAAAAATATTAAGCGCAGCAAGGGAAAAACAACAAATAACCTACAAGGGAATCCCCATAAGGTTACCAGCTGATCTTTCAGCAGAAACTCCGCAAGACAGAAGGGAGTGGCAGGACATATTTAAAGTGATTAAAGGGAAAAACCTACAACCAAGATTACTCTACCCAGCAAGGATCTCATACAGATTCACCAGAGAAATCAAAAGCTTTACAGACAAGCCAAATCTACAAGAATTCAGCACCACCAAACCAGCTTTACAACAAATGCTAAAGGAACTTCTCTAAGCAGGAAATACAAAGGAAGGAAAAGACCTACAATAACAAACCCAAAACAGTTAAGAAAATAGTAATAGGAACATACATAAAACTACCTTAAATGTAATGGATTAAATGTTCCAACCAAAAGATATAGACTGGCTGAATGGATATGAAAACAAGACCCGTATACATGCTGTCTACAAGAGACCCACTTCAGACCTAGGGACACATACAGACTGAAAGTGAGGGGATGGAAAAAGATATTCCATGCAAATGGAAATCAAAAGAAAGCTGGAGTAGCAATTCTCATATCAGAAAAAATAGACTTTAAAACAAAGACTACTACAAGAGACAAAGAAGGACACTACATAATGATCAAGGGATCAATCCAAAAAGAAGATATAGCAATTGTAAATATTTATGCACCCAACACAGGAGCACATCAATACATAAGTCAACTGCTAACAGACATAAAAGGGGATTTTGACAGTTACACAATCATAGTAGGGAATTTTACACCCCACTTTCACCAATGGACAGATCATCCAAAATGAAAATAAATAAGGAAACACAAGCTTTAAATGATACATTAAACAAGATGGACTTAATTGATACTTATAGGACATTCCATCCAAAAACAACAGAATACACTTTCTTCTCAATTGCTCATAGAACATTCTCCAGGATAGATCATATCTTGGGTCACAAATCAAGGCTGGGTAAATTTAAGAAAATTGAAATCGTATCAAGTATCTTTTCCGACCACAACGCTATGAGACAAGATGTCAATTACAGGAAAAAATCTGTAAAAAAATACAAACACATGGAGTCTAAACAATACACTACTTAATAACCAAGAGATCACTGAAGAAATCAAAGAGGAAATCAAAAAATACCTAGAAACAAGTGACAATGAAAACACGACGACCAAAAACCTATGGGATGTAGCAAAAGCAGATCTAAGAGGGAAGTTTATAGCAATACAATCCTACCTCAAGAAACGAGAAACATCTCAAATAAACAACCTAACCTTACAGCTAAAGCAATTAGAGAAAGAACAAAAAAACCCCAAGGTTAGCATAAGGAAAGAAATAATAAAGATCAGACCAGAAATAAATGAAAAAGAAATGAAGGAAACAATAGCAAAGATCAATAAAACTAAAAGCTGTTTTTTGAGAAAATAAACAAAATTGATAAAACATTAGCCAGACTCATCAAGAAAAAAGGGAGAAGACTCAAATCAATAGAATTAGAAATGAAAAAGAAGTAACAACTGACACTGCAGAAATACAAAGGATCATGAAAGACTGCCACAAGCAACTATATGCCAATAAAATGGACAACCTGGAAGAAATGGACACATTCTTAGAAAAGCACAACCTTCCGAGACTGAACCAGGAAGAAATATAAAATATAAACAGACCAATCACAAGCACTGAAATTGAGACTGTGATTAAAAATCTTCCAACAAACAAAAGCTCAGGACCAGATGGCTTCACAGGCGAATTCTGTCAAACATTTAGAGAAGAGCTAACACCGATCCTTCTCAAACTCTTCCAAAATATAGCAGAGGGAGGAACACTCCCAAACTCATTCTACGAGGCCACCATCACCCTGATACCAAAACCAGACAAAGATGTCACAAAGAAAGAACTACAAACCAATATCACTGATGAACATAGATGCAAAAATTCTCAACAAAATACTAGCAAACAGAATCCAACAGCACATTAAAAGGATCATACACCATGATCAAGTGGGGTTTATTCCAGGAATGCAAGGATTCTTCAATATACACAAATCCATCATTGTGATACACCATATTAACAAATTGAAGGATAAAAACCATATGATCAGGGCTTCCCTGGTGGCACAGTGGGGACACAGTGCCAATGCAGGGGACACGGGTTCATGCCCCAGTCCAGGAGGATTCCACATGCGGCAGAGCGGCTGGGCCCGTGAGCCATGGCTGCTGATCCTGTGTGTCTGGAGCCTGTGCTCTGCAATGGGAGAGGCCACAACAGTGAGAGGCCTGCGTACCGCAAAAAAAAAAACAAAAAAAACCCATATGGTCATCTCAATAGATGCAGAAAAAGCTTTTGACAAAATTCAACACCCACTTATGATAAAAACTCTCCAGAAAGTGGGCATACAGGGAACTTACAGCAACATAATAAAGACCATATACAACAAACCTACAGCAAACATCATTCTCAATGGTGAAAAACTGGAACCATTTCCACTAAGATCAGAAACAAGCCAAAGTTGCCCACTCTCACCACTAATTATTCAACATAGTTTTGGAAGTTTTAGCCACAGTAATCAGAGAAGAAAAAGAAACAAATGGAATCCAAATCGGAAAAGAAGAAGTAAAGCTGTCACTGTTTGCAGATGACATGATACTATACATAGAGAATCCTAAAGATGCTACCAGAAAACTACTAGAGTTAATCAATGAATTTGGTAAAGTAGCAGGATACAAAATTAGTGCACAGAAATCTTTTGCATTCCTATAAACTAATGATGAAAAATCTGAAAGAGAAATTAAGGAAACATTCCCATTGCAACAAAAGAATAAAATACCTAGGAATAAACCTACCAAAGGAGACAAAAGACCTGTATGCAGAAAATTATAAGACACTGATGAAAGAAATTAAAGATGATACAAACAGATGGAGATATATACCATGTTCTTGGATTGGAAGAATCAAATTGTGAAAATGACTCTACTACCCAAAGCAATCTACAGATTCAATGCAATCCCTATCAAACTACCAATGGCATTTTTCACAGAACTAGAACAAAAAATTTCACAATTTGTATGGAAACACAGAAGACCCTGAATAGCCAAAACAATCTTGAGAATGAAAAATGGAGTTGGAGTAATCAGGCCCCCTGACTTCAGACTATACTACAAAGGTACGGCAATCAAGACAGTATGGTCCTGGCACAAAAACACAAATATAGATCAATGGAACAGGATAGAAAGCCCAGAGATAAACCCATGCACATATGGTCACCTTATTTTTGATAAGGGAGGCAAGAATATACAGTGGAGAAAAGGCAGCCTCTTCAATAAGTGGTGCTGGGAAAACTGGACAGCTACATGTAAAAGAATGAAATTAGAATACTCCCTAACACCATACACAAAAATAAACTCAAAATGGATTAAAGACCTAAATGTAAGGCCAGACACTATAAAACTCTTAGAAGAAAACATAGGCAGAACACTCTATGACATAAATCACAGCAAAATCCTTTTTGACCCACCTCCTAGAGAAATGGAAATAAAAACAAAAGTAAACAAATGGGACCTAATGAAACTTAAAAGCTTTTGCACAGCAAAGGAAACCATAAACAAGACGAAAAGACAACCCTCAGAATGGGAGAAAATATTTGCAAATGAAGCAACTGACAAAGGATTAATCTCCAAAATTTACAAGCAGCTCAATATCAAAAAAAACCCCAATCTAAAAATGGGCAGAAGAACTAAATAGACATATCTCCAAAGAAGATATACAGATTGCCAACAAACACATGAATGCTCAACATCACTAGTCATTAGAGAAATGCAAATCAAAACTACAATGAGGTATCACGTCACACCAGTCAGAATGGCCATCATCAAAAAATCTACAAACAATATATGCTGGAGAGGGTGTGGAGAAAAGGGAATCCTCTTGCACTGCTGGTGGGAATGTAAATTGATACAGCCACTATGGAGAACAGTATGGAGGTTCCTTAAAAAACTACAAATAGAACTACCATACGACCCAGCAATCCCACTACTGGGCATATACCCTGAGAAAACCATAATTCAAAAAGAGTCATGTACCATAATGTTCACTGCAGCACTATTTACAATAGCCAGGACATGGAAGCAACCTAAGTGTCCATCGACAGATGAATGGATAAAGATTTGGCACATATATACAATGGAATATTACTCAGCCATAAAAAGAAACGAAATTGAGTTATTTGTAGTGAGGTGGATGGACCTAGAGACTGTCATATAGAGTGAAGTAAGTCAGAAAGAGAAAAACAAATACCCTATGCTAACACATATATATGGAACCTAAAAAAAAAAAAAAAAGGTTCTGATGAACCTAGGGGCAGGACAGGAATAAAGACGCAGATGTAGAGAATGCACTTGAGGACACGAGGAGGGGGAAGGGTATGCTGGGACGAAGTGAGAGAGTGGCATGGACTTATATGCACTACCAAACGTAAAATACATAGCTAGTGGGAAGCAGCCACATAGCACAAGGAGATCAGCTCGGTGCTTTGTGACCACCTAGAGGCGTGGGATAGGGAGGGTGGGAGGGAGACGCAAGAGGGAGGAGATATGGGGATATATGTATATGTAAAGCTAATTCACTTTGTTATAAAGCAGATACCAACACACCACTGTAAAGCAGTTATACTCCAAAAATATGTTTAAAAACAAAAAGAAAGAGATCATGGGCTGAGAAAGTGGCCCAGGTGTGAAAACCCTCTTAGCATGGATTAGTTTCACCTGCTAGAAAGAAGCAAAGGAGATTGCAGCAGACACTGGCTAGTTATTTTCCAAACTCTTTCTCTCCTTTGCCAGACAGAGCTGCCGGGCTACCTTTCCCACCCTCCCTTGCCGGGCTACATTTCCCACCCTCCCAGACAGAGCTGCCGGGCTACATTTCCCACCCTCCCTTGCAGTTGCAGGTATGAGAGTTCTGGCCACTTGGTTGCACTGGTGCCTGTATATTCAGGCCAGTCCTCCTCCAGTTAGGGTGATGTGACCCACTCAGCACTCTAGCCAGTGTCTCCCTCTCACTGGCAGAAGCAGTGGCCAAGTGAAGTCAAGCTGATCTGCACATTCCATTCCCAGCTATTTCAAGGAGAAAATGAGCCCATTCCATTTCCTGGAAAAAGGAAAGTTAAAAAGCAGAATCTTCAGGCAGTAGAGCCAGGGTACTTAGCCTCCCTCAAAGTCCTGCTCAGAAGTCTCTGATTATTCAAAATCAGAAAGGACAGAGGCCAAATTCAACTAAAACTAAATTCCGGTCAGTGTCTGCACTCAGGAAGAATAATTAGCAAAGACAATCAGGCATTGTTTATCCTTCTATCGCAAGAAAAAATCACTGGTTACCTTCAGCAAGTCTATGTATCACCATTCTAGATGCCAGTCTTAGAGAATACTAATTTCGGCTTGGGCTCCTGCTATGAAATGCAACCCAGCTGATATTCAAACATGCATAAATATCATCATTTGCTAATAATGGCTAATGGCTTTAATCACAGAATAAAACAAATCAATAATTAACCTTAGCAGTAGAAGTGCAACTTGGATTCAAAAATAATTAATTCACTAGTGGTTCTTGTTGCTATTAGTACATATACATCAAGGTAAATATGCAGAAATGTGCCCATTTCCAAGTAATCTATTCATAAATGTTCAGATTATGACTCCAATTTGGTTATGAAGGTGGGTAATAAATAATACATCCACCAAGTTTTCTCTAATCTATTAAGAAAGCTATAAGCTTACATGTCAAAACATTTATTTACCACCCTTATCCCCGTTATATACCAGGTCTGTGCCAGAAGCGGGTGGTAGAGAACAATAGAGCAACATTAAAATACAACATTAATGCCAATCCTTCTCAAACTCTTTCAAAAAATTGAACAGGAGAGAACACTCCAGAAACTCATTTTACAAGGCTAACATTACACTGATAACAAAGCTAGATAAGGACATTACAAGAAAAAAAACGTACAAGCCAAATCCCTGATGAATATAGATGTGAAAACTCACAACAAAATACTAGCAAACCAAATTCAACAGCACATTAAAAGGATCATACACCATGATCAAGTGGGATTTAACCCCAGCATGCTAGAATGCTTCAACATATACAAATCAATAAATGTGATACACCACATTAACAGAATAAAAGATAAAAATCATGATCGTCTCAACAGATGCAGAAAAAGCATTTTACAAAATTCATTATCCTTTCATGATAAAAAACTCCCAACAAACTGGCTATAAAAGGAGCATACTTCCACATAATAAAGGCATATATGGTGAGTCCAAAGCTAACACCATACTCAACAGTGAAAGGCTGAAAGCTTTTTCTCCAAGATCAGGAACAAGACAAGTGTGCCCACTCTTACCGCTACTATTCAAAATAGTAACAGAAGTCCTAGCTAGCGCAATCAGGCAAGAGAAAGAAATAAAAGGCATCCAAATAGTAAAGGAAAGATTAAAATTGTCTCTGTTTGCAGATGACATGATGCTATACCCAGAAAATCTTAAAAGACTCTACCAAAAAACTGTTAGAGCTAACAAATAAATTCAGTAAAGTTGCAGAATATAAAATCAACATACAAAAATCAGTTGTGTTTCTACATACTAAAACTATCCGAAAAAGAATTAAAGAAAATAATATCATTTACAATAGTACCATCAAAAACAATAAAATACTTAGGAATAAGTTCACCCAAGGAGGCAAAAGATTGAAACATTGAAAACTATAAAACATTTATGAAAGAAACTGAGTAAAATACAAATAAATGGAAAGATAGCCTGTTCTCATGGATTGTAAGAGTTAAAATGTCCATACTACCCAAAGCCATCTATAGATTCAATGCAATCCCTATAAAAATTCCAATGGCATTTTTTACAGAAATAGAAAAAACAATCCCAAAATTCATATGGAGCTGCAAAAGACCCTGAATATCCAAAGCAGTCCTGTGAAAGAAGGACAAAGCTGGAGGCATCACACTTCCTAATTTCGAACTATGTATACTACAAACCCATATTAATCAAAACAGTGTGATACTGGCATAAAAACAGACACACAGAGCGATGGAACAAAATAAAGAGCTCAGAAGCAAATTCACGCATATACAGTCAACTAATATTTCATGAGGGAACCAAGAATACTCAGTGGATAAAGGACAGTCTCTTCAATAAATGATGCTGGGAAAACTGGATTTTCACGCGCAAAAGAAGAAAATTGGACCCCTATTTTACATCACTCAAAAATTAACTCAAAAGAGATTAAAAATTTAAATGTAAGACTCAAAACTGTAAAACTCCTGGAAGAAAACATAGGGGGAAAGCTCCTTGGCATTGGTCTTGGCAATGATTTTTTTGGGATATGACACCAAAGCACAAGCAACAAAAGCAAAACTAAGCAAGTGGAACCACATCACACTAAAAATCTTCTGCACAGCCTAAGAAATAATCAACAAAATGAAAAGGCAATGTATGAAATGGGAGAAAATATTTGCAAGTCATATACCTAAGAAAATATCTGCACATCAAATATTTGCAAACTCGTACAATGCAATAGGAAAAAAAAAAGTAATCCAATTTAAAAACGGGCAAAGGACCAGAACAAACATTTTTTTCCAAAGAAGACATACAAATGGCCAACAGATACATGAAAAGGTCCTCAACATCACTAGTCATCTGGGAAATGCAAAGCAAAACCACAATGAGATCTCAATCACCTCACGCCTGTTAAAATGACTATTCTCAAAAAGACAAGAGATAACAAGTACTGGCAAGGATGTTGAGAAAAGGAAACCCTTATGCATTGTTGGTGGGAATATAAATTGCTACAACCACTATAGAAAAGAGTATGGAAATTGCTCAAAATTTTTCAAATAGATCTACCATATGATCCAGCAATTCCACGTCTGAGTATATAGCTGAAGGAAATAAAATAACTCTCTGAAATAAATATCTGCCCCCCATGTTCACTGGAGCATTAGTCACAATAGCCAAGACACACAGACAACCTAAGTGACCGCTGATTCATGACCGAATAAAGAAAATGTAGTGTGCGTGTGTGTACACGATGGAATATTATTCAATCATAAAAAAATAGGAAATTCTACCATTTGCAACAACATGGATGGACCTTGAGGGCATCAAGGTAAGTGAAGTAAGTCAGACAAAGAAAAGATAAATACTGGATGATCTCACTTATATGTGGAATCTTAAAAAACCAAAACCCGTAGAAACAGAAAATAGATTGGTGGTTGCCAGAGGCTGGGAGATGGGGAAAATGGGAAAATATTGGTCAAAGGGCACAAATTTCCAATGACAATATGAGTAAGTTCTGGGAATCTAATGTACAGCATGATAACTATAGATAACAATTCTGTATTATATACTTGAAAGTTGCTAAGTAGCAATGTTTTCACCACAAAAATACAAACAAACAAATAAAAACGGTTACTATGTGAAGTGATAAATGTGTTAATAAACCTTTTTGTGATAATCACTTTGCAAAGTATGCATATATCAAATCATCATACTGTACATCTTAAATGTATGCTATGTTATGTGTCATGTATATCTCAATAAAGCTAGGGGACAAAATTGGTTGGAACCAAATCCTGGAGAACCTAGAATGAGAATATGAGAAGTTGTTGTATTTGGAAAACATGAAGTGCCTTTGCCTATTTAGGTCTTAGGACAAAGGCTGACATTAACCATCTGTGTTAGAGTGATCAGTCTGATGTAGAGATGAGAAAGGATTCGCTAGGAGCAGTTCTGGAATCAGGGAGTCTAGAGCCATAGCTCTAACAGAAGCAGTGGGGATGGAAAGGAGGGAACAGGTTAGGGGATATTTAGGAGGTGATGCCATAGGACTTGGTGACTCATTGGTTATAGGAAATAAGAAGGGGGAAGGTATACCAGGTCACCACAACTGACATACAATGTCATCATGATGGAAAAATACTATAATAACATCTTGACAGACAGGTACTTCATGTCATAGTGACAGACAGGTACCATCTATCATGGTGACACACAAGTATACCAATTATTATGTCAGGGACACCACGTCATAGTGACAGATATGACATCTTTTGCATTGTCTTTATAGACAACCTACCATGGCATGACTATGGCACACATTTATCATGTCTTCATCACATAGAGACACAATGGATCAACATGAGAGAGAGAAATAGGCTGTTGTATGCAAACAACACCTTAGCAACTAGAAGACACATAAAAGTGGTGTGACAAATTTACTGTGCTATTGTTGTAAGTGAGCTTGATAGCTTCCACTATGATGAAAGTGGTACTATACATGTACATAGTTATAAAGCTAAGTGATGATTTTAAACGATGGAGAAGTTTTGCATTTTGCTTGAACAGTCCTTATAATAAATGCTGAGAACGCTTTACTCCAATTAGAGGTCCCTGTGATGACTGGTGTTACCATCATCTGGTGCCACCTCTCCACGGACGTAGCAGCCAGAAGGGAAACTAAGCTTCTCTAGAATAGACACCGAGTGTTTTTCACTACTTTATTTACTCTTTTTGTTTTTTAGATATTACGTGGCATTTACTATGTGCCAAGCACCATTTTGAGTGCTTTTAAATTCTAACTTGATCCTTATAACAATCCTGTGAAGCAGGAATATTATTTCCATTTTACTGTTAAAGAAAATGAGGCATGAAGAGGCCATTGAAGCTAGTGGGTGATGAAATTGAGATTCAAACCCAAGCAGCTGGTCCAAGATCTTTTTTTATCCTGGGATCTAAGCTCTTAACCTCTACATGAATGCTGCCTAGGCATCTGTTGGGATGCTTTTAGTTGTAAGTAATAGGACTCATCTCAAACTGGCTTAAACTTTAAAAGGGGTTTATTGGCCCCCATAACAGAATTAAGTGTGGCTTCAGGCAAAACTTGATTCAAAGGCTTAAGGGATGTGACCAGGACCTGAGTTCTAACTCTCAAATTCTCAGCTGAAGTTTTTTGGCCTTGGCTCTATCCTCAGCAGGGTCTCCCTGATCGTTACCAGATGGCTACTCATGCTCCCTGGATGTGTTTCCAGGTTCTAATCCAGAGGAAGGGAAAGGTCCACATAACCTGATATCTAAAACAAAAGTCTTTGGGTTGACTCCTGATGACCTTTGATGACCTGAATTAGGTCACAGGACCCTCACCTAATTAATCACTGTGACTAGCTGCTGGGAGGATGGTGTGGTATTGATCGGGTTCACCGATCCAGTTCATCAGGCACACACTTACAGCTGGAGAGAGACGCAACCCCTTCTAAACTACATCCATAGAAAACTTCCTTTCGAAAGAAGAAATGAGGGGACTAAATCCTGAGGAGGAAACCAATAAGTGTCCATTGTATGATCTTATCCCCACCACCTAGATTAGCACGTGGCACAGAGTAAGTGTTCAGGGAATGTTTGCTATTTGGATGGGTGAGATGGATGGATGGATGGATGGATGGATGGATGGGTGGATGGACGATGGATGGATGGAAAACTCATGATTAGGACAGAAGAGCTACACTGGTACATTTTCCAACCTTCACAAACTCCAAATTAGTTACCAGGAAGAGTTACATGGATCATGGGACCAGAGGACAGATGGGCTGACTAAGACATGTTTTCCTCCCAGAAATCACAACTTTGTCAGCATCTCTTCAGTGATTACGATTAGGCTATTGGTTTCGGTGACCATTTTGACATTTGAACTTGATACAGATTTATTTGCATCACTTTGGGGTTCTTAGTGAGTCTAACTCTTCTGGGATTCATGGATTATAATGTAAGTCTCAACTGTCTCTACCCCTGAGCAACCCTGGCCCTTGAGTACATCCTATGGAGAAAGTATTGCATTCCCACCTCTACTTGAAAATCTTCTGGATCTGGTTTAAGTGTGCTTTAAATGATTCATTCTGGAACACTTGGCATGTCATTGAGGAAGGAAAACATACTGCTCATTAACGGAAAATGTTGGATTTCCTCATTTCCAGCAAGAATTATGAAAGGTCAGGACTCACTCCATCCTAGTCCCCTTAAATAAATCAGCCCACCTGTGCAAATTGAGCCTAGAAATAATTAAAGCCCCTTCAGGTATGAGCACTACAGTGGCCCTGCTTCCTTGATGGCCCTCTCCCGTGCCCCAGCCCCACAAGGCATTGCACCTTGACTCCCATGGTTTCCTTGGAGCTAACTGACGGACAACACATTTAGACTCAATTGTCAACTTTGACTCCAACACCCCCTATAAGAGACAACTTACCTACCGTCTTAACACTTCCACTTCCACTCCCACCCTAGGCCCAGCGGGACCTGAGCTCTGGTCTGTGTCAACAGCTAAGTGACAGACCACTTCTGTGACAGGAACACAAAGCTATTCCTATTGAAAAACTAAAGAAATTCAAAGGGAGAAGGGGGTGGGAGAGGGATGGATTGGGAATTTGGGATAAACAGATTGCAAACTACTATATATAGAATGGATAAACAACAGGTTCTACTGCCCACGTTATGGGCAGTGGTCTTGTCAGACCACCTTTGAGTATCTTTCATAAGGTAGTTATCCAGCGAACGTCTGTCTTTAGAAATGTTGGATCAGCCCTTTTTTTGAGAAACTCACCAGATGGATCAATGTTCTCCCTTGCTCAGAGGCATATAGTCTGTCTACGAAAATCCAGGGCAGGGATGAGCAAAGCCAGTTAGAAGCCCCTTGTCTGTAAGAGTCACAGTTTGTCTTTCCAAATGCAAGGAAAGGGAAGCAGTAATGTCTGGTCAATTCTCAAGTAACATCAGCCAATTAATCACAGGGTGCCTCGTGTAGGGTCAGAAGTCAGCAAAGCCAAATTTCCAAACAAAGTTGCAATACATTTGAAGAAGCAATGTTTAAAATCTCCCAAGATGAAAATAGCTGAAGAATGATGTTTTAGGAACTCAGATTTAACTCAGCAAGTGACAGTTCAGCAAGATGAGATGTGAGCTGGGCAGTGAGACAAGGGGATGAGCTCATCCTCGGGCCACCCACAATCTGACCCAACCTGCTGCAGGCAAGCGAGGTGCAGGCTCAGACTGGGATTTTAAAAGGTAGAGAGAAATGGATGTGACTCGGCTGACCCCAGGGTCCAGAGCAAAGGCTTACTTGGACATCTAATGCGACTGTTTCCGGATAAGACATGGTTTTGAGATGAGGGGGAGGAAGCCAAAGAGGAAGGATAGAAATGCAATTTGTAAAATCTTTGTATTGTGATAAAAATCCAATACAGTTGGACTGAGCGAGGGCTTGAAATTTCATCAGTTCTATGAACCATCCCCAGGGTGCAGGGAAGGGTCTGGGTTTTACCATGGCAAAAAGTCAGCTATAAAGGAACTGTCCTGCAGTCCGGGCAGAGCCAAGCTGACATTTCAGCCCAAGATGCATTCCTTTTAAGGGCCAGGATTTTAAGGAATGTGCTTTTCATCTGCTCCCACGAGCTCACACAGGCAAAGTCAAGGCAGAAGGAGCTGTGTGCGCAGTGAGACGTGTTTTTCTCATTACCCTTAGATGCCTTTCAAGCCTTGCTCACCAACTCCTCCCTCCTGGCACTTTTCCCAGGCAGAGGGGGCTTGGCTAGAGGGCTGTCGAGGGGAACACACTTTGGAAGGAAGGCGAAAGGAAATGTTTTTCAAGTCTGGCTATCCTGAGGACTCGCTGAATATCATCTGGTCACGTTTATGATGAGTGTGTATGTCAAGGGGAGGGTGCTGTCCTGCCACAGAAATCCACAGACCTGCCCTCTGATGTGTCAAAAGCTCAAGTCTGAACGTCATTTACAGTGACCTGGCATGCATGCGTGCATTCGTTCATTTGCCAAATTCATTTACCAAACAGTTCTCGAAAAATTTCTCTTTACCCAAATACACACAAAGGAAATAGTGTCAGTCCTAAAGCCACATCTCAAACAATCACAGAGCAACCACTAGTGATGTTTTTCTGGTCATGGGCTGCAGTGCTTCGCTAAACTCTGCTATAATCGCTTCCTGGGGTAAAAGAAGGGGAAATGGGCATTTGGAAGACTACAGATGACCAAGTCCATATTTTAGTGTTCTCAGCTAATCAATCAATAAATAGAAATTGAACACTGCCTACGGATCTACTAATCAGAATATATTTCTGGTTAAACTGGAAACGGGTTTGGGATATGAGATTTTACTTTATAGACAAGTTTGATGGGTATGTCCCAATGCAGAATACTGGTCATCAAAAAGCCAAAGTCGGGGCTTCCCTGGTAGCACAGTGGTTGAGAGTCCGCCTGCCGATGCAGGGGACACAGGTTCGTGCCCCGGTCCGGGAAGATCCCACATGCCGCAGAGCGGCTAGGCCCGTGAGCCATGGCCGATGAGCCTGTGCGTCTGGAGCCTGTGCTCCGCAACGGGAGAGGCCACAGCAGTGAGAGGCCCGCGTACCGCAAAAAAAAAAAAAAAAAAAAAAAAAAGCCAAAGTCATTTCAAACCTTCAGGGCACAATAGAATCTTCAGAATGAGTTTATTGGTGAACATTTATTTCTATTGCTCAGTTCAAACTGAACTTTTGCATTATAACAATAGGGGTCCATTTTATCTTGAGTGTTACAATATTCAGCCACAGAGATGAAAAAAAATCTCCAGGTAATTTGACAAGTGATTTCTGCATAGATACCAAAATTACATACAAAAGTAAAGTCTAAGAAAGCATTGAAACTAGCCAGAATGTCTTAGAAGCCCTTAATCTACTTAGCAGAAGTACTCACTAAGGACAGTGTCCAAAGTGTATGCATTTTTCCAGTCTCTAAGTTATTTCATAAATATCATTAGTGTTTCGTAGCACAACGGTTGATATCAATACAGTAGTTATTCCCACTCAAAGTTATATGGCTTTTGAGGCAGACACTATACAGTTTTTTGGTCTTTGTAAAGAGAATTTTGAATAGCGAAAGACATAAGCCATGCTTATGAACACATGCAGTCACTCACATATAACAAAAATATCAGTTGTTCATGAGAACTGTAAGAGCAGAAATTCATGGTATTATAAAGGATATCCAATGCCCATTGTTTTCAGATAAGCTCCCACACAAACCAGGCATCAGTTATGTTTTCTAAGCTATAATGTGAAGATATTAAGAAGTATGAGATATTAATAGGTGTTAAGATATTAAGATATGAAAAGGTGTTCTGCCATAGAAAGGTTCAGTGGCCAACTAACACTGGGAAAATGGTAGATGAAACCAAATCAAATACGTTGGCATTTTGTTTGCTGTTTATTTATTTGTTTTTACTACTGATCCTGAAGGAGCTTTAATATGTTAACGCACACTGTGAATTCCAAGAGGGGAATGGAGTATGAAACATTTCTAAACTTAATTAACCACCTTTTTAAGGGATACCAGTCTTCTGCAGGAAATACCTCTATAGAGGATAATTATCTCTGTCTTGGTCATAAATATTTTAAGAATCATCTTGGCCCTACGGAATTTTCTTTGACCCACCCATGGAAAGATGAACACTCCTTTGTGCCCCCACAGTACTCTGAATAAAGTACACTGAAACTCAAATATTCTTCTATCTTATACACGCCTTACATATTTATATGCCCAAAGACAAATTATGCATTATTCATCCACATGTCCTCAGTGCCTGGCCCATGGTCACTGTATTAATCTTAGTAGAATCTTTGAATGAATGAATGAATGAATGTTGCTATTGAAAAATAACCTACTTTACTGAAGTTTCAGGTGTGTCAGGTTCTCTATTTGGATAATCTCACCTGCTACATGGTTAATACTGACCAATTCATTTTGCCACATGAATTGTCATCTGTGACTCAGCATCCAGTACACTTAGGTGTTCTGAAATAGTCTTTGTTGGGATCTATGCATCCCAGTAAGCTTCCTCCTGGTGATACCCCAGGCCCTCTATGGACTGGCACCAGCCTCCCCGCATGCTCTGACTTTCCACTGCTTCCTGTCACACACCCTCCTCCTCAAACAGCAAAACTCCATCACCTCTAAACCTGGCTGACCTGGCCTGCCCCATATTCTCCATCCTCAGTCTTTCGACAAATATTCAGCCAAAGTCTACTGAGGCCTGGGCGTTGCACGAGGCACTGGGTTACAAAGATGGATAGATATGGTTGCTGCTCTCAAAGGGGTCACAATAGACACATGAACAGCGACATGCTGTGACAGAGCCCAGTACAAGGTACTATGTTAAGACAGAAAGGGTACTGGTTAAGGCTTTAGAAGCAGGAGCTTTTCAACCTGGATCTTTCCTTGAACTATATATTACCAGTGGGTGCAGTCACTGATCCACAAGGACAAGAATCTATGCTCCACCCTCTCTTCTGCTTCTCATTTCCATGGCATAAACTCACAGGGCATGGCCATGTAGGATATCAGGCATCCTCATTCATGCATTGCATTGGGTGAGTTGTATACCTGAGACCATCCTACAAATAAAGGCTGAGATTAGGGAGGAAGGAAGTAGGAAGCAGTCTACCAGGCAACCCTCATAGTGTTGCTGGTGGCATCTTACAATTACTGCTGAACAAGGTGGAGGTGATGGCATTGCCATAGCCCACACATGAGCATACTCGGCTGTTGTTCTGGTGGCAAGGTTACATAATTGCAAACCTTAGTCTTTCAGTTGACAAACTACTTAAGGACCATTTGAGAAAAAAAATGAGTCCCAGGTTCTTACCTTCTGGTAAGATCAAAGGAGCACCAGATCTAGAACTCGTAAATGGGTGTCAGGGTTAGGGAAGAAAACACCAGATCAATAGTGTAGTGCTGTGGGATAGAAAAGCTCATCATCACTGCTCTTAATGTCAGGGAGGGAGGCGTAGAGAACCACAGACAGCAGCAACCCTACGTCAGAGAGACATTCAGAAAAGCCCATCTTGTGAAGACAGTTTAGGAATATTGCAGCCAGTGTATTCTGCTTATATTCTCATTTTACTGTATGCACAAATGTCTACTTAAGCCTTAAAGAGCTCTTTTATAAGTACAAAATTACAATTCTAAGTTATAAAGCAATGTGGTCATAGTTTAATTGCAGTACTTTTTATCCTCAGAGGTACATAAAATAATGGTGCATCTTAAAATCGATAATGTCTCAGATGCTTTGAAATACAGAGGCTACTTGTTTATCCAGCTAACCCACTGAATCCTAACTGTAATTAAGTTTTCTCTTTATGTATCGCTCCGGTTGAGTTGAAAGCTTCTCCAGTCCATTAGCTATCCACCTGAGCTCTGGAAAAATATGTCAGTGTTCTTTGTGTTCTCTGGAAGAGAACAGCAAAATGTGAAAAACTTTAATATTTAATACTGGCTTGTTATCCTCATTTCTGGTTTCGGGAATTAGATGGGGATGACTTCATTGCTCTGCAGGCAACTGTATTGATGGAAGGGACCTCACTCTGTGCAACAGATGTGCTCCTGGAGAAGATGTGCTTAATTTAGATTTTTTTTAAATTCAATTGTGCTCCCACAGAAAAACAGTTTGCTTAAGACATCTTTCACACACACACACACACACACACACAATTTCACTTCAGAATCCTATGAACAAGGATCACAAGGCTAGTTAAGAGCAGAGTCCAGGTCTGCATGCCAAGTTTCCTGACCCTGGTGGCCGCTCCCATTCTTTTGAAGGATAATTATCTCTTTAGATTTACAAACCCAGAAAAACTGAAAACTCTTTCCACATTACCTCTTAAACATGGGGCAACACAGTGTCACTAACAAGTATGTAATTCATATATCTACAAGCCTTTGCTATAGGCTTTTGTGTCAAAAAATAGGAAAGTTAAAAGCCAGATGCTCAGCCTCGAGGAAGGGATTGCAATTGATGGGATTTTCAAAACGAGAAAATGGTCCAGGTCCAAGGAGATGGTGTTCGGTCACAGTATCCTAAGAGTTTTCACTGGAAGGATTTTCTTCTCCTGTCATTCTGAAAATCTTAATGGGTTTGAATTGATTCACTGAGCCGTGCCACTGAAAAAGAAGGGAAGTGTCAAGCTTTCATGTTTTCAGTCGTGCTTTTGGGGGCCAGACCAAAAGGCACCTCAGAACTTCTAGGTTCGAATGTGTTTTCATCAAGAAAAAGAAATCATTGGACAAGTCTTCCCAAGAACCTATCATGTTCCCTGAATTTCCCTAGGTCCCTCTCCCTGGTCCTTACTCTCAGTTGACTGTGGGGACGTGGGGGGGTCAGCCCCACACCTAAGGATAGGGGAGAGCCACCTAAGCAGCTTTACTGTTCCAAGGGGCCCGGGCTGTAGTTGCCATGGGACCAATGTGTCTGAGACCATCACACCACAGTCTACACCATGGTGGGAAGATGGAGTCAAATTGGTGGAGAAATGTGCCCAGAGGCCAGCAGTGGTAATAGTGCTTCCAGTACCCCCTGCAGAAGTGAAGACCTCCTTCCAGCAGCTCAGACTGGCACCTGGAGGTTACAGGAGAGACATCATCATCACCCTGAGAACTTCCTGCTGCCCGGTGGCTACCACCTGGGCTCTTTCACTTTACTACACGAATTGCCATCATTCTGGAGCCCTCTGATTGCCACTGGGTCTCTCTGTTCAATCTCGGTAAGAGCCAGAAACAGGGAATCGGAGAAGTGGGTAGGGAAGGGTACTGCTCTATAGGATGAGGCACCGCATCGCTGAGAACTCACAACATCCCCGTGGGAAATACAAAATGGTGTCATGACCTACTCTGGAGTTGAAGCCAGTGGTCCAGCACTTGAATTATGTACCTCAATACAAAACCGGAGGAGGACACTCTTCTCATACATCCTAACTGCAACTCCAAGAGCCTCCCTTCTCTCCCCTTATGCAGGTTTTTGTCTAAATAACTACAAGGATCTCAGTGCAGGGAGGAAAATATGCCTTTAAGGAGAAGAGAAATGCTAGTGATTTGGTGGGGTAGGGACCATGTGTGTGTGGGTTGGGGGGTGGAAAGCAGTGAGGCATTCTTCCAAGGACTGGGGACCATGAGCTCAAGTTCCCACCAATTAAAAAGGATGTCACTTTCCCATCTGCCCTGGAACAGGAGTGGAGCCCACACAGCTGAGCAGTACTGTTCCAGCTCCAGCTTCCCAAGAAGAGAGGAGAGAATACTAAGCACAAAGGTATCTAAGCCCGACCCTCTCTGACCTTTCTAGACACAGCCGTGCAGGCCACCCAAGTCCACGGCCACTTTTCTCACCTCTGATGAACCCCCAGAGAAGTGCATTATCTAAGCTACTCAAGTTTCAGAATAGATTTGCCCAGCTGAGAGCTCAGCTCTGGACTTGTCCCTGAATTACACAGATCTCTAAGCCAGAGACATTCCTCGTCAATGCTGGCAGATGAGAAAGTGGGGATCATCTCTCCCATTTCTGATTTATAGGTTGCCCAGGGAGTGTCCCAAAGCTGGAAGGCTGAGGTCTATTAATTGGTTCATTGGTCTGAGGCCAAACTATCAGACAACACTTCCTGCTGATATGTTGGATTCTCCAATATAGAATTACTTATTCATGAAGTTATTTAGACCTAAATGCTATTCAAGCTTTTTCATTCCCTTACTTCCCCTAATAATTTCTCATTGGAATTATACATCTGATTCCCAACTATAAGCTAAGACTTACCTCCAGGGCCCTGATATTGTCTTAGAAAATGCAGAGCTGAACCCAAAACAAAGCCAATAAAGAAGCCATCTAAAATTCCTTGGCACCGCCATGCAGTT
Source organism: Monodon monoceros (assembly GCF_005190385.1). Classification (NCBI taxonomy): domain Eukaryota; kingdom Metazoa; phylum Chordata; class Mammalia; order Artiodactyla; family Monodontidae; genus Monodon; species Monodon monoceros. The sequence goes on along the minus strand of NW_021703775.1, from coordinate 70,574,039 downwards.
TGAGTCTTATTTAAAACAACTATTCATTTTAATGACTGTTCAAGTTTATTTTCATAAAAATGTGTTTTACATAAGCTCCAAAGTTTCTCCGACAATTAATTCCCTTCACAAAGAAAGTGTGTTTCAAACCCAAAATGGTCATGCTGGTCTCCATGACCATGGAGCTTGTTTCTTTCAAGTTGCAGTTGCCTTTTTAACCCTGTAATTAAGCTTAGGGAAAAAAATCATAATGCAAACCAAATAAATCCTGCCCTTCAGGCAATTATGTATGGTATGTGGTGAGAAAAAAATGATCTAGGCTTTGTTCATCTTAAAATACACTTGGCAGCCACTTCACTTAATAAGCTCCTTTCTCTTTCTGAGAACAAGAAAGTCATGAAATCCAAGCTGTAAGGGCAGAATGCTGGTACCTCGGGAGGGGACATCCCAGAGGAGAGACCTGCGCACAGAGGCTCAGAACACTGTTCTGATTCAGCTTCTTCAGGATCATGAAGTTTGTCTTTAAGTCTGTCTCTCTGGGTCTTGCTTTCCTTATTGTTTCTGCCTCTGGTAGAACCTAATTTTTACATGATGAGATAAGGACTCACAAGCCCTTATGCTCCTACAGGACCCACGGGCCTCACTGAGCACCAACCTGCCCGCTCCAGTCTCTTCTTCTCTTACCACCCCTTCTACTCCCCAGTCACACAGGACTTAGCCTGAGATCCTGCCCCCCGGAATCTCACAGCTTTCTCCCTCTGGGGTCTGGGTTCCACAGCGATGAGCTTCCTCTTCATCTACCTTGATCAGATCCCATCATGAGTAAGCACCTTCCTGGTTTCTTCTCTTCCTGTGTTCACAGGCCTTGGAACACTGCTGGGGAGGCCACAGAATGGGGCAACCCCTCCGATCTAACCACTTCTCCACCCTCGCTTCCACTGCTGACAATCAGAACTTCTACCTTGGACTAGTCCAAAGCTACCCAACATCCCTACTGTCTCCAAGCTCTGTGCCCTCCAATCCAGAGACCAATTGTTCCAAAATGCCCATCGAATCAGGTCACACCTCCTGCTCGGCAACCTTTTCTTTTTGCTTTTTTTTAAATTTTATTTTATATTGGAGCATAGGTGACTAACAATGTTGTGTTAGTTTCAGGTGTACAGCAAAGTGATTCAGTTATACATATACATGTATCTACTGTTTTTCAAATTCTTTTCCCATTTCGGTTATTACAGAGTATTGAGCAGTGTTCCCTGTGCTCTACAGTAGGTCCTTGTTGGTTATCTATTTTAAACATCTACTCAGCAACTTTCATCAGCACCACTGTTGATCAAAGTGTGGAGAGACCCTTACACTAACTTTCAGGAGTCTGGATCCCCACATCTTCTTCCAAGTTGATTTTTCCAGGCTCTTTCTTCCCAGATAGTATATAGGACACACTGGACTACTTGCTGATCCCTGCAAACATGCATCCTTTCATTACCTGCCCCTGTGCCTTTGTCGATGGCTGTTCCTTCTACTTGGAAGGCCAAGGCACTATCTGTTTGTATCCTATGCTCTATTCAAGGCTTGGCTTAAATACCACCTCCTCCCTTTAACAGAAAGTTTCTTCTTCTCCACTTGAACCCAAAAAAAACCCTCAGGTAGCTCACTTAGAGCTCTTGGTTTCAACAAGGAGCAACAAGCACCCCAGACCCGATTGCGCATGTCTGCTGTCTATGAGGATGTCTTAGTTGGCAACCAATATGAATCCTCCCGCAGGGCTGAAGCCACATCCGATTAATCTTTCTATTGCTCCTGCCTGGTAAAGTGGCTTGCATTGAATAGGCATTAAATATATATTTGTTGACAGAATAACTGAATGAGACACTTCCCCAGAGTTTTATATTATAAAGAAGCAGCTTAGAGAAGGAAGGAGAGAAGTAAATTTGCTTAATTTGTTCTGGATTACATTTGGCACTTCATCACATCCAAGGAGGTAGCAATCTTTTAAGTCTCAGATTAAATGTTACTTCCCACGTGAGGTCTGCCGTTGCCCCTCTACTGGGTTAGGTTCCTCCTGTGGGCACTGTCTCACACACATACACACACACCCCTCCTGTGAGTGGTGGTGCAGAGCAGAGGTGATGGGGGAGGAACTTCTTCCCTACTCCTGGTGTCTTCCTCCGCATGAGGTGTGCTTGCACTAACATCACACTCCTGGCCTCTGTCTCTGCCCCTCACTCACTATGCTGAGTTTATACCGATTCCTATAAAGGGGACGGTGAAGGGGAGCCTGAGTCTGGGGGGCCCAGCCCTCCACCTCTCCTGCCCTCTCGGAAGCGAGTTTCCTGCAGCAAGCACATCCCCTGCCCGCCGCTCCTCCCACAGTGGATTTCACCCAGATGCTCCACCCCGGCCCAGGCGGCCTCTGGCTGGTGGCCAAGCTGGGCAAACTCTGTAACTCAGTGTCAGGCAGCCCACAGGCCTGAAGAGATGAGTTACATTCTCCAATAGCAGCTTCCCCGTGGATTTCAGTGCTATTTTGATTTGCCAGCTGCCTTAACCTTTCATCTTATTTCTCAGTTGGCCCAGAAATTGGGTGAGAAAGAGGAGAGTTCTTCATTGGACCTCTGCCTTATAACAATGACTTATTTAATCATCAGTGTTCTACCCTGGACCTCAGCTCTGTGAGGACCGCTTCTTCCTTTTCAGTGTGTCCCCAGTACCTGGTGTGGGTTGAATGCCAAACCCGAACACAGGTTAATTTAAAGAAGTATTAATTATTCATGTTATGGAGAAAATTAGGAGAAGAAAAGAATGAAAAGGGGAGGGAAGAAAAAGGAAAGGGAAGGGGTTTTACAAGAAAAAAACCAGAGAGGAAGAGAAGGAGGAAACAAGAGCATCGATGAAAGAGGAAGGACAGAAGAAAAGGAAAGAGGGGGGAGTTGAGAAGGGAAAATAGAAAGAGAGAAAAAATAAAGCACCAAGGCCAGGGGCCTCCACACAGCAGCCAGAATGCCCACTGGGAGTCAGAGCTTGACTTGCCTGACTCCTGACCCCTCGCCCGTCTTCCACCCACATCAGGGGAATTCCGGTCCCCCTCCCCTCCCTACTTCCAGCTCCAGCTGCTTCACCTGAGAAATGAACATTCACTTTCCTGCCTCTCGGTCCACGGGCTGCTGGGACGAGGAACTAGGATGGATACAGGTGACAGTGCCTCGGAAGCGGGAAGGCTCATCAGAGAGAGGGGTTATGAGTGTTGAGAAGCCTTCTCCAGGACACCCCAACCCTGCAGAGGTCAGGCCCCATCCAGGAATCACAGAGAGTGGCCTCTTCGGCTCCCCACACCACACCAGGCTGCCCTACTTTCTCCCCTCCTTCCCCCCTTTGCTATTCAATTCTCATTATCCTTCTGCTAATCGAGTAGAGCTGGGCACTCGATCAAAACCATTGGCTCTGTAACTCACCCAGACGCATCACAAGCTGAGACATTTATGACCATCCTGGGGTATATATCTCTGCGATAGATCTCCTCCATGAGCTCTCTGGCTGCCCCTGGAGTCTAGACACATCTCATAGCAAAGGATGTTTGAAAGAAGGAGACTGAGGCCTTTACGGGGCTCCCTTCCGGCACTCCTCAGCCCTGATCCCCACGGCTGGGGAAAAGGGGCACAGGCCTTCCTCAGAACGTAAGTGGGTAAATCGAGGTCAATTATTTTGTGTTTATCTGATCTATAGATGAACTAGTATCACTAGGCAGCACTCACAACTGAATACTCCCTGGGACTTTGTCACAGTGGAGATTTTTAAAAGAAATTCAGCTTTATTGATAAGAAACATATTGTCCCGTTTATACCCAAGTCACATCCCTGACAAAATGGCCTTTCAATATTTACACATGCAAAGTACGTTGACAATGATGAACATTATGGTTGTGTTGTTATTTTAAAAACCTTAAGCTTTCCTCTCTGAGCTTCAGATGATTTGAATGCCACCCTGTATTACTCTGCTAGGGCTGCCATAACAATGTCCCACAGACTAGGGGGCTTAAACAACAGAAATTTATTTTTCTCACAGTCATGAAGTCTGAACGTCTGAGATTAAGGTGTCAGCAAGGTTGGTTTCTTCTGAGGCCTCTCTCCTTGGCAGGTAGATGGTCATTTTCTCCCTGTATATGCACCTGGTCTTCCCTCTGTACTATGTGTGTCTCGTCTTATAAGAGCACCAGTCACATTGGATTAGGGCCCACCCTAATGACCTCATTTTAATTTAACTGCCTCTTGAAATTCTCTATCTCCAAGTACAGTCACATTCTGAGGTTCTGGGGGTCAGGACTTGAACACATGAATGTGGAGGGGATACAATTCAGCCCATAACACACCCTGTCCCAGATTCTCTCCTCAAGTCAGACCAGAGTAACCAGAACAGAAGAATAAACACCCAGCTTCAATCTCTCCTAAGAATGTGGAAATTGCTCACATATATCTCAGGATCACCCCAACCTCACAGCCACAGCCCTTTAGGGCAACAGAACTGGAACCAACTGTCCAACCAAATATGAGGCTGCCCAGTTCCAAGACACTGAAAAGAGATAAACGGCCACCACCAGAGACGCTAGCTCATCTGTGTCCACACATCCAGGGGATGTGAAGCAATGTGTTAGATCTCCATGCTCCCAAAAGGATGGTCATAACCCCGGAGGAAATGGCTGTGGAACCTCAGCCTTGCCAGTTAACTTCCCTGAACCTCAGTCTCTTCATCTGTACATAGAGAAAAGAATTGGATCTATTTCATTCAACCACATGAAGATTAAATGAGAATATCCATGTTCTTTTCAACACAGTGTCTGGCACGTAGGGAGTGCTCCAAACACTCTGGTCAGAGTGGCAGTGGAAGCAGCGGTGGGAATCAGGGGTCGGATCCTGTCAGCTTTCCCACTTCCACAGCCTTCCTGTCCATGCCACACGATACCTCACGCCTCTTCTCCACCCATCACTCCAGGGCCAGCTCCAGCCCCACTTTCTCCCAGATGATTTTCCAGAACTCTCTAGCACAGAGTCTCTCCACCTCAGGGCTCCAGCAGTTCAGGCCAGTAGGGCTCTCATTCGGCCCTGAACACTACCTTGTGCTGTGACTCCGTGCTCTTCCTCACTCCCTTGGAACCCCCTCCGCCGTGAAGGCCCCACAGCTTCACCTCTTCATATTCTCTTCGGGGTGGTCCCTCCAAGACGCCCTGCATGTTCAGCCCTTCATGTCTTTGCTCCCATGATGCCTCCCAGGGCACCTCTGACTACAGCGCAACCCACTTTGTGAGCCTGGCTAAAGCCTTCCTTGAAGTCCTGAACAGGAAGGGAGCTCTTCGGCTTCCGTGCACGCACAGCAACAAACAGGTGACTCTCACATCCCTTTGTGATCATTGCCGCCACCCACCGAATGCTTGCTATGAGCCTGGTGCTGTGCCAGGGGGTTTCTCCCACACTGGCTCCCAAGTACAACGACCCCCATTCTACAAGTGAGGAAACCCAAGCTCCAGGTGAACTGACCTGCTCTGGGTCACGTGAGCGTTAAAAAAGGAAGTTGTGACTTTCTAAGTCTGTCTGGCTCCAGAGATAGACCTTGTGCTACGATACCAATGATTCTCAAATGAGGAGAATGGAGACATAAACCACAGGGGGTCACATGATGGAATACTACCCAGCGATAAAAAAGAATAAACTACTGCCACATGCACCAACACGTAATATAGGCAAAGTAGCCAGACACGAACCACAACTGTATGACTCGTTTATATGAAGTTCAAGAACAAGCAAAGCTAATCTACACGATGGAAATTAGAGGAGTGGTGACTTCTGGGGGAGTGGGGTAGGGGGACTGACTTGGAAGAGGCCTGAGGGAGCTTCTTGGAGTGCTGGAAATACTCCATGTCTATCCATGGTGGTATTCATACCACTGCATATGTATGTGAAATTCATATACTATATACTATATATGCTTGTTATACCTCAATAAAATTTGTTTGAAAAACACCTCATGGAGGACATGTGTAGCTTTTAAAATATATTCAATATTATAATTCCATATTTGGAAACCAAAAAACAAATCTACTCTATTGCTTTTGAAACACAAACTTTAAAGAAATTTTCAAGATTTATGTTTCTCCACAGGAGACATATGTTGAAAAGGCTGAGACACACTGCACTACACTGTTCACATTCTGCCTCAGTTCCCTGAGTAACTCCGGCTCCCCCACTGGACTCAGGGCATCCTAGGGGAAGGCACCGTCTTGGTACATGGACAACAAACAGCTCAGGGTCTGCTCGGGCACACAGGAGAGGGTTAGTAAGAGATTGTCTCCCTAATGGCCAGAATGGGTCCCCAGAACTTACTGGCTAGCCATGCCTGCCCTCCAGAACCCCCAACGTGCTGAAGTGGCCGAGAATTCAGGTCCCAGACTGCTCTTCCCCATCCCAGCCGTGATTCAGCCACATTTTTGCAATTCAGAAAAAAAGAGAAGAAAACAAGCACTGTGGCTAGCCTTGCTCTCAACCAAGGGCTGGCTGCTTGGCAGGCCTGGCCGAGCGCCGAGCCGCTGAGGGTCTGACCCCACCCCACCAATCATATAAAGTTTCCCTAGCCAAGGCCGCTGCCCCCTGTGGGCAGTTTGCTCTGCACACAGACTCCGGGCACAGAGAAGCTGCTGGAAGTTGTTTCTAGGAGGCGATGGCCTTTGCTGTTCTTAGAACAAAGCCTTTAATTTGTGTGGCAAGAAGCTTAGTGTATTTCATGCTGCCATTCTCATTATGAACTCCCAGGGGACGTGGGTTGGCGTGAACCTTCCTGTAGTGAATACCAGGCACATCAAGCCCTCAGCACGGATCCCAGGATGTCGTGGGCATATACAGGTAAATTCACTCCCCCTTCCCTGGCTGTTCCTCACGAGAAGAAGAGCATTCAGGAAGGTTGGAGGCATCAGCCAACCAAGGCACAAATTCTTCTCGAGGACCTACCCTATGACATGGGGTTGGCAAGAGGGGGAAGTGTCTTTGATGGCCCCTTGAATAGCTGAGGCATGCTGAGCACTGGAAAGAAAAATGCAGAAGTTACTGTGCTCTCTTTTAACGGGGCAAACTGTGGGTGTGTGACACCTTCTTGCAGTTCTTACTCTGTATCAGATCTCACAAAATTCCTAGAAATTTCCTGCCTGGCTGTCAGCTTTGAATTACAGGTAGATGACAAGGCATCCTTGGGTTTAGTGATGCCCCAGACAGTAGAGGCTCTTGCCTTCATTGCAAAGATACCTCCTTACCTTTGTCAGATTCTGGAAAAATCTCAGGCTTCCGCCCGCTCCTTTGTGTCACTCATTTGGAGAAATTAGAGAAACTTTAGAAACTGATTATAGGCTCATGAATGTCCAGCCTCTTGGTCTTTCTTCATTGGGACCAGGTGGACAGATTAATTGGCTGATCCTCTCTGAATATCCAAGAGGTGCCAAACATAATCAAGGAATCAAGCAATGGGAAGAAAGAGAGATGAGAGATAAGGGTCCTGTCTAGAGAGGCTCCAGAGACTCCTGGAGTAGAACATCACTTAGAGATCTTCTAGTCCATTCCTTCTTTCCCGGTGTCTGCAGATGTCCCAGAAAAGGGCAGTGGCCAAATTCATCCTCCCAGAAATCTCAAGGTGGGAGTGGGCCTCTGCTGGGTCAGTTCTTACTCCTAGGCCAAGTCATCTTAGTAACAAGAGTCAGGAGCTCCTCTCTCTTGCAATGAAGCTACAGGGTTGTTCTCCCAGTTAAATCTCTCACTCCTTCTCTGCTACCTAAGTTTGCAGAATAAGTTCTGTGGCCCCTCCATAGAAGAGGGCTGAGCCCAGCACGAGGCCCATTCTGACCCTAGAGTTCACAGACATGAGACCTGCAGGGCAACCAGGTAGCAGAGAGCGTCCTCATAATTCCTGACAACAATTTTTATACCAAGGTAGATGAAAATCCCTTTCACATTCATTCATGTCTAATGCATGAGGTACACTGAGGGTCACAGAGGTGAATTAGACATGTTTTCTGCCTTCAGAAGTTCTTAGTCTAATAGAAGGAACTTGTATTCAATAGCAGAATACAAGATAGGCCATGAGAATTATCCCCTAGGAGGGCCCAAGGCGCTATGGGGCCATAGAGGAAGGAGATTCCTCATAGTTGGAGGAATCAAGAAAAATGAACCATAGAAGAGAAAAAATTTGTATTGGACCTTGAAAGAGAGATGTCTGGATATATGTGAAAATGGGAAGGAACTATGCCAGGGTGAGAGGACTCAGAACCAAAAATGGAGAGATGAGAAAATGCAGGGCATGTTCAGAAAACAGCAAGTAGATGAATTTCACTAGGCAGAGTATGTGAAAAAGAGAAGTAAGAGAGAAGACCATTTAGGAAATGCTCTAATTTAAGAAAAGGCAAAGTCTTGGAGGACTTTGAATGCCATTTTGGAAGCTTAGATATTTTTCATTAGGCAACAAGAAGTTATTGAAGAGCATGATCAGGGCCAGGGTCAGATTGGGGGGACTGGAAGTAGCGTGAACTTTGCCTTCAGAAGAAAGATATGGAAGCTGAAGAATCCAAGGCAGAAAATACAGAATCCCCATCCCAGAGGAAAAGAAGTTCTGCTTCCTTGTCAAGCTCTCCACAATCTCCGTTCACTAGTGTTCCCTTCTGTATTTATATATTCAGATTCTCCTCTCTTCTGGTTCTTTCTTCAAAGATCACAAAGTGTCAAGTCTATCTCTTATACTAAGAAAATCAAATCTATATAGATTCCACCCTCCCACCCTTTTCTTTATAGCCAAGCTTCTTAAAATGATAGCAAGCCTTCTACAATTGATGATTTTGTCCATGCTCTACTCTTAAAACCACACAGTATTCACAAGATGATCTATTAGGGAGTAGGAATAAAATATTAGAATCTTAATTTTATTTATTTTATCTAAAAATATATAAGTAAAATTATGTTTTACTAATTCAGTAGAACTCTGCCATAATTCAATAAGTGGAGTCAAAAATTTTTTCAATCATGTAAAATTCAGGGTAATGTTCTTAGAAGGTTAATGAAAAATAGCATTTGGGGGTAATGTACTGTCATGAGATAGTGCCAGATGAAAAGTTTACATTATCTGCAAAGAATATCAGCAAACATCTTAACAGTCCCAATAGAAGACAGGAGACAACAGAATATTATTTTCAAAGACCTGAGAAAAAAGTAATGGTCCACTTAGAATTCTATACCCTGCTAAGTTATCACTGAAGAATAAGAGTAAAGACTGAAAGAATTTACCACTAACAGACTTTTGCTGAAAGAATAATTTTCTTCCTCCAAATATAAAGGATGAAAATTAGGAAAGTGGAAGTGGAAACCAGAGGAGCAAGATGTAAAAAGAAATGGTGAGCAAGAAATGAGTAAGCATGTGTATAAACCTAAACAATAACAATATAAATGATAAAAAATCATGATTAATTTGGGGATCATAAAAATCAAGATAAAACTACAAATACTGGACAAAAGAAGCTTGTAATATGGAAGGTTGTGATGAGAGTTAAAACTTCCTAAATTCTTTGTATTTCTCAGGAGGATGATTGAGCTATTGGTTAACTTCATTTGGTAAGGTATACATAAAATTGTTTTTAAAGTGACCATTAAAAAATGAGAAAAGGGGGCTTCCCTGGTGGCGCAGTGGTTGGGAGTCTGCCTGCCGATGCAGGGGACATGGGTTCGTGCCCCGGTCCAGGAGGATCCCACGTGCCGCGGAGCGGCTGGGCCCGTGAGCCGTGGCCGCTGGGCCTGCGCGTCCAGAGCCTGTGCTCCGCGGTGGGAGAGGCCACAGCAGTGAGAGGCCCGCGTACCGCAAAAAAAAAAAAAAAAAAAAATGAGAAAAGGATATACAACTTTCAAATTAGTACAAGGGATAAGGAAAAATAAAGAAAATGCTGTCTATCCAAAGAACATAGGAAAGGAGAGGAGAAATCATAGCAATGGAAAAGAATAGAATAAAGCCAAATATATCAGTAATCACAAGAAATTAAATGAATTAAGCTCAGCCATTAAAACCCAGATTATCAGACTGGATAGAAAAACTAAATGTAATTACATGCTGTTTACAAGAAACATGCTTAAAACAAAAGACAGCTATTGCATGTTAAAAGGTGGAGAAAAGACATACCAGATAAATACCAACCAAAAGAAGCCTGATAAAATGGAGTTTCAGGGGAAAAGCATTATTAGAGACAAAGATGCTGACTACCCATTAATAAAAAAAATTATTCCCCAGGAAGATATATCAATTCTAACACTGGTCACACCTAACAATATAATTGCAAAATATACAAAGCAAAGATTGACAGAATTGCCATGTGAAATTGACAAATCAGCAATCACAATGGGAAATGTTAGCACCTCTCCCAATAATTAGTGCATTAAGGAGAACAAAAATTAACAAAGGTATAGATTTTAATACCATAATTAAAAACCTGATCTAATGAACACCTATAGAGAGAGCTGTCTAGACATTCTCTGTCTATACTTCCTCACTTCCCAGCCACTCTTCAACCAACTGCCTCCACTCCCAGCGCTCCTCTGAAAGAGTGGCCCCAAGAGCAACCTACGACCTCCCAATTACCAAATCCTTACGGTTCTGCTTTTAAAACTGTTGGTTACACTCTCCTTGAAACTGTCTGATAAATACCCTTCTGTGATGCAAGATTCTTGTTTCTCTTTCTGCTCATTCACTGTTTCCTTTATGTGTTTGACTTCATCTGCTGGTTTTCCCAAGGTTCTGTCCTCATCTCTTCTCATTCCATTCCACACAGTCTCCCTGACCACCTTATTTCGCACCATGGGTTTATGTCAGAAATGCAAGTTTAGGAGGCAAGGGTTTGGTGCAGGAGACAGCATGGATGCGGGTACAGCCCACAGGCCTCCTTGATGAGTGCCCTGGTGAATGCCAGGGTGTGGCAGTGGATGGAGGCTGGAAGGCCTGGAAGGTGGACAGTCTCCCTCTAAATTCAGAGCAGGGACCACGTGTGTCCTGTTCACTTCTACACCTAGCTCAGTGCCTAGCCTCTAATAGACATTTGATAAAAGTTTATTACTTGGTTGAGCACACACTGAATTTTACATGTTCTCTAGAGAGTTCTAGAAATACAGTCTGTTGAGGGATGGAAAGTTATCATCAATCTCTGAGCTTCCTCAAGGGCTCTGACTCAGGCCAGGAGCTCTTGCCCAAACAACAGCCAAGATCACGGTCAAGAGATCAATCTAAGCCAACCCCCAGTGAGGTCACTTCTTGGATGTTGCACGTACTGCTTTGAAAAACCAGAGCACTGTCTTAGATCATAAGACGCCGCACACCTGCTCGTTTCTTCCTGTCCCTCTTTTTCCCCGTAGAGAACATCCCTCCCTCCACCACCCACACAGCTGTGAATCTGCCAGCAGTCCCTGAGAGAGACAGGATAGGGGCACCCTATGTATCAATGACTGTGGACCAGGGAAAGAGACTTCTGGCAAAGCAAAGTGGCCATTTTCACAGACTTTTCATAAGTACATAAGCCAAACCCTGAGCTGCTGAAAAATCAGTCTCCTGTCCTTTCACATTCTTGCGGCAATAAAAGTTCATTTTCTCACCATATGCTGTAAATTACAGGCTGAAAAGGTGGGTCGCGTCTGACTTCAGCCTATAAATAGCTGATCCTCCTTTGCCTCCTCGGAGGGGCCATTCTCAACGGTGGCTTAGCTCAGTGCATCCCCGGCCGAGGGATAAGAACGCAGGAACCAGAAATCAAATCTCCCTCCAGTGAGCCCGGGGCAGTACCTGGAGTTCCTCATGCCTCAGAATCAGAGAAGACCCTGCCCAGCGCATACATATTTTTCTATGAGGCAACATCTAGGTAAATCCACTCCCAGTCTCTCTTCATCTCTCTTATGCACCCCTTCTGCAAATAGCTCCCAACACCGTCCCAGCATCTTGTAAAATAAAAATCAAAGCTGAGCAAATAATTTCAGACTCGTGTTTAAACCTTTCCCGGGTTCCTGAGTCATTGCCTCTTAAAGAGGAAGCGCCTTTGCCACAGGCTCCGGAAGCTGTTCCCTATGACAGCACCTCAAGCATCCCCGCCGAAGAAGCCTTTTATTTGGCGTTTCAGGAGCTCCTCACAGGGCTTACGGAAGGCAGTTTCTAATCCACCGACAACACTAGTTATCAGCAGCTGCATGCCTGGCACAAAACAGCTGCAAAGGTGAATGAAAGACACGAGTTGCATCCTCAAGGAGCACACAGGCAAGTGCAAGAGACACATCACATTCTGTGAAACAACAGAGAACAGGAGAAAACTGGGATTCAGCATTCAGTCGAGTGGGTGAGATGGCAAGTGTGTTAGGAGTGCAAGGAGAGTGGTCTGTGAGGATGGAAAGCTTCCTGGTGGAGGTGAGGACTGAGCTGGAGGCTTTGGAGAAGAGAAGATTAAGGGGAGAAACTAAAGCCGGGAGAACAGCATGAGCAAAGGCAAGAAAGCCAAATTAAAACCAGGTCTGGGAAGATGTGACCTGCATGTGTCACATGGTCTGTGTTTTGGGCTGATCTGTGTCCTCTGCCCCTAAAATTTGTATGTTGAAGTCCTAACCACTAGGACCTCAGAATGTGACTGTATTTGGAAATAAGACCTTTAAAGAGGTGATTAGGGTAAAGTGAGGTCTTATGAGTGGGCCAATAGGACAGATGTCGCGATAAGAAGAGGAGATTAGGACACAGACAGGCACAGGAGGAGGACCACGTGAGGACACAGAAAGGAGGCAGCCATCTGCAAGCCAAGACTAGAGGCCTTAGAAGAAACTCACCCCGCCAACACCTTGATCGTGGACTCCCAGGCTCCAGAACTGTGAGAAAATAAATTTCTGTTGGTTAAGCCCCCAATCTGTGGTACTCTGTTATGGCAGCCCCAGCAGACTGATGCAGTCAGGTTATCTTGGAAAGAGCTCTCTGGAAGCAGCTGGAGGCTGTCCCAAGAGTCCAAGCACAAGGCCATCTTGGCCTGATCCAAGGCAGAGGCTATGAGAATGGATGTAAGGAATTAGAAGGTAATAGAGACCAGCCTTGGCCACCAGTTGCATGCAGGGATGAAGGATATCTATAAAATCTGAGGAAGAAGGACTCCAGTGAAACAGGCTGCCATTTCAGTTCCCAGGGGTGACCTTATCCACAGAAACCCAGTGTCCTCTCCCTGCCCTTTCTCAACCCTGGTCTCTGTGTGGCAGGGGACACCTTTAGGTTGCAGGATGTTGATGAGATGAACCTCAACATCCAGTGCTTCATGCTGACTCAAGTTTGGAGCTCCCTGGTAGGAAAAAACTTTAAATCCTAACTTACACCCGCTCCGGCACTCCCCTGCCCAGGTGGGTAGTCAGGAAAGAAATCCCTCCTGGGGGCACCAGTCATTAAGAGACTCTGGACAGCACCTAGCTCATCACTCAGTCACTGGGGATCTCAGATTCCTCAATCACTCAATTCTGAGAATCCCAGCTGTGATCACTGACAACTTCAAGCTCCAGACACCACAGCTCGTGCTGGAAGGGGGAATCACGAAATGTGTACCGTGACTCCTCAGGGACATCCCTGACCTCAAAACACCTAATGAGCTGGGTGCATGATGGCCCGTGCTCACTCTGCACAGGCGCAAAGGGCCTTACATACATCGATGATGTATCTAATTATTCAAAGAGACACGCTGCGATGTACAAATTGTACCCCCAGTGAGCACCACTGTGCACCCACCAGAGCTACCGTGAAAATCGCCAGTGTTGATATGGACATGGGGCAGCTGAAAATCCCCGTCACTGCAGGTTGTACAACCACTGTGGAAAGCTGCTCAGTAGGATCTACCAATGCTGAATGTACATTCACCTCATGGTCCAGCCATTCCATTCCTAGGGACAGAAGTGTGTGCCTACGTGCACCAAAGACATGTACAATCGCAGCACTACTGTACCAGATCTCCCCCAAATTAAAAGGGGATGAATAAGTACAATGACACACAACAATATGGAGGAGTCTCACAAACATATTGGGAAAAGGAAACAACACAAAAGACCACCTATTGTATGATCCAATCTACTCAAAGTTCACAAACAGGCACAACTAACCAACTTATGGAGTTAGAGGTCAGGTTGATGGTTATTCTTGGGATGGGGACAGATGTATCCTCTCCTGCTCTGAGGAAGCATGAGGGAGGCTTCTGAGGTGCGGGTGACATTCAGTTTCTTGAACTCGGTGCTTGTTGTATGGGTATGTTCACTCTGTGAAAATCAATCTGCCGTACACTTATATTTGTGCAGTTTTCTGTGTGTATGTTATAATTCAATTAAAAGTTTTTAAAAATTAAAGTGACCGCCTAGAGGGGTGGGATGGGGGGGTGGGAGGGAGGGAGATGCAAGCGGGAAGAGATATGGGAACATATGTATATGTATAACTGATTCACTTTGTTATAAAGCAGAAACTAACACACCATTGTAAAGCAATTATACTCCAATAAAGATGTTAAAATGAAAAAAAAAAATTAAAGCCCCATATGGTAGGAAAATGACTCTTTGCACTTGAGGAAAACAAGGCACAGAGGACGTAAGTAACTCTCCCAGGGACACATGGCCAGCAAGAGTCAGAGCCAGGACTTGAAGCCAAGTCGTCTGGCTCTAGAGCTAGACACTCAACCACCCCTCCATGCCTCCTCTGGGAGAAGAAGGGGTCTTAGCCCATGTCCTGAATTGACTGTCTTGTGTAAACCCTGTAGAACCCTAAGCACAGTGCTTGGTATTTCACAGGTGTCCAGTATATGTCTTATGTGGATGTAAATCAATCCCACAGAAACCACTTGCAGTGGGTAACATGTTTTGCACAAGTCACAGCATGGCCACTGTATAAGAGCCAGACCATAAGGACAGATGACTAAAATTAACTTCATATCATGGACAATAGAAATGAGTCTTTAGACCTGGAAGCCATTTCTCACCCACCCCCTCCCATCCCTCCTAAAGACCTCATAGGAGGGACTGGTCCAGGCTTGGCTTTCCTCTGGGTTGAACACTTCTGGCAACAATTGATGATGGACTCTCCTTCCAGGCACCTTGGAAAACCTATTTGATCCTGGCATTTAGAGAGATATCTCAAGGTTTCAAAGGCCAACTCACAGGTCAGGAGGCTGCTTGAGGGATTTAGAACGCAGAATATGAGATGTAAAACCAGTGGAGATCAAATTGGACAACGTTCTCTAGAGAAGGGCTGGTGCCTGACTACAGTCTCTTCACTCACACACTCATCCACTCAACAGGCAAGCTTTTCTGCCTGAAGATCACCCCCTCCTCTACTCACCCTTGCTCCAGGACTCACACTTGTTCATCCCAATAGGAAACAAGGGAAGCCAGGCCCAAGGATACTCAGGACGCCTCTGTGCAGACAGCCGAGGTTCCAGCCTCAATGCACTGCTCTTAAGAGAGCGCTGGGCCCCTGAGCTCCCTGCCACTGCCACCTCCCACTCAGTTCACCAATTCCCTCTCCTTCCATGACTGCTGTGACTTTGCAGTCAGACTTGGATTTCAACTGAGAGGCTGATGCAACCCACCCCATGGCCCCCAAAACCCATCACTGCTTCCAACTCACTCCACACCTCGCCCCTTCCTGGGAGCCCGGTCCTTGCTCTTGGGGGTCCCCAAGGTCTGGGGCCGGCTTCTCAGAAGTTTCTGCAAGCCCCAGCAAGGGGCCTTCACACCAGGGCACAGCCCTGAGCAAAAGCAGAACATCCGGGGAGCCTGTCCCCAACTCCCGATATCCCAGGGGAGAAAAAAATACTGCCCGTCGGAAATGTGCTAGAACTGTCGAAAACACATCAAAACAGCTATATACATAGTGATCTCTAAGTCACAGTTCCATTTGTTCTGTGACAGTGTAAAAATAACAAAATTTTCATCGAGACAGAAAATAAAAACCAAGGAACCACTTCAACGGTATGTGAAAACAATGTCTCAACAAAAGTCCCTTTTTTCCTCTCAGTGGTGGCCTCTATTCAGTGACATCTGTCTCCCTCCCATTCTCCCTCTCAGCACACTCCTTCCTTCTCTCTCACCCTCTTCTTTCTCTTCTACCTGGGCCTTTTTCCCATACCTGGCTCAGACAGCGAGCAGGAGATCGCAACCTTCTGATCTGAAGACAGGTCCAGACAGTGCCCCAGAGTCGCTACCAGCTCAGTTCTGCCAGCTCACATTCCCAGAACACTGACCCAGGAAGACACCCAGACCCTCCAACCATAGGATTTACATATTTAAGTTGGCCTGAACAAAGGCTGGGGGTGAGGGTACTCTTCTAGAAGGTGCCAAGAGAAAATTCCCCAGAGCTGCTTGCTCCATTCTCATGCTGTTATAGCACTGAGCATCCTGGGTTGTGTCCTCTTCAATTAAGCCTCAAACTACATGAAGTCAAGAGACAATGATCCTTTGCCTCCCCCCACCCCCATTCCCCAGCCCCAGCCCAATTTCTGCCCCAGAGGAGGAAGGAGCTGGAGAAATATTTATTGAATGACTGAACAAATGAATAAAGGCTGGCCTGAATGCATGAATAAATGAATGTCTAGATCACAGGGAAATAGTGATCATAATATTTATTTGTTTGTATCAAAATAATACAGGCACATGGTCTAAATAAAACTCACATCGAGCTAACACTTAAAAGGGAGAACAGAAATCTCCTTCCGCATCTCCGTTCATCCACCAGTCCTGATCTCAAGTGACAACACTCCCGTATCTTTTACCTCTTTGTACCTTCATATATCTTGATTGTTAAGAGTGGAGAGAAAAGACACCATGGGATGTCCACAGCCCAGTCCAGCAGGGATTCCTGGAGTTCAGGAGCAAGGCCACACCATCTGCCCCAGAGAACTACACACCACTCAGAAAGTAGCTTCTGGCGGGATACTGGGCCCTGGCAGGGATAGAATCTGATCCTGAGGCATCAGAAGACTATGTGAGCAGAGCCACCCACCACAGACTGGTTCTGTCAGACCCATCAAATCATAAGGTCAGGTGGGCCCAGCAGCAATCCATAGTAAGATCAAAGTGGTACATTTGGACAGGGCAGAACCAGAGCCAGAGGGCACAAGTAAGCTGCATGAGCAGATGTCTCAAATCCTATCATCCACTGCTATTGCACTGGCACTTCTCCGTCGGCCCACATCTATGGCCACAGATAGAGGCGGAAGAGAGCTGAGCCCTGTTTACAGATAGGTAGCTTGACATGTGGGTGCCAACCGAAAAAGGATTACAGCTGCACTATATCTTCACTCGGGGTCTCCGTCACCCAGAACCCACCTCTCTGGCTCCACAAGTGTTAGATGACGGAAAATAAGTACAAATATTTTTTAACTGTGGTAAAGTACATAGAACACAACATGTACAGTTTTGACTATTTTTAAGTATTTTAATGTTCAATGACATTAAGTACATTCACATTGCTATGGAATCATCACCATCTACTCCATCTATATCTCCAGAATAGTTTTCATCTTATCAAACTGAAACCCTGTACCCAATTAACACTGACTCCCCACTTCCCCCTCCCCCAGTCCCTGGCAACCACTATTCTACTTTCTGCCTCTATTAATCTGACAACCCTAGGTACCTCATATTTGCGGAATCATACCGTATTTTTTCTTTTGTGATTGGCTCATTTCGCTTAGCATAATGTCTTCAAGGTTCATCCATGGTGAACCATGTGTCAGACTATCCCTCTTTCTTAAGGCTGAATAATAGTCCATCACATGTATGTGCCACATTTTGTTTATCAATTCATCTTCAATGGACACTTGGGTTGTTTCCACGTTTTAGCTATTGTGAATAATACTACCATGAACATGGGTGTACAAATATCTGTTCAAGTCCCTGTTTTCAACCTTTTGGGTATATATCCAGAAGTAGAATTGCTGGATTATATGGTAATTCTATTTTTAAGTTTTTGAGGAATTTCCATACCATTTTCCATACCATCTATGTTCCCACCAGCAGTGTACAAGGGTACCAATTTCTCCACAGGCTCTCCAACACCTGTTGTTTTTATAATAGCTGTCCTAATGTGTCTGACATGATATCTCACTACGGTTTTGATTTGCGGTTCCCTGATGATTAACCACGTGGAGCATCTCTTCATGTGCTTATTGGCCAAATATCCTTTTAGCTACCAGGAAGACTCAAATTTACCAAGTAGCAACCAAATAGCCCCATTTTCATTGCAGAGTGATCTATGCAGGCAGCAACAATGCACTCACTTTGGAAAATAAACAAAGATGTATTTTACTGACCATTAATTCATAGTATCAAGAAGAAAATGTTTTTCATTCTCAGTCATAGGAGGATTTGATCAGTGAATGCTGGTTCAATAGTTCAATTATATGAGAAAACTTAAGCTCAGCAAAGATGGCCTGACCTCTTTACTGAACCTTCTATAAACTGAAATGGAGTTTGAATATTGCACAGGGGTACTAATTTACCCAAAGGAAGAGGAAAATCTGAACCCTACGTATGCTGCCGGCTAAACAAGCCCAGCAAGCCATTAGAACCTATCTCTACGTTCTTACGGCCTTGAGACCACTGCTTCGCAGGCTTAAAATGTCAGTGCGTGAAAGGCCAATTTCTCACAATGTGAAAAAAATACAGGTGGGGTCAGAGGAGAGACGTGAGCAAGGGTTTGTATACTTTGGAGACTTTTTGGTCTCCTTTCCACTCCAGGCAAAAGCGGTGCTCTCCCTTCCTCCCAGGAGCTCAGCACAAAAACTTCCTCATACTTCATCACACTCAACATCTAATTACTCCCACAGGCCAGGGGACTCCACTTTCGACACCACTCTGCCCCCTTTCTGTTCCCTCCTCCTCGACCCCTCTCCCCACATCACATTTAGAGGGACACCATTATGATTCCAAAGCAGAAACTGGCTACACATGTTCACCACTCTCAGTTCTCCTTCCTAGACCCATGGGAAGACTACATTTCCCAGACTTCCTTGTAATTACATCAGGGCCAGGCGATGTGGATTGTGGGCAGAAACTGTATATTAGATTTTCAGTCTCGGCCATAAAACTCCCAAACAATTGCCCATACTCTCTCTTCCCCTTCCACAGCAACCATGCAGGCCATGGATTGAAAATGGCAGCATGACAAGATAGAAGAAGTCTGGATGCCTTAGTCATTACTTGAGACAGAGCTCCCAGAAGAGCCTCTCAACCCACATTAGATAGTGACATGAGAGAAAAATATACCTTTTTTCAGGTCAAGTCATTTAGAGTTGAGGGTTGGTCATCACCACAGCATAGTATAGCCTATCCTGACCAATACAAACCTTCCCATCTTTCCATAACTCTAGTCACCAAAAAAAATTCTCAGCGAACTCTGGACATTGGCTGGTTAAACCAAGTAGGACTCCAAGAGCATATGAAGTTCTACCATAAAGCTAGACTTTACTAAACACCCTCCTGGCCTAACTATAAACACTGAGAGTTGAACTCATAGAAGCAAAGTAGAGCCCTGGTTGCCAGAGGCTGTGCGTTGGGAAAAAGGAGAAATTTGGGCAAAGGGTACAAACTTTCAGTTATAAGAGGAGTAAGTTTTGGGAGCTAATGTACAGCCTGGTAACTATTTTAATAATATTGTATATTTGACATTTGCTAAGAGAACAGATCTGAAGTCTTCTCACCACATACACACAAAAAGCGTAACTATGTGAGGTGATGGGTGTATTAAAATAAGCTTGATTGTGCTAATCATTTCACAATGTATATGGATATCAAAACATCATGCCGTACACCTTAATTAAATGCAATTTACCAAAAGGTGGTCCACTACAACCATAGAATGTAAATGTTTTATTTTATGTTCAGTGGCATTTTATCTGTTGAAGTGGACATGCTCAATTACTTACCTAGAAAAAAATTAATGCTATTGTGTACGACATGACACGGAAAATGTGCATCCCTTGATTTCACCATAAGAATGGCTGCTGCAACCTGTCCTCTTATGAATGTGTTTCCCTGACCGATGTTAAAATCAATCAATCTCCATGGAAATTCAACCAGTCGGAACTGGGCCGTCATGAACTGCTCACATTCAGGGTCTTTCTCCACCCTCATTTTCAGAATGCAATAGCTTGGCTATTGTGTTAATTAACAACACACTTTGTAAGCAGCAAAAATCAATTGAAAAAACAGCTATAATTTGTGGCTAATAACCAAATGAAACTCATCACAAAAATGCCAAGAGCATTTGAAAGATCACAGGGAACCCAGAAACTTGTGTTCAGACAGAGGAACCATGGGAGGGAGAGACGAGTGCGGTCCAGAGTGGTCAGGAGTGGTCATGGAGAAAGCCCACTCAGCTGGCACAGAGTCAGACAGCAGAACGAGTGGCATGCCGCTAAACAAAAAATATAAAGTATGTGTCATCCCCCTAGTGGCGGGGCAGCAGATGGTAAAGCTGTAGATCAGAGGCTGGAAAGATGGGGACCCACGATATGCAACGGCAGAACATTCAAAACTGTCACCTGTCATTACTTGGGATGCAGACCAAGTGCGTACTGAGTATGGCTTAGAGGAAATGGTTGGAAAGAGCCAAAATGTTACTGTGTGTTGGTTGCTCCTCCCTGCATTTTACAAGGCATAACAAAAAGATATGCACTCAAGAGAAATATCGGCTGGTTTGCAAACAGAAAATGGAAGGGAATAGAGAGAATCCAGGTAATAGGGCCCACCTGCTACACCCCCAAACAGTAAGAGATAAGACTGTAAAATTCTTTAGGCAACTAAGTCCATTAAGATTTCTTGGTTAAAAAGGATGACTCAATCCTGTAGCAAAGAGTAAATTAAGGATTCCCACCCAAGCCTATTGATTGAGATGGTCTCAAGATAGTTGCCATCATGCTGAGAGAGAGATGGATGAAGAAAAAAAATAAGGCTGGCTTAATAATTATATCTAGGAAAGAACTTTGGGTGAAGTTATGGACACCTGCAACTGTAAAAAGCAGGTTGATCAGAGAAGCCTGTTAAGTTTTGGACAAAATTCTATTGCCAAAGAGACTATAATCCTGGACTTTTATAAAAAGTCTGTGTTTATTAAATAATCCTCAAGCCCCTTCATCTTGCACCGGGAAGAAGCAAGCAAGGAGGGGACACTCGCCCACTTCAGATGTGTTCAGATACAGGATGGTGGACAAGGAAATACCTTCGAGAGAATGGATCTGGCAACCGTGAGAAGAGCGAACAAGAGTTCCTTCACTCAAACAGAATCAGGGCTCATAAAGGGACCTCCCCACAGCTGGGCAGGAGTTCTCACGATGGACCAGTGTCTGCTGTGCCTTGCATTCCTGTCTCTTGTGAATGGGAGAGGTCATTGCGCTGCTCCACCGTGCCACGGGTGGGTAGAAGGAGGGGGCAGACTGCATGTCTTTTGGTTCATCAGTTACTAGGTTATAATGAGTCATATCCACACCTGATGGTTTAAATTCCAGGAATTTGAGCTGGATGCACGAATTTAACTTTGGGGAGCAGTGAGGACAGTTGAAGTGTGAGAATTAGGGTGTGCACAGGCTTTTATTATCCAGGGACAGACTGTGGCAGTGATGACTAGCTGTCTACCAACTGATACTGCGTCTTCCGTTGTGTGGAGCTGTCGCTGAGAGGCTGCTGTGTCAGGCCAGGGACTGCATTTCCCAGCTCCTCCCTTGCACTTAGATGTGTCCCCACTCTTCCCAAAAGAATGTGCATGGAAGAAATGTATATCACTTTCAAGCTGGGGGGTTTTCATTTCCACTCTTCTTTCCCTTTCTGGCAGCTGGAAGCAGAAGACTTTGAGGTCTTAGGCAGTGGTAGAGCCTAAAGATGGAAATTATCTGGATCTCCGAAGCACCATTTGGAGAAACATCACCTGCCAACCAGGAGCATCCAAAGTAGACTGTTACATGCGGGAGGAAATAAACCTTTATTGTGTTAATAAACCTTTACTGTGTTAAGCCTTTGAAATTTCGACAGTATATGTCAAGAGGTAGAGTTACCCTAACTAATATATTAGCAGACTATTTGAAGCAGTGTTCTCTAATTTCTCTGTTTATGGCACACTTTCAAATGTTAGTATTTTTGTCAGTGCACTTGAAGGGACTACAGTCTGTGCAAATTGTCACTCTACTCACTTCAGCACTGTGTCACGGCCTAAGTGGATCGATTTACTTGCTCTTTTACATGTAAAAGGAGGCAAAGTACTTGCATTTGGCAGTGAAGATGTGATTGCTCTGTGGCTCAGATGTGTTGTGATGCTACCATTCTTGCAATATATTCTATCATCTCTACACTGTGTCACCCATCTCATTCAGCTCAACATTCCATTTCGAGCCCCACCAGAGTGGGTGGTTACAGAAGTTCATTTTATGCACTGCTCAAAATTCTGGCTACTCGCCTATAATGGTTCACAAGTCCCTTTCTAGGGTACCAGGGCACACTGATTGAGGACCGCTGGTTCAAAGGTTAGAAATACCCAAGCACAAAATGCTTCAGCCCAAGAATCCCTAGTGAGTTTTTCCAAGTCCACAGAGACGGGTCTCAAGGAGTAATTTCAGCTAGGGTAACTCTAGCTTTCATTCACACAGAGAAGTACTTCTGCAAAAGTCAAATTTGACTTTATGGCTCAGGGTCAAGAGGGGCTGAAATTTCTGTTTCTATTTCAAAGTGTCTGGTATCTTCCAGGTGGCAGAGGGTGGTTCACCACTATGCTGACAGCTAATATGAAACAGACTGTAGCCTACGGTGATGCAAGTACAAAATCTACAAACATCTAAAGATGAATAAAAACGAACTAATGCATAAATAACTAAATACACACATGCTAAGAATCAAACGATCCACATGATTCTGTCCACATTAACATGACTTCACTTTTCTAGGGGAACCTTGCTCAGGCAGGTAAAAGTTGTTCAAACCAGGAACTTTCTGAAAGACTCAACTCTTGAATAGAAAGCATCAAATGGCCATTTATCCCCCAAGACCCTTTGAACCCATCTCTCAAACTCCTCGCCTGTTGTGTTCACCAATCCTAAACTATAAAATCATGATTCTTACCTGCTCCTTACCAAGTCTCTGCATTGAAAACCAGACTTGAAATTCTCAGTAAATACTCCAACTTTGCTCGTGCCCCAGTGAGATGCCATTAGACTCTGTCAAGCTGGGGCTCTCTTACCATGGTAGGCAATAAACTCCGCTTTGCTTACCTACAGGTTGTCATGGTGATATTTTGGGATCCAGCATTCAGCAACCCACTTATAAGGTACATTCTGGTCCTGTTTCTGTAACTCATTCACAGGGTATCTCAGGGCAAGTATCTTAACCTCTCTGTTTGCTGACAATAAATCTGGAGATGCTAGATAAACACATCCACCTAGTTATTTTAGACAAGGCTAAGCATGATCTACTGTGGCCTGAGGCAGAAAAAAAAATCTATCAACAACACAGGTACTTGTATCATTGAGACCAATCACTAAATCCTTTGAGGATTCTTGTAAACATCGTTACAAAACAGACACATGCATTCACTCTGGGCAAGGAGGAAACAAAAGTCATTTAAACAGAGAAAATCAAAATTGGGAAGAGGATTGGAGAAAAGGAAATAAAAAAACAAGCATTGTATTAAGACGAGAAATCTAGAATATAAGAGCTGGAGGAGAAAAACTTTTTCAACAGGTTTGTAAACTGAGCAATGATTTTTCTTCCCCATGGCCAGCATATTGAAGCTAATGGTAAAAGAATTTGTCATGAGAGTTTAAAGATCTCTCTTGTCAGTAATGAAATAAACACGTGACAGGGTAGCCAGAGAGTTACTGTTTATAGGAAGGTTATTATAATAATTAAGATTAATAGCAATTACTTGTTGTGTTTGTGCATTTTTTTTCCCTTGGGAAAGAACTGTAGTCATATTAAATAACTAATCAACACATCCCCATGTCAGGCTACAAATGCATGGATTCACAAGGCTTCCCATACTCCCCAGCCCGCCATAACCACCTAAATAAATAAACAAGCATGGTATAAAAACTAGCTCACATTTTGAAAGGCAACTTCAAAATTAAACCCATCACCAGATTGATGAGAGGGTCTAAAATGGAAACTGAGGCTTTCTCCTAGTCACATGCTAGAATACCTCGTGGAGCCCACTGATGGCTGACAAAATGTAGATTTTGGATCTCGCTGCCTTTTCGTGTGTTTCTGTGTAGGTACGTAAATAAATCTATATCTTAAGTGTTATATATTTTATATAATAACTGGAATAATTTTATCTTCATATAAAAGGGGATTTTTCACTCTTCCGCCACAGCCCTATAAGGGAAATCTTAAGCCTTAAGTCTTAAAGCCTAAAAGCTATTTTGATTGAACATTTTCCAGAGCAGCATGAAAACAGATAGGAATGTTTCCTCATATACAAATTTTTTTTTTGAGGGGGGTGGGCCTTGCCATTTACATAGCTCGATACTGAGGGAAGGAGAAGGGTCAAGGAAATCACTCTTCCTCGCTGGGAGAACGCTTACAGCCTGTCACTGAACAGAAGCAAAACACATTTGTAAATAAAGAAAGTCTTGGTGGAAACGGGGAGAGGAAATGCCTGCTCCCTCCCAAAGCTTCCTCCTAACGGCAACACCACAGCTGAATTAGGATCACAGACCAGAAACGCAGACCCGGGCCAAGGGCTGGAACGTGTAGAAAGGATGGAGACAAAATGGATGGTGAAGACTGCTGTGGTCCAGGGCAGGAGGGCGGGCTTCCCTCCTCCCACCCGGCCATTAAACTCACCCCTAAAGCTCCTCTTTTCTACTCTCTCTCCTTCACATACACACAGATGGACACACACACACACACACACACACACACCCCAACACACATGCACACAGTCATTAACCGCAAAAGTGCAGAGACTTCCATTTCTCCCTGAACCTTCATTTTGAAACTGGTAAATTATATTCATCCCACAATAAATCTGTGTGCTGTAGTGGGAGAAGGAGAGGGGGAAGGAAAGATGGCAAGAAAATAAGCGGTATTTATTATTGGGTCTGCTCTGAGAGAGGATCAGTGCTCGGACTCTGGGCTCAGTTAAGATGACAAAGACTCAGCTCCAGATCCTCAGGAGCCTCACGTCGATTCTGCTGTAAGGGAGTTGCTGTCTTCAAAATACAACACCTAGCACTTTGCAAATTCTGCTCCCAGAAAGGATCTTGGGAGGGGGGCTAGTGTGACAGGGCTGGACCACATGCCACCTCTGCCTTCCTCTGGGATGCCTCCCTCTGAATGCACACCGCCCGGCCCCTGGAAGCTACGGGTGTCACCAGAGCAGCAAAGGCTCAAAGAGGATGTCTCAAAAAGATGTCTCTGCAAAAGCAGAGATACAAGGGAAGGGTGGCCTGAAAGGGAGGTATGAAGAGTATGCACAGAGGGATGGTGGTAGAAATGCAAGAGATGTTATCAAGTCCAAGGATCCACAAAAAAGGGGGAAATTCATGCATACTGGATACATCACAGGAGGAGAAAAGATGGGGCATCTTCTAAAACCAGAGTAGGTTTGTCAGAAAGAAAAATACTGAACCCTCCAGGGTGGCTCATAGATATGGATCCTGCATCCCTGTCAGTGAGGCTCCACAAGCAGGTGGGCCAGGTAGATGCACAGTTGGGTACCAAGAACTGGTGCGCAGAGCAAAGTCTGGGCAGGAGATGGGATGCTGCATGTCAACAGCACATGGGTGGTCGCTATGGCTATGAGAGCGGGTGAGGTCGCCAGGGAGAGTGTGCAGCGTAAGAACGCTGTTAACGTGAGGGCAGAATCATAGAGAACACTAGTCTATAAGGCTAAGCAGGTGAAGAAAGACAAGCAGGAAAAAAAGCAGGTGGAGGAGCTTGGAGACTAAGGAAGGAGAAAGCTTAAGGCAGGAATGTCACCTGGGGGCTTCCCTGGTGGCGCAGTGGTTGGGAGTCCGCCTGCCGATGCAGGGGACGCGGGTTCGTGCCCCGGTCCGGGAAGATCCCACGTGCCGTGGAGCGGCTGGGCCCGTGAGCCATGCCTGCTGAGCCTGCGCGTCTGGAGCCTGTGCTCCGCAACGGGAGGGGCCACAACAGTGAGAGGCCCGCGTACCGCAAAAAAAAAAAAAAAAAAAAAAAAGAATGTCACCTGGACATAGCTGGTTCCAGTGCCCCATCCGTCCATCCTCCAATCCACCGTCACATTAATCCTCAGTGAGTGACTTTGTGACCATGACCTCTGCTTACTCAGAATGCCCCAAAGACTCTACCATCTTAGACTGGTATTAAGGTTCTCGGCGAATCAGTTCTTGCAAAACTCTCCACCCTCATCTTGTAATTGCTCCCATAGAGATACCCTGGAACTCGCTAAATCACTTCCTCACCATTTATTTCCCCTACTTTTTTTTTTTACCACCATGTCTTTATTCATGCTGTTCCACCTTCTGGAATGCCTGTCCTGCCTGGACTATCTTGCCTGCCAGAGAAGTCAGTGAACATGCTCCCTAAATCTGTCTTATGACTCCATCAATGAGAAGTCACCCAGAAGCTAACACGTGTGTACATGAAGCCATGCTGTGGACAGGCACAGCCAGATGGACCAGTCTTTCCTCTCATCGCTGTGGGTAGATATTGGCCAGCTGGTAGTCAGACCGCAGCCACAATGTGCAGTAGCACATCCACCTGGACACAGAAATGTGTGGGTGTGAACTCACGCCCCACGACCATGGGACTCTGTTTGTTCCCTCCAGCCCCAGAACAATGGTCCCCCAGCCGCTATTAAAACTCCAGCTGGCCTCTCTCTGGGTCTTCGTTGTCTCTCTGGGTAGAAGAAGCCTATCTGGCATTTGCGATAGCTGGCTCCTGGCGCCCCCAGCTACTGCCTAGAGAAATCTGAGCAGAGCGCTTGGCGATGTCCCAAGGTGAGGCCCAGTATCCGAAATAATAAAAAGCAAGTATGACTGTGTTACTCTCGGCTCTGACACAGCCTGGGAATCCTTATCAAACAAACACCAGTGTGGGAGGAGAGGTCACTGTGGATATTCCAGGGCTAACAGTCAAACGTTAATAACTTTACCGCGTAGATTAATTTTAAATGTCAGACCACGTCGCTGTGTAAAGCTAAGGAGCTTGGGAAAACCGTACGCTTTCAGGCATCCTGACGCCACCAGCACATTTTGTGTTTGATCACTAGTGGGGTGGGCAGGATCAGAGAAGAGGGTGTTTCTCTAACAGTTGCTGCCCCTGCAGTACAAACATTACAAATAAATGGCATCTGAATGCATCCACGGCCTAGCTTCTCAACCAGGAAAAATGGCTGAAATGACAGTAATGAGATTTCACACAGAACCACAAGACTGTGCAAGGGCCGAGACCCAGCCCAGGGCGCCAGGTTCCAAGCCCAACCAAATATGTGTAACTTGTTTAAGAGCCCCTGGAAAATAGCATTTGTAATGGAAACAGTGGTAACGCTGGGCTGCTGATTCCGCCCCAGGCAGGAGGCAGAGCTGGGTCAGGGCTGCTGAGGGTGGGCGTGCATAGGGGGGCGGGGGGCAGCCCCAGCCCAGGAAAAGCTCGAAAGGAAAAGGGATGTGAGGCAGAGACTACAGGAGGAGCACGGAGGAAGGAACAGATGCTGCACACAAAACCCACCCAGGGCTGCCAGGATTGCAATTAAAAATTCACATATTTTGGACTGAAATTCTCATATTTTAAGAGAACTTGGGCAAAAATCCTCCACCCACCAATATTAGCAATGCAAAACCGGCAGTCAAGACAGACTCAAATTATCATCCATTTTACAAAAAGGATGAAAATTGTATAGCACTGAGTCCAAAATTCTTCAGTGAAAACAATCATTAGAACGCACCTGGCAGCCCTTGGTCCGACCCCCCAGGCTCCAGGACCGGGACAAAGCACCCGCCCTCTCCCCCACACAGCCCCTGGGCTCCAGATCTGGGACTGTCACAGCGGTCACCAGTCGCCAGGGGCTCTCTGGATTCTCTTACAGTTTAAGAGGCCACCCTTATTGGGATAAATGTGCATGCTGAATTCAAGAGGCGATAATACTATAGCAGGATAAAGTGCAAGGGCAAACATGAAGCGTGCCAGAAATTCCAACACAAACACAGTCCCAGGCCTGATGCACCTGGATTGGGCTTCTGATGCACCCGGATTGGTGTTCAAGCCAACAAATGGGGTGGGAGAGAAGGAAAGAGGGGGCCAGGATGGCAATGTAGGCACCCAGAATCCAAAGTCAAGTGAACCCTCAATAAGCAGGGTCCCGCACCTGACAGCAACTAAGTTTCTGGCTAAAACCTCTGAGGTTCTAAACTAGTGGTCACCAGTGGCGGGGGGGATGGGCAGCATAAGGGTGGGGAAGTGGGAGGTACAAACTACTGGGTGTAGGATAGGCTCAGGGATGTGCTGTACAACACAGGGAATAGAGCCAGTATTTTGTAATAACTGTAAATGGAAAGTAACCTTTTAAACTTGTATAAAAAATGCAAAAAAAAATAAAAATAGAATACATAAAACTACCAGAGGAAACAAAATAAAATAAAATTAAAATTAAACCTTTGAGATTCTACCTCCAAAATGAATCTTAAATACATCTCCCACCTTCTTCCCATGTTCACCCTCCCTATTCCAAACTTCTTCTGCACTGCCTCCAGGGCTGCTCCATGAACACCCATTTCCTTATGTCAAGTGGCCACCACCGCAAACAGGATCAATTTTCAGCTCCAGCGAGGCTCTCTGGGGGCTGGTCCAAGGTGGCAGCGCCCACCTGGCAGGCAGAAGCACAAAAGGTAGAAAAGCAAGAGGCATGATGGGGAGGGACTAGTCTCACCAAACAGTACTGATAAAAAAAAAAAGTTTATACATATAAATATTATATTTATTAAAGGGCTATAAATACAAGTATAACAGAAATGTCAACAGATTCTGAATTCAGCAACACATTCTAAGGGCTAGACCCAATGCGCTGGACCTCTGTCGTGTTCGCGAACCTGATGCAGAGGGCAGGAGGTGCTGGAACAGCATCAAGATTTGCAACAAGTGCGACCTCTCTTACCAGGTTAGCAGGTCTCTTCAGGACGGCTGAGGAGTGGAGAGTGGGGGCTTCAGAGGATTGGCTCTAAACTCATACATCTCAAGTTCAAACCCAGCCCATGGTTTCCCAGCGGTAAGAAGACAGGCAAGTCGCATAATTTTTCTGAGCCTCACTTTCCTTAACCTTGGTCTGATAATAGTATGTACTTCATAGGTTTGTTGGGAGATTTCAATGAGATGATTCATATAATGCATTTAGCCCACTGCCCCGTGACTCAATAAATGTTCTTTATCGTTTTTAGAATTAGGAGACCAAGGAAGAGGAAAATTCTACCCAAGGTCACACAGAGAGCTGGGGGCAGAGCTAGAACCACACTCTGGCCTCTGGATGCCCCATCCTGGCTCCCCCCGCATGCCAGGCTCCTTTCCTTTGCTGCAGAGTCCGCAGCACAAACATTACATCTGGAGCCAGAAGATAATCAACCTAATTGGGCCATTAGGACCAGTCACTTCCCTCTACATTGAGCCTTTGGGGTATGTTACCAGTGATCAGTATAATAAATAATATTGCATAGTCTGGGGCACTTCTCAAGGGAGCATCTTGGAAACCAAGAGGAGAAAGAGACTGAGATCATCATAAGAGATTCAGAGAGAAAGCAGGATCTCCAGGTATCACTAAGCTCCTCCCTTGCCTCCCTTGCCTAGTTCTGTGCAAGGGGAGGGAGGGAGGATGCCAAAGACGGACAAGGTAACCCAGGTGTTCCATTCAAGTTTTGTAGTTCCTGGTTTTTGTTATCCAAGGTGCTTCTCTCAGTCATGTCACCAATTCACAGACATGGTTCACAGGTAATAGTGGTGAGAATTTGGTGAGCTCGGCCATAAACAAAGGCTTTCTTCTCTCTCAGCAGAACCTTAAATGCCTGAGAAAATCTCACAGAGCCCAGGCACACCTTCAGGGGCAACCCTCAACCCCAAGGGCATTTACCAGTTTACGGGCGTTCAGAATCATGCAAAAACATCTGTCCTGGATAAACGTTTCTCTGGTTCCCTAGAACTCTGGGTTCAAAGAGCACAGTTTAGACTTACAGAACCAGTTTGGAGAGAGAAAAGTGTCCTTGTGGGATCCCTAGAAAATCAAGGAGCTGACCAATGTACCAGAAAATCAGAAGTATCCATACGTTTCCCTAGATTTCACTGCAAGTCATGGCCATGACCTAAGAGTATGTAATAGAGGTTCTGAGAATAGAGGTTCACAGATCCACAGACTAACCCCAGTGGATGTGCAACCCAGATGACATTGGAAGTGGAATGGCTGAACTGCAAACGTCTGAGTGTTGGATGCTAGTGAAGACATTCAGTGGCGTACACAACAATTGCTACAATGACCCTGTCTGCCAAAGGAGGAATGTTTTGTAAGCTTGAGCTTCCATCAATAGCTTATTCATGTGTAGACATTTATCCGGTGAACACAGAGCCTTCAGGTGTGAAGAGTGGCAATATCAAGCCAACAGGCAAAGAAGCCGTTGTCCAGTTCTGAACAAAGCAGATCGCAGCCCCATGCGGAGGGGACTCAAGGGATGCACAGCTCCTCAGCAATGTAATAACAAAGATTCAGTCCATTAAAGACCTCTGAGCAAGTGCAGAAGTAGGAACATTGAATTTCTCCAGGTCAAAACTCTAAAATCCAGAGCTGATTGGAGACAGCAAAAGACAGGAGAAGTGAAGAATCTTAACTGTACCAGAGCAGAGGCTATTATCTAAGTAAGAAGGAATTACAAATTAGTAACAACTCAATATGATATTATTTGCTGTGCTAAGCGTGCTTATATTCTCTGTCTGGTCACCATGTCTAGGTCTTTCTCATTACATTCTGTTCAACTCATCTCTATTAATATCTTCAATGAGACAACTCCTCCACATACGCTGTTGACAAACGTGTGGTTTGAGTGAGCCCTGATATCACTTGAGGACACTGTTCGCAGAATGAGCAAAGCCAGGGACAGGGCCTCCTTTAAGAAGCCACTTGAGCACAGTGGCTTTCTGTCTGAGAGCTCTCCATCACCCACTCACCAGGAACCTGCTCACACACGCATGAGCGCCAACAGCGCTGATACCCACAGACAGAACTCCTCCCCCATGTCTCACCTGCGCCCCTGCCCCTCCGTAGAGCACCCACCGTCCATGACCACTTGTCTCTGAAATATCCATGCCTCCGTACCTGCTGGAGTAAACGTGACGGCCTCCCGTGGATGGGATGAAGCCAGGGAGCCAGGAACAAGAGGCGAACCTGAAAGCGCTGGGTTTCCTTTGTTATTCCCCAGAATATAAAAAGACTCATTCCTCTGAAATATCATCTCCCAACAGCATCAGGCAGGGAAGGTCAAGGGCAGTTTGGTTTCTGTGTCTGAGACGGCACCCGTGGGTGTCTGCATCTGAGGCTTTGTTCTTCCTGCAGTTCTTCCATGACTGTGGGACCTGTCTGGGCACAACTGGCCAAGCCCCGAGCCGTGCTCTGGACTGTGCCTGTACCTCTGAGCCAGGACTGTCCAAGACTGACCGTATCTGTGATCCTTCCTGCGACTTCCCAGGCTCCGAGCTACGTCTATGCATAATTATTGTCTGTTCCTAGAATTATGATTGTTTGATTATACCTGTAGTCACTCTGATTGTAACTGTCTTGGTGAATGTTTCCTACCATTGTGATTACACCTGATTATGTGGGTGACATTCAGAATATTTGACTAGTCCAACACCAACTGGTTGGAACAGATGCCCTCCGTGAATAACTGGTACGGCTGTGCTGAGGCATTTCAGCCAGACCGTACACAGTTTATTGAGCAGTCTCAATTCGGTGACGTATAATCACAAAAGTGTTTTATTTTTTCCATCGCTGCCTTCAATCATGCTCTGTCATAACCCTTCCCTGTCATTTAATGACATCTTGAGTGGATCCCACCGCTCCCCGGTCACTCTCAGTTATTGGAAGTCTGGTCCAGCCCTCAGGGTACGTCTGATTTAAACCCAGAGAAGACAGGCTACAGAACTGTGAGAAGAGAGAGCACAGCCTCTCTCTCCCCTCCTCTCATCTCTTGTCTGGAAACAGAAGTCGGGAGGGGAGATGGGAAGGATGGTAGGTGTCCTCTCACAGGATCGGTCACCTGTGGCAATGGGGCTGCGGGGTCCCTGACTTTGCCCTGGCTCCATCTGGTTTCACTGGTCACTGGTTATGGCTGTAATATGTGTCGCGTAGATTTGCTGGAGCTTCCTTGAGTGTGTGACCAGTGTCACCACAGCTCCCTCCATCACTGAGGACAGCTCCTTTGGCCCCCCATCAGCAGTCCACAGCCCAACAGCCCTTCAAAGGGCATCAGTGAGCCCTGTGGCTCCACACCCGAATCTGCATGCTCCTTCCGGGGAGCCACAGGAACCACTGAGGCCTCCTTTCCTGTCCCCAGAAGAACTGAAGGCAACAGCCCCCCGTCTCATCCTCTTCCTCAAATGCGCACCCCCCAGATCCCTTCTTGGAACCCGCTGACTTCAAAAATCTCCAGTGGGAGGGCTTCCCTGGTGGCGCAGTGGTTGGGAGTCCGCCTGCCGAGGCAGGGGACACGGGTTCGTGCCCCAGTCCGGGAAGATCCCACATGCCGCAGAGCGGCTAGGCCTGTGAGCCATGGCTGCTGGGCCTGCGTGTCCGGAGCCTGTGCTCCACGACGGGAGAGGCCACAGCAGTGAGAGGCCTGTGTACCACAAAAAAAAAAAAAAAAAAAAATATCCAGTGGGCAAGCAGACATCAGTCACCATGGTCAGGAAGACCCTGAAACTCGAAGGGTCAAGTTCTCCCAAGACCTCTCCTACTCCCTCTTCAGTCCTGACCCCTGATGACCAAGACACCAGTGTCCTCAAGCCACGCTATGGAGAACTCTCACATGGTTCTGGGGGAGGGAATGGGCAGCAGAAGGGAAGCCTTCTTGTCACAAACTCTGCACTGCTGTCAACTTGAGCAAGGGCCCCTCTCTCCCGACCAGTCTTCTCTCATGGAAACGGAGGCTGGAGGCAGAGGGGCAGGTGAGAGTGCTGACTGCTAGCATCAGGGTTTCAGGGATAGATGTCTGGTCCCTACTGTTGGCAAACTCCATCTTTAGAATGCAGGGTACTCAGCCCCTCTTCCTCAACTTTGGACTGAGCTGACAATTCAGGGGCAACAGGGACAACTCCATTCCCATCCAGTTCCCAATGTCTTTGTCCCTCTGCCTGGACCATTTCTGAGACTTCTGTCTGTTGCCTGTTGCTGCTCCCTCTGTGGTCACACACCTGGGATTGTCTCAGTCTTCATACCACGTGTCTATGACCATGTCTGTCTGTCTGTGGGATGAGGGACTCTCTCTGTGCCTGCAACCATGGCTCAGGGCCCACCCACCATGGGGTATCTGTGACCATGTCTCTGTGACAGCATTTCTGTGCCCAGGCCTGCACCAAGCCTGACTGGGGGACTCTGTCTCTGCGGCACCTTCTTGGGTCTGTGACTCAGTCTCTGAGCCTACGTTTTGTGCTTTACAGACAGTGTCCCTGTGTCTGGGCTTGGACAGCTGAGACTCTCAGCTGTCTTCCCTGCTGTGTCGTCTGTCCGTGCTGTGGCAGTGGCCAGCGTCTGAGGGTGAGAGGTTTTCTAGAGGGGAAGGGCTGCAGTAGAACAGTGTGGGAGATAGTACACACGAGTGTCTGTGAAGGGCTGACTCCATTTCCCCCAAGGTTAGGGTTCCAAGGCATTTCTCTGTCCTCAGCTACCTTTTCAATCTCTACTGCCCCTTCTACCATCTCCCCTACCCACCAGTCAAATCAGAACTGGACACACTGGTCAGAAACTAACTAAGAT
Organism: Monodon monoceros; assembly: GCF_005190385.1. NCBI lineage: Eukaryota > Metazoa > Chordata > Mammalia > Artiodactyla > Monodontidae > Monodon > Monodon monoceros. The sequence continues at coordinate 70,540,049 of NW_021703775.1, read as the reverse complement.
CCACAGTAAGGACGTGGTCCTTTGCAGGACTCAGGTAATTTTCAAAGGCCTCCTTGATTGCCCATCACCAACCCATGGACAGCCCTCTCCCTGCCTTCCTCTGGAGGCAGGTGTGGTCTGATAGAAACGCTGACTTGAAACCTGATTTATACTAACCTCCCTAAATCACAAACCCTGGTGGGATTGTTGTGACGACTCGGGAAGACATTGTCAGTAACGCAGATGGCCCAGTGCCTGACACCTAAGTGCTTAATAAATCTTCATTCCTGCACTCCACAGAGCTGCCTTTGGGAGAAACAGGGTTTGGCGGAAACCCACCTGCCTCATCCTGATGGATGCTGCCCTGTTACATAATCTGGGTGAACTGAGGTGCTTCTGACAGTATGGATATTTCTACACATGAAACATCATCGTATATCATGGCATTCAAGGGCCCCACAATCTAGCCTATATTAGTTTTGCTGTTGTTGTTGTTGTTTTGGTCTTCCTAGGTTCCCATCTGCTCTGGATATAACTGGACAATTTTCTTTTTCTAGTACTGAAGAGATTAGGCATATGATTCATGGATCCCCTTAACCATCTCAGCCAAAGCCAGGAATAGAGGTAAGATTATCTAGGAAAGCTTTGTGGAGGACTCCCTTGTTTAATGATGTGATGACATACACAGGAGACTCACAAGATTTTTGAGAATGGCTTACCCTTAGAAATACTGCCAGATTGCATTGAAAGCGACGGGGACAAGATGAAATAAAGGAAGACTGTCAGACACACTCCCCCCACAACTTTACAGGCAGGAAGCAGGCTAATAAAACCACACGGCTGCAAACACATGTTACCCTTCAAGAAAAAGGAAGAATGACTCCAAGGTCAGAGCCACAGTCCAGAGTGTGGAGCTGTGGACCCTGAGGACTGAGCATTGAGCCACAAATGATAATTCCCAGGTCTTGAAACCTAATGAAATGCACCCTGCTGGATTTTCAAATTGCTTTGCCCCGGTGACTCCTTTCTTCCTTCCATATACTCCCTTTTTGGAATGAGAATGCCTATAACTGTCATCTTCTCCCTGTCCCACCATTGTATCTTGGCAGTAGCTAACTGGTCTCCTAATTTCACAAGTCCACAGATAGAGAATTTTGCCCTAGGATGTATCATATCAAGAGTGTCAGCCATACCTGATTTAGATCATAAGACTTGGGACTTTTGAGCTGATGATACTTAAATGAGATATAGGACTTGAGTTGATGCTATAAAGGGTTGAGACTTTGGGGATCCTGGGATGAGGTGACTGCATTTCACATGAGGAATGGATATGAATATTTAGGGCCCCGCCAGCAGACTATAGTGGGCTGAATAATGACCCCCAAAGATACCAGGCCCTAGTCCCTGGAATATGTGTTACCTTATATAGAAAAATGGTCTTTGCAGATGTGATTAGGCTAAGAATCTTGAGATGGGGAAATTATCCTGGACTATCCAGGTAGGCCCTAAATACCACCACAAGTATCCTTATAAGAGGATGTGATTTGACATGCACAAAGGGAAAGGTGATGTGAGGTGGAGCAGAGAGAGATTTAAAGATGCTGGCTTTAGAGTGATGCAGCCACAAGCCAAGGAATGCTGGTAGCCACCAGAAGCTGGAAGAAGCAAGGAACCGATTCTCCCATAGAGCCTCTGGAGGGAGCAAGGCTTGGTCAACACCTTGATTTCATGCCTGTGATCTGATTTCAGACTTTTAGTCACCAGACTTGCGAGAGAATAAATTTCTGTTGTTTTAAGCACCAGGTGCCTATATAGTGATTTGTTACAGCAGCCATAGGAAAATTTACACCACCCAAAAAGGCTTCTTCTGGCAAAACAACCTTCTCCCTCTCATGACAGGGGTGGCCAGATGACCCAAGCTGAGCAGTCATAGCTTCCCATATCCCAGCCACATAATTGATGCAGGCATGGCATGTGCCTCAAGCTGGACCAGTCAGAGGCCTTCTCTGAGAAGCTTTTCTAAGTAGATTCGGTGGAGAAGGTCTCTTCTCTCTGCTTGTGAGGTTAGAAGGATCTAAGCTGGAGTTACCTGTATCCTTGGTTCCACCTCACGGGAACAGCTAGCTTGAGAAAATAAAACTCTCACACAGAAGAAGCAGGGAAGAAAGAAGAGGGTAAGGAGGAGAGAGTTCTGAGGCTGCCTCAACCCCCGGCTATTCTGTGAGTTCATCACAGGCACCATTATATCCCCTCTTTTACTTATGCAATTGATCTGGGGCTCTGTCACATATAACGAAGAATCCTGATGTATTTTGTCATCCTCCTAATCCAACCTAATCTCATGCTACCCTCTACCTACACTCTTCACCCCTCTTAAGCCAATCTCAAATTAGTTCAAGTGAGCAAGCCTTTACCAAGCATCAAATTCATATAGGATATTGAATACAGAGAGGAAGGAAAAAAAAAGTCATTACAGACAAAGGGCATTTAACATGAGTCTTCCAGAATGGATGAGATCTTCTGGCAAACAGAGATGAGCAGGACGTACCTCCGAGCAGAGGAAGCAGCATGTGTAATGGTACAAGAATAGGAGATTTGGGACTGGAGAGTCCAGCTTGGCTGGTGACTGTAGTAATGACAGGCAGGAGGACGAACAGCTGATATACAGAAGGTCTGGTCTACCCTACGCAAATGCTTAGACTCAACTCTGGAGATTATGGGGAGTCATTAAAGAGTTAAGCAAAAGAGTTGCCCCAGAATAGATGCTTCAAAGAGATGCTTGGACGATGATGGAAGCAGGGAGACCAGGCAAAAGATGATGTTGGTCTGAACCTGAGCAGTGGCAGGATAGGCTGAGGGGAGGAATCAGAACCCAGATCCCAACATGGAGCCACACCCCCTTTATGGACTGATGTTCTGCCCTCTGGGACCAGTTTCGTTCCCACCCACCTCTGCACTTCTGCCCTTGCACATCCCTCATCTGTAATGCCCTTCCTTTTTTCCTGCCTGTATTAAGCCCTATCTTTCAAGGCTGACTTCAGAAGCAGCCTTTTCTGACTGAAGGGTGATCTGGCCACGCTTCTCTGAACCCAGACCCTTAGACTGTAAAATGCAGACCCCGAAGATGTCCTGGTTTCCCTTCCCAACCTAGGATTCCATAACTATTCTGGATTCCATAACTATTCTGGATGGGTGCCTGTGCATCCATGCATACGTATAGATATACATGTTTGTACAGAGGCACATGCTTATGGAGGGCTTCCTGTAAGTTCTTGGTGGGCAGGGGTCCTGTTGGTGTCCCACTGGAACCCACGGCTTGTGCACACCCTGCGGGTACTTTGTCGATACTTGTCAATATGTAGGATCTAAACTGACTCTGCACCAGTGGCCCTACTCATCTCAGTCCTTTTGGCAAGGACAGGTGAGGTGGACACAGGAAGGGACAGTGATAGGCTGTAGGTCACACAGTGCACCAGTGACCAGGCCAGAGTGGGGGTAAAGGCAGCCCTCTGACCTGCCAGCACAGAAGGTGCTTTTCTCCCATTTATGTCTCTTGTCTCTAACTGCGCGGACCAAAGGGAAAGCTTTAGAAAACTCAGGTCAATATAAGTAGATTTTCCCTCCTCTTTCACTGCTCTTTTATTTTTTATTTTTTTAAAGAACAGGTAATATGACCCTTCCTTCCCTTTACTTTACAGAGATTTTATTCCTAAATGAATTATGAATAATTAAAACTCCACTCCATTTGTTCTAATTGTTGTTAATTGAAAAAATTAAAAATGCATGTGCTGCAATGGCCGGGTGGCCCTGGGAGAAGCTGGTGGACGGCTCAAGAGGAGATGTGCCAGCGCCTCCCAGGCCTGCTGCCAGCGCTACCTCCAGAGGGGCATGTGGTCAACCACTGCGAGCACTCCCTTTGCCTGTCCTCACCACTTCCCACCAAGCACACCGAGGGTATAATGTCATTTCTCTCCTTATCCACACTTCTCTTTGCCCATGTAAAAGCCAGGAGGTGAAAGAACTGTATTTATCATTAAAACGTGGGGAAGCCTCACTCATTTCTCTCCAGTGGCTTTCCAAGTGATCCAGGCCCCAGGTGCCAGGGTGACCTGCTGGGTGTGAGATGTGACATCTTCCAAGGACACTGTATAAAGTCTCGAGTCTATTGCCCAGACTAATCACACCACCCACCCCTACCACCAGAGCTGACAGGTACAGACCCAGAGCTGAACAAAGCAAGGTCTCTACCCTGGAACCTGGGTCAGGTGTGCGCTAAGTCAGCTTGGTGGGCTTCACCCCTGTCCTTTTCCTCTGAAATCCTCTCTGTCCCCGTCTGCTCAGGCTCGTCAGGCCACCCCACTGCCTGCTTAGCCCACAACTGCAAAATGTTTGTTGACTGAATAAATCCTGTCCCCAGGCTGGGCTAATGCAAAGTCAGAAGCGGTTAGCCATTGTATCAGGCAGGATACGCTACCTATTGTCACAAACAACCCCAAATCCCAGTGGCTTCACACAGTAAACATTCGTTTCTCATGACCCCCTCATACAGCACTGCTCTGCGGGTGGCTCTTCTCAAGCAGCAACTCAGAGACCCAGAGCCCCTCCTTCTAGCATCCTAGCTTATTCCGTGCAAGCTCCTTGGAGTGTTCTCTACTTGGCGGTGGATAAGGAAAGAAAATGGCGGATCCCCTGCCAAAGCCTGTCATCATTCCTGCCCTCTCCTCCTCGGTAAGACTCCAGGGATGCTTTCTTCCAGGTCTTCCCCCATGCTGGTCTGTTTAGCATGAGCTCTTGCAATACCTGATCTCCTTGGAGTCCTTGTGGACGATCTCGCGTTACTTCAGGCCCACTCTGAGGAGGGCTTCTCCTGCACCCTCCATCTTAATAAACTTCCTTTGACACGAGATGAGCTGCTGGGGTTGAAACAAGACCCCAGGCTACAGGGAGAGAAACTGCCTGGGGTTCTAGTCTTGGCTGGTGCTCCTTTACGTGGTGAGCTGAGCCTCCTGCCACCAAGGCCAGGCTGAAGTTTCACTGGGAAGGGGAGCGACCCCTTCCCAGGCAGGCACGTAACATGTGAGGCCGATGAATTCGGCTGCTTCCCCAGAACTGTTGCCCCACTGGAGTTTTGCTTCCCTTAGGCACTCCTGTGGGAGAAGGAGGGGAGATTCACGTCCAGGAACCCGGGGAGAAACACCTTCTAATGAGTCCCTTTCCTCCTTGGTTTGTGAGCACTGCTGGCTCAAAGTCGTGCCTTGCTGTGAGCTCTGCTTTCTGCGTTTCGCTTCCCCACCTTTAATGTTCCCCTGATCCAATTTCCTTTGCGATAGATAAATAAATAAATAAATAAAAGTGTTTTCGTTGAATACAAACCTACTCACTGCAAGGGGCCTGGGTGGCGCAAACAATGAAAGATTCGCTCTTCGTCAAAGCAGTCAGTCCTTAATCTCCACACTTTCTTCTTCCCCACAGTCTGCCTTGATCATGCGGAAGTAAAACCACAGCCTCCTCTCCCTCAGGGAGCTCATTCCCAGAGGGACAGACACTAATAAACCCCAGTGCCAGTGGATCTCACAGGCACCAGGCATCACAAGCATTAGAGCCACCCTGGGGCCTGGAGAAAAACAGGTGGGGTGGTCCAGGCAGCTTCCCCCTGGAGTTTGGTTTTCTGTGTGCCTCTACAGCCGAGGAAGTAACCTTCGAGATGTTTCACGGTGAGAATGGTGCCCTGTAAAAGGAGTGGGAAGCAGGCACCTCTAACCACTGGAATTGATCAGTGGCCCCTCGGCTCGCTGAACCTGCTTCCTATGAGAGCCCCTGTGGCCCAGAGATGCTGCTGTGAGCGCTGCTCCGCACTGACCCCGCCCCCAGCATTACCTCGACAGGCTCCCAGTACCTCCCATCCCATTCCAGGGAGGGAGCTGCTGCATCCCCAAGTCCTCCCCTGGATTGCAGACTGGCAGTGCCATCACCTGCTGCCAGGCTTACTCATGGATGAAGGCCACAGCTTTGAATGCAACGCTCTTCAGAACAGCACTGGGAGTGTCCCCCACCTCCTTCAGGGGACTGAGCCCTACTTTTCTGCCTTTTCAGGGACATGTGGGGAAAGAAGAGGCAGTCTGGGGAATAATCACTGTCCCATTCGGTGCAAATCCACCAAGCTTGGTTAATCGAGGTTGAACTGGAACTACCTGCACATTTTCTTTAATGCAAGTGCATATGGAGCAGGTGTTTTCTTACTGGTTTGACTCAATCAACCACCCATTGATGAGTCCACAGGGCACCCCAGCCCTGCTGAGCACAGTGGGCCGGGCATGGATGTGAAGACATCTCCCTGCCCTCCAAGAGCTCCATCTAGTTGAGTCAACCAGACACACACCTGAAAAATGAGATGAAATAAGAGCAATTTAAGGCCAAACGAGACTGTTTAAGGGAGGCAGAAAGTAAAATTACAACAAGAGCTGCTATTCTCGGAACGCACGCCCACCGCTGTGCCTCAAAAATCTTTAATCTTCACAACAACTTACTGAAATAGGTATTATTCACCCCGGTTGGCAACGAGAAAACTCATGCTTAGAGAGGTTAAGTGATTTTCCTGAGGTCACACAGCCAGTAAATGAGAGAGATGAAATTTAAACTCCTAAAAGCCTGTGCTTCTACCCACCGTGCAATCCCAGAGGACACATGCCAGTGGAGAGAAGACCCCAAGGCAGAGCTCAGCTCAACATAAAGACATTGCTACTAGCCCAGTGATGGGATAGGCTGAGTAAATGAGCCCCTGGCCCATGAGAGGTTCATAGGCTGCAGGGTCCTCTGGTATGTAAAAGAAGAATCTGGGCCTCAAAGGAGATTAGATAAATACATTCCAGATGGGAGATGCTATAACTGTTAGGGAAGTAGGATTTGGAAGAGCTAGAATTTAAGAGGAAGGTCAGGAAGGTGGTAAATGTGTCAGCCAAGATGCAGAGGTAGGGATCACAGGTGTGTCTGAGGGTAGTAAGTGAAAACTGATTGGCTGAAGCAAAGACCCTGTGTTGGTCAAATCTCCCCTTGCAATGGCCAAGGTCTAGCAAGGCGATGGGGTTGGGTTAAGAGGACCAGTGATTAGAAGTGGCCAGGAAGATTTGAAAAGGTGGGAAAGGTAGGGAGAAATGAGTGCCACATTCTCAATAGAGTCATGGCACAAAGAGAGAAAACTCAATTTCAGCCTTTAAGAGCCAGGAGCCAGCTATCTGCATCCAAAAGCGAGGGGTCAGGTCACCACGGGATCAGAAACTGGAAGAAAGAGCCAGGCTGGGGGTCCTTGGAAATGCTTATGGCTGCAGCATCCATGTCACAAGTGGTATTCCTGCAGCTGCATGGGTTAAAGGTGCAGGGGGCTGGGGGCAAACAGTGTTGAGAGTGGCAGACCCACTTCTACCCAGTGGGGCTGGCCTCAGGGGACAGACTTACCCCCGAGGTGCTCCCCACCCATGGTACAGCAAAGCCCTCGGAGGATGAATAGAGAATCAGCCCGAGACCAGAACAGCCCATTCAGTCCAGAGCACGGTGACACGGCGCCTGTCCCAGAACATCCATCTGGGCAGAGGCAAGCAAACTGCAGCTCTGAATATGCTCTTGGCCATTTTCTAGAAATGGCTTCACTGGTTTCACTTGTTTAAAAAAAAAAAAAAAAGGAAAGGAAAGGAAGGAATATGGTCCAATTCCGAGGGCTAATTGCCTTTGCTCTCAACTAGAGCCCATGCTTTTTCCGGCAAACATGCTCTCCTGTCGCTGTGCCACCAGACCCACTCTCCATTTCCAATCAGCCCTGAAAACAGCCCTTGATAGAGATAATAGAGAAATTCAGAGGAGCAGAGAGAGGAAAACAAGTCATGCCTAACAGGCAGCCCTGAAGTTGTTTTCATAAAGAACCCTTCAGTTAGTCCCTGATTTGTCTCCAAACAGCGAGGCGTTCAATAAATCCCAAGAAACAGACTTGGACCGAGACCAAGGGTTCTTTGACTTTTTTAGGTCATAGACTCATTTGAGAATCTGGAAAAGCACAGACCCTCTCTCTCACCAGGAAAATGCACATAAACACATATTCCATATATTAATTCAGGGGCTCAGAAACTCCACCGGAAGCTCCAACCACAGACCCTAGTTAAGAACGCATGATATAGGCAATCTCTTTTTTAAAGGCTCTCCTACTTATTTCTCTCTCCCTCTCTCTCTCTCTTTCTCTCGCTCTCCGAGTGTATGTGTCTGTTTATAAGGAAAAGGTTGAGCTACATTTCTTCAGGCATAGTCTAAGGGATTTTTTTTTAATTGTTCGGTTTGAAATTTTGTAAGTCTTTCTGCAAATAACTGAGGGTGAGGGTCCAAAGAAGGGGGGTTGGTTCTATGTGAGCCATTCTCAGCAAAGACACTCACTGAGGGAGTCAACCCTCAGCCTTGGCACTCTCCCCTGCAGGCCTGAGCAAGAACAGGTGTATCACTAAAAGGCTAATAACGGCCACGGGGTCTGGAGGGGCTGTGGGAGCCCGGAGCCTCACACCTGTGGAGAATGGTCTATGCCAGGGCTTCGCAAACTTTACTGTGGATCCAAATCACCTGGAGGTCTTGTTAAAATGCAGATTCTGCCTCAGTAGGCCTGGGGTGTGGCGGAGATCCTGCACGTCTAACAGCATCAAGTGATGCTGCTGCTTTGAGTAACAAGAGTCTATGCAATGATCAATTCCATGCTGGGTCTGAGAGCAGGGACAGAAGAGGGGCTGAGGGATAAGAAGGAACTAGAATATCAAAGAGAGAAGAACTCTTAGAAATGTTATAGCTCAATCCTATCGTTTTACAGATGGGGACATTGAGGCCCAGAAAGACTTGTTTAAGACCAAACAGCTGGCTGACAGCAGGGCCAGGATGCAAGTACAGATCATCTGACCTCCTGCCCATCTCCATCTCGCCCTGGGTTCTGGTGAGAACCGGACAGGCTTCCTCTCTGGATTCCCAGGTCATCCTGGGCAGTACTCTGCCTCAGGCCTGCCCTCTAAGAGCCCCCCACTCAGCCTGGCACAGACCCAGGCACATGCAGGTGTCAGGGGGCAACTGTGATTCAGCCCACGAGGGACAGAGAGGCTTACCTGGGAGCAGCGCTAACTCGAGGCCTCTCCCTACACACTACAGACTGTCAGCCTAATAGGCCTGCGCCGATCGCCTGGGGGAAAGTCAGTTCCAATCAGGCCACAACCCGTGGCCAGCAGTCAAATGCAGGGTGAAGGCAGGAGACGTGGCCTCTGCAAGAAGCCAGCCTGGCCCTCCGCCTCTCTCAAACAAGCTCACGCGTGGAGAAGGGGGAAAATGAAAACTGGACTTTCCCACCGCCAGCAACAAGGCCCCCCTTCTACTCTTTTTGTCCAAGAATACCATTAAAAAGATACTGCAGGGCTTCCCTGGTGGCGCAGTGGTTGAGAGTCCGCCTGCCGATGCAGGGGACGCGGGTTCGTGGCCCGGTCCGGGAAGATCCCACATGCCACGGAGCAGCTGCGCCCGTGAGCCATGGCCGCTGAGCCTGTGCGTCCGGAGCCTGTGCTCCACGACAGGAGAGGCCACGACAGTGAGAGGCCTGCGTACCGCAAAAAAAAAAAACAAAAAAAAGATACTGCAGTTCCCTTGAGACCCTGAGCTGCAAATGCTTGGAGAACCAGTGAATCTTTAGCCAATGTAGGCCAGCCTCAAACTCCTGGCTTCCGATCTGTGACCACAGCCTCAGAGTAAATCAGGCAGGTCCCTCTGAAGACAGAATCTATTCCCCTGTGCCTGCTGATCCTGGGCCACAAACACCCATTTAAAAGCATCACATGAGAGATTGTGAAGGCCATGCCATGACCGAGACCATGGGAATGCCACGCTGTCCTCAGAAACACATGTGCAGGGGCAGGGGTGCATCCCTAAGCAGTGACTCAAATTAATTCCACAAACCAGTAAGCACCTACTGTGCGCTACTCTACACTCTGCAGTTTCAGGGCCAAGGCAACTTGCCTGAGCTGGTCTCATCTCACATAAACTGAAACCAAAGCTTCTCTGTTCCACTTTCTGCATCACACAGAAACACACAGCATAGATTTGGGGGTGATGCAGCCAAATTTAAAAGCAGGTGCCTTCAACAGCCTTTCAGAAAACATGCAACCACAATCTGGAACTCTTCAGTTTGCCCCTCTCCCACTGGAGAACATCCTCTCCACCTTCTGTTGCTCCCAAATTTGACACCATGAAAAAAAAAAAAAAATCAGCGTCTAGCCCGCAGTGCGCATAATCAGACCTCCCTGCCCCTTTCCCCGAGATGCATGCTGGAGTGACTAGTTCCCCTCTGAGTCCTGGAGAAGCATCAGTTTCCTCTGATGTTACTAGTACCCACAGCTTAGGATTGATGCGAAAACCACAAGATCATTCAAGTAAAGTACTCAGCATGGGGCTGGCAGAGAGTAGGCCCTCAATAAATGGCAGCTATCATGACCATGGTCCTGACGCAGGGAGTAGAAAAGCGGACTCAAGTACCCAAGAGCCACCATTGTTTCTGGACTCTACCAGCCCCAAAATGTTCTACTGAGACAGGATATGTCAGCGGACCACCCCGTGTAGGAGGCTTTGAGACAAGGCCTGACTGGTGCCATTGGGCTGCAAAGGCTGCTGGTGTGAATGATGTGCTCTGGTCTAGTAAAGCACAACAGAAATTACTTTGTCAGTCACCTCTGAGGGAGGGGGTCTGCCAGAAGCATAAGACTTCAATGGTGCTGCCATTGGAGCCTCGTCTTTTGTAGAGACTATTTTTAGCATAAATACTGTACACTCTGTTATATTGTCAAAACTGACAGATGAGCATTCTCGTGGCACCCACAGACCATGCATTCAATTGGGAAGATGTTAAAAAAATGTTAGATGAGCTCCTCCCAACCGTGGCACAAAGAGTTGCTATGTATCACACGCCATGGCCACTGATATTCATGACAGGTGCCTCTGCCCTCTGCCCTCTGCCATAGGGGTCCTGGCCTCTGAACCCTGCAGCTGGAATTCAGACTCGATTCCATGATGGGCGCATCTCAGTCGAACACTCAGCCAGGAGCAACTGAGTCCAGGGAGTCCACTGTGGCAAAGCATTTGCAAAAACTATATTACAGGTAAGAGGTAAGAGGTGTACTATAGGTAAGACGGGATGAGAACTCCATAGTCATTGGGGGCCTGGCAAACGACCTGTGATTTCTCATCATCCAGTCTCACAGCCCTGATGCCCTCCTTGGTCTCCCCCCAGGGGAGCCACTGCTTGGGGCCAAGTAGGGGGCAAGAAAATCAGTACATCTATCACACAGGAAGACCCAGATCACTTCTCAGGTCCTCCTGAGACTAAGGAATTCTTTGTCTGTTTGGTTAGTTGGTGTGACGTTTTCGTTTCCTAGCCTCCACTCACTATGTTTCTCTGACGGTATTCCTGCACCATAGTGCCCAGCATGCTATACTCTGTCCAGAATGCTTTTTCCCCCTCTCATCACCCAGCTAATTCTACTCACTTTCTAGAGCTCTACAAGAATGTCACTTCCACAGCCAGGCTGTCTCTGGCCACCCAGTTTAAGAGAGCCCTTCTATGATTCACTCTCAGAGCACCCTGCGCTTTTCCTGCAAAGCATAACAGTTTGCATTTATGGCTTATTTGTCTCCCTTATTAGCTTGCAGGTTCCCTGAGAGTGAGGACATGCCTCTTCTGTTTGCTTCTCTTTACAGTGCCCAGCACAAGGCCAGACACAGAGGCCAGCACAGAATAGAGATTCATTAAGCATACTCACTGAGTCAAATGAATGAATGAAGGATGGATTGATGAATACTTAAGAGGGGCCCAAGGATCGTCTAGGCTGAAAGCCTCCAAAATTCTTCACATTCCTTAATCCATTGCATTCATCCTTAGAGAGGGAGAATCTTTTATCACCTAAAATGGGTGAAATGCATGCCTCTTTGTGGGGGAAAACAACATGAGCAAATGCAATCGTCTGCCCTTTGGATTGACCAAAGAAGGGCCCAGGGAAGGGGAGGACCCAAAATTATCTTTTCAGACACTGAAGGGGTGCAAGCAGATCCACGCGAGGCCACTTCAAGTCCTGACACCCTAAATTCTAGGATTTCCAGTCTGCTACCCACAAATGACAAATGCTGAGGGCTCAGTGGGCCTGGCTCAAGACTTCCTCTCCTTCGCTCACTGTGTCACCACAGGGGCCTGTCCCCTTGCTATTCCTCCCCGCTCCCCTGAGAGGTGAGCTCCCAGCTCTCGCCAGCATCACCATAACCAGATCCATGGCCAGGCATCCTCAGTCAAGGCTACTTGGTTTTTGGCTTGATCACGATTATAGGAACAGTATTTTTCAACAGGAGGGCAGATTAACAAAGGTACTATCGCACAACATAGAAGAATAAACACGTGAGTACAAATAGAGAAGAAAGAGTGAGGGACGGTGCCGGCTGCCTGCTGCAGATGCTTTGGATCTGGTCCCACGGGGCGGCTGGGCCCGTGAGCCATGGCCGCTAAGCCTGCGCGTCCGGAGCCTGTGCTCCACAACGGGAGAGGCCACAACAGTGAGAGGCCCGCGTACCGCAAAAAAAAAAAAAAAAAAAAAAGGTGTAGTCAGGCATGCCGGCAAGTGGGCCATCAAGGACTGGGTTAGATCAATGTGATAAACCATATTAACAAATTGAAGGAGAAAAACCATATGATCATCTCAATAGATGCAGAGAAAGCTTTTGACAAAATTCAACACCCATTTATGATAAAAACCCTGCAGAAAGTAGGCATAGAGGGAACTTTCCTCAACATAATAAAGGCCATATATGACAAACCCACAGCCAACATCATCCTCAATGGTGAAAAATTGAAACCATTTCCACTAAGATCAGGAACAAGACAAGGTTGCCCACTCTCACCACTCTCATTCAACATAGTTTTGGAAGTTTTAGCCACAGCAATCAGAGAAGAATAGGAAATAAAAGGAATCCAAATCGGAAAAGAAGAAGTAAAGCTGTCACTGTTTGCAGATGACACGATACTATATACAGAGAATCCTAAAGATGCTACCAGAAAACTACTAGAGCTAATCAATGAATTTGGTAAAATTGCAGGATACAAAATTAATGTACAGAAATCTCTGGCATTCCTATACACTAATGATGAAAAATCTGAGAGTGAAATCAGGAAAACACTCCCATTTACCATTGCAACAAAAAGAATAAAACATCTAGGAATAAACCTACCTAAGAAGACAAAAGACCTGTATGCAGAAAATTTTAAGACACTGATGAAAGAAATTAAAGATGATACAAATAGATGGAGAGATATACCATGTTCTTGGATTGGAAGAATCAACATTGTGAAAATGACTCTACTACCCAAAGCAATCTACAGATTCAATGCAATCCCTATCAAACTACCACTGGCATTTTTCACAGAACTAGAACAAAAAATTTCACAATTTGTATGGAAACACAAAAGACCCCGAATAGCCAAAGCAATCTTGAGAACGAAAAACGGAGCTGGAGGAATCAGGTTCCCTGACTTCAGACTATACTACAAAGCTACAGTAATCAAGACAGTATGGTACATACTGTACCATTACTGTACAAAATACAGTAAGTACAGTAAGTACTGTACAAAGTACATACTGTACAAGACAGTATGGTATATACTGTACCATTACTGTACAAAGCTACAGTAATCAAAACAGTACTGGCACAAAAACGGAAAGATAGATCAATGGAACAGGATAGAAAGCCCAGAGATAAACCCACGCACATATGGTCATCTTATCTTTGATAAAGGAGGCAGGAATGTACAGTGGAGAAAGGACAGCCTCTTCAATAAGTGGTGCTGGGAAAACTGGACAGCTATATGTAAAAGTATGAGATTAGATCACTCCCTAACACCATACACAAAAATAAGCTCAAAATGGATTAAAGACCTAAATGTAAGGCCAGAAACTATCAAACTCTTAGAGGAAAACATAGGCAGAACACTCTGTGACATAAATCACAGCAAGATCCTTTTTGACCCACCTCCTAGAGAAATGGAAATAAAAACAAAAATAAACAAATGGGACCTAATGAAACTTCAAAGCTTTTGTACAGCAAAGGAAACCATAAACAAGACCAAAAGACAACCCTCAGAATGGGAGAAAATATTTGCAAATGAAGCAGCTGACAAAGGATTAATTTCCAAAATTTACAAGCAGCTCATGCAGCTCAATAACAAAAAAACAAACAACCCAATGCAAAAATGGGCAGAAGATTTAAATAGACATTTCTCCAAAGAAGATATACAGACTGCCAACAAACACATGAAAGAATGCTCAACATCATTAATCATTAGAGAAATGCAAATCAAAACTACAATGATATATCATCTCACACCAGTCAGAATGGCCATCATCAAAAAATCTAGAAACAATAAATGCTGGAGAGGGTGTGGAGAAAAGGGAACCCTCTTGCACTGCTGGTGGGAATGTGAATTGGTACAGCCACTATGGAGAACAGTATGGAGGTTCCTTAAAAAACTACAAATAGAACTACCATATGACCCAGCAATCCCACTACTGGGCATATACCCTGAGAAAACCATAATTCAAAAAGAGTCATGTACCAAAATGTTCATTGCAGCTCTATTTACAATAGCCCGGAGATGGAAACAACCTAAGTGCCCATCATCGGATGAATGGATAAAGAAGACGTGGCACATATATACCATGGAATATTACTCAGCCATAAAAAGAAACGAAATTGAGCTATTTGTAATGAGGTGGATAGACCTAGAGTCTGTCATACAGAGTGAAGTAAGTCAGAAAGAGAAAGACAAATACCATATGCTAACACATATATATGGAATTTAAGAAAAAAAAATGTCATGAAGAACCTAGGGGTAAGAGAGGAATAAAGACACAGACCTACTAGAGAACGGACTTGAGGATATGGGGAGGGGGAAGGGTGAGCTGTGACAAAGCGAGAGAGAGGCATGGACATATATACACTACCAAACGTAAGGTAGATAGCTAGTGGGAAGCAGCCGCATAGAACAGGGAGATCAGCTCGGTGCTTTGTGACCGTCTGGAGGGGTGGGATAGGGAGGGTGGGAGGGAGGGAGGGAGAAGCAAGAGGGAAGAGATATGGGAACATATGTATATGTATAACTGATTCACTTTGTTATAAAGCAGAAACTAACACACCGTTGTGAAGCAATTATACCCCAATAAAGATGTTAAAAAAAAAAAAAAAAGGACTGGATTAGAAGGAAGAGAAGATGCACCAGGCCACACGTGCATGAGAGAAAAAAGGGAAGCGACAGAGTGGGAGGGGAGAAGGAGTGAGGTCCAGAAACCTTGACAGGAACTGCTCCTTGTAGAGCAGAGGACACCAGAGCTTGTTGGAGCCCAGAGATCCATTCCCAGGTAAAGGGTGGGGAGGCGTGGGAGATAAAATCCCCGGTCAACTCACAAGTCCCACAGATGGCAGAAAATCCTAACAGGAGGAGGTACAGGGGAGGCCAGGAGACAAGGTGGCAGAGAGACAGAGGCAGACAGAGAGACAGAGTTCACTGAGAGAAAGTTGCTGCCCAGGTTGTTACCAGGCATGATACTGGCCTCCTGTGGGCAGATCCAGCCTTGCCCCCAGCTCTGGACAGTCACTAGTCTCCTTTTTTTTTTTTTTTTTTTTTTTAAATAAACTAGTCTCCTTCTGTGAGGAGTTCACTACCAAGAGCTGTGGAAGGTCCCAGATTGTATCCTCTTGCAAGCTCACAAGTTAGCCACAGTTTTACAGATGTGGGTAGAAAACATGAGACCCTTGGATCAGAAACAAAGCTCTTTATTCCTCACAGTCCAGCAGGTAGCACGAGCATCGCGTCTGCATTGGTGCCTCTGGTCCACCCATGGGGACAACATAGAGGGGCCTAGAGGGATGCTGCACACACAGTGGGTTTGCTCCACAGCTGACGGAATACAAGCTTAGGAAACCTGAACCTTTTAAAATGGGCATAAACCTGCCTGAGGGAGATATTGTCTTTACTGGAGAGTAAAAATACCTGCCATCTGTTCCTCACCCCAGAGGGAGACACTGTCTGCTTCTTCCAAGGCTGCGTGCTATACAAATATCCCCAAAGACAGAATCTAGAACAAAGGCCGTCAGTGCCTCTGCTCACAAGGCTTGCAGGAATGCAAGAAACCCCCAGAGAATTATCTCCCAACACTCACAAACTGCAGAGAGATAGACTCCTACCCTCCCAAGACAGCTCCCATCTCGTCCTTGGGAAGAGCACAGGATAGAGCGGGCAGGGATGCTTCAGGAAGAGAAAGTCCTCACGCCTGATCTTGAGGGATGGCAGAGACAACCTCACGCTATGGTTGGCTCGTCCTGAGGAACGCCTCCTCTATTCCACTATTCCTCCTCTATTCTTCTATAATTCCACTTTAAAACATGGGTCTGCCAGGGTACAGAGAGGCAAGGAACCGTGCGTGAGCAAACAGAATTTGCCCTGCCCTCCTCCAGGGAAAAAGATGCTCTAGGGTTTTTTTAAGATTGCCTAGAATCTGAATCACATTCGAAGCCATTCTCTGGCCACTGAATGAGCACCCGTTACAGCTCCCAATCTTCTTCCACTCTGTCTGTGGCACATGGCATTCCACCCCGTGGTAACAGTGTCCCCGGAGTTCTCCAAATACAGCCTGGAGGGTCCTGCCCTGCAGGTTCACGCCCTGAAGCAGCCAGAGGGGTAAGGGGGCCTGCACATGTGCCTTTCTCTTCACAACAGGCAAGTGGTGAGAAATTTAGAACTGGGTCACCTGGTTTATCTTCTGCCCTCATTGAGAAGATTAATTCACAAACCTTGCATTCAGAAGGCAGGTCAGATGGCCATTTCAAGGACTCCTCAGATCATTTTACCTTTCCCTATGGGGGCCCACCCAGCAGCCAGGGTCACTCAGGGTCACTCTTCTGAATTATAAGTCACAGCACATGACACCACCAGCCCTTTCTCACAGATTTTAGAGCAGAGAGGCACATGCCGCAGTCCAGGATCCCCCATGTGAACAGCCCCCTCCTAGGAGCTCTCTCAAGGTTTCCACAAGCCCCTAATCTTCTGTCCCTCTCCCCAGGATCTCTTAAACAAATGTTATATGTTCAATTATTGCATTGGCCTATTTAATTGATTTATATGCACTTTAAAAAGCTTTACACTGTGCAGGAAACACATCTATCATAATCCTTGACTGAATTGGAGAAAGGAGAAGGGAGAAAGGGAATTAAAATTTATTGAGCACTTATTATGTGCCAGGTAATACACAAGGTACTTTACATACATTACTGAGTTTAATCCTCACAACTGCCCTGTGAAGTGGGTATTTTTTCCTACTTAGCAGATGAAGAAATTGAGACCTATAGAGGTTAAGGGACTTGCCCACAGTTACAAAGCATCAGCTGGAAGAAGCAGGACTCAACTGCAGCTCTGATTCCAAGCTAACATCTACTTCGGGGTTTAAATACCAAGTGTTTCTATAAAAAGTTATGAATAAGGAATGTACCCTTATTGTAGCATTGTTTCATTGAGGAAATAAGATCCAATTGGCATTGTTCCCTTGAACCACATCTTCTACTACAACTGAACATGCCCAAGTGCACCATTTCACACTAATGGGGGGAGGGGGAGGGATGAGGAAAGGGCCGCTGAGGGATACGGTAGGGGTGTTTACAAAGCCCAAGAGTTTTCTCTCTGAACACTAACACTTCTTAGAAAATTCTCACTATTGAAAAAACTCTTCAACTATTTCTACTCAATGCCATTGTGAAGGGGTATAGAGAACATTCGTTCATCCAACAAGGGTTTATATATGATAAGTCACTGTGTGTAGGTACAAGGAGACAGCAAAGAACCAGACACTCATGGTCCCTCAGAGCCCACATTCTAGAAGCTAAAGTGGTGCTCAAAGTCTGAAACAGCCAGTTAGGCACAGCCCTGAGCAGACAGAACAGACACAGGTGTCAGTGCTGGGCAGAGTCCAGGGGAGGGGACAGCTGATCCAAGACCCAAGTGACAAGAGGAGAAGCCCTGTACCTTCCCTTCATGACAGAGGTGAGCACTGTCAGTCCATCACGTGTGGCCCCAAGACCAAAGTAAGGCTTGATCTGTTAGTCTGGGTTCTCCAGAAAAACAGAACCAATAGGATGAGATAGATGATAGATAGATAGATAGATAGATAGAGAAAGAGGTTATAACGAATTGCTTAATGACATTATGGAGGCTGAGAAGTCCCGAGAGCTGCAAATTTACAAGCTGGAGACCCAGGGGAGTGAATGGTAAAGTTCCACTCCAAGTTCAAAGGCCTGAGAACCAGAAGAGCCAATGGTGTAAGTTCCAGCCTGAGTCTGAGTCCAAAGGCAGGCAAAGGCCAATGTCCCAGTTCAAAGACAGTCAGGAAGAAAAGCATTCCTTCTTCGTCACAGGGGGGTCAGCCTTTTTGTTCTATTCAGGCCTTCAGCGGATTGGATGAGACCCACCCACATTGGGGAGGGCAGTCTGCTTTACTCAGTCTATCAGCTCAAATGTTAATCTCATCCAAAACACCCTCACACACCCAGAACACACCCAGATTAGTGTTTGACCAAATATCTAGGCATCCCACGACCCATCAAGTTGACACATAAAATTAAACATCACACTTGGGCAAATATTTACCCCTTTACTAAGTAGAACCAGACTGCTGAGTTCTTTGATTTTTCATCTGTTTTGTAGTTTTTCTGTCTCTTATTACCAGACTGTCTGCTGTCACTGCTGACGGTCACTGCCCTTGCCCACAGTAGGACCTCTCCTCACTTCTAATTCAATCTGGGTTTGAAAAACAAGAGTGCTATTCTAGTTGGAATTTAATAAATTTGAAGGAATCCACAGACGTAGAGGTGAAATGCTTGAGATGTAGAGCAAATATTTTGTGACATCTCTCTTATCTTCTCACAGGGAACTTTTTTTTTGCATCTATTCTGATTCTTAGAGCTGTGAGCTAGATAAGGCAAGTTACCAGAGAACATGAAGACTTTCTGTATGAGGATGACTCAAACAAAATTGAAATCACAGGGGCTTCCCTGGTGGCGCAGTGGTTGAGAGTCTGCCTGCCGATGCAGGGGACACGGGTTCATGCCCTGGTCCGGGAAGATCCCACATGCCGCGGAGCGGCTGGGCCCGTGAGCCATGGCCACTGAGCCTGCGTGCCCAGAGCCTGTGCTCTGCAACGGGAGAGGCCACAACAGTGAGAGGCCCACATACCGCAAAAAAAAAAAAAGTTGAAATCACAATAGAGGGCAAGTCATGGGTAGAAATGTTTTCACAACTTCAGGGGGCAATTTGGTATTCAGGAATCACAAAACACAACAAATGTGAAAACAGGCAGCTAAACAGAACCAATCCTCCTAGCCTTCTTGTCTATTTAAATTATCCTAGGAAGAATAATTTCCTCCAAAGCCAACAGAATGAATCTTCACTGTGACTTCCCAGGCAATAAGCTAGTCAGATCCTACCACAGAGTTTCCAGAAACAATGGGTTTTTTACTTTTAAAAACGATCAGAACTTTCAGGACTTACACACACAAAAGTAGCAACCATTCTGCTTTGGCCCCATTTTATCAAGTGTGAGTGTCAAAATTTGTATAGCTTCAAATCAACAACAAGGAGCTGTAATTTTTGTGTTCGTTTGTTTAAAATACCAGCAGTTTTCTTTTTGCTTGTTTAAGCTTCATTTAATTCACGCTCCAACCTGCCCCTCTTTGATTGCATTTCCAAATCCTAAATAAAAGTGATAACTCTTTCTGCCAATTGTAACAAACTGCTAGTGCCAGTTATTGCTTTTTGAAAGAAAAAAAAAAAAAGCAAAAAACTCTTTTAATACTTAGCTGACAGCTTTATCCAAAAGGGGGAAGAAAACCCTGGCCTTTCAAAGCCACCCGATATATCTGTAAAAACCTCTTTACTGAGTTCATGTATCTTCTTTATTGTTCTTCATAAACAGGCTATTGGATCTCTCTAGCCTGCAATGTGAAAAATGAAAAACTTTCCTCCCATCCATGCCTCTCTTATCTCATAATTGTTTTGTTCTGAGGTAGGGGAGACCCGTATAAATGTCTCTGCTATTTTATATGTCCTCTCCAAGCCCATTCATGCTTTACTCCAGGGCTTTTGACTCCTGTTCTGTTTCTGCCTGAACCTCTATCTGCTTACTGTTCTCCACATCAAACCCCACGAAAGTGTTTGAGATTTCATTTCAGAGGGTGGCGTAAGAGAGATACGAGTCAAAGGCATTTGAAAAGCCACTTTCCAGCGTGTCTGTGCTGCGTAGGTTGGAGGGAGAGACGCAGCTTACCTGACATCACAGAGAACATCCTCGTTCAGGTCTGCGACGTCCACTTCTCTTCTCTGTTCTTTCCAGAGGGCTCTGCAGCTGTGCGTTCTGCTCCGGCTGCTGCAGCTTCAGAGGCTCCTCCATCTCTGTGAGCTCCAGCCTCATCACTGTCCCCAAGAAGCTGAGGTCTGACCACAACAAGAACAGCCCTTGTCAGGGACAGGCAGGTCTGAGCACCTGTGGAATGGCTTGTTGGGGAGGAGGCAAAATTCTTCCATGTGGTTAATTGTCCTATAGATGTAGGAGATGCACACTCCAGGAAAAGGTCATGGAAAGGAGTCTGGAGGGGGGAAAAACTGCTCACTAAAGCTCAATTCCTTGATGATATGCCTCAGAGTGAGCATCTCAGACTTGAGTACTGGAGCAGTTTCATGCAATAAAAAAAACCATGAACACTCATTAGTTAGGCTTGGCTGTGATACTGCTGTGTAACAAATAATGCCCAAATCTCAGTGGCTTACAAGAGACATTTCTTTCTTTTCACTCTTGGGTCCGCAGGTTGGCTGAACTCAGCTAGGCTTGGGTTAGGTCTGCTCCATGTAGCTCTCCATCGTGGAACTGTGACTCATACAAGGTATACATATCTCATGGTGAAGGCAGGAGCACCAGAGGACAAGCCCAAACCTTTGAGGCCTGGGCACACCCCCACTTTTGTGCACTGCTTACATGGCCATGCTGGAAGTGAGTGAGGCAAATAAGCATACACCATCCTGAGGAGGAAGAGAGAGGGGATATTGAGTGAATATTTGTTCAACAACAATCCTCTCTACCACACACACACACACACACACACACACACACACACAGAGACAGAGAGAGAGAGAGAGAGAGACTTACAAGGTCAAAGAGAACTGCTTTTCAGGGAGGCAACAGTCCCACAAAATAGGAATTGCCTGCTCTTCCTACCTGCCCCTGGCTGTTTGCAGCAGTTCAACAAAGACATTTTTGGATCTGGGACTGAAAGCAACTTTAAATGCCATCTAGCCCTACATCTTCACCACAAGAAGTTTCTAGTAACAGCTCCAGTGAAATGGAGATCACTTTCTTCAAGGCAACCCACTCCAAGCACACAAAATGAGTCTCCTTCTCCAGTATAGCAATGCCTCAGATGTCAGTGGCCAGCTCTTAGGTATCCCCTAAGCCTTCTCTTCTCCAAGTGAAAGGCCCTGGGTGTCTTTCACTCAAAGCCCATGGTTTTGAGTCACAGTTTCCTCCAGGCACGTGCTATGTGTTAATGCACTTCTCATGTTGGGAACCAGAGCTCCAGAACCACAACATTTGTATAAGCAGAGCAAGGCGATCCTCTCCCCCATTCTGAGCCAGCATCCACCCGACAGGAACCACTCATATGTCTTCCTCAGGTTGAGCCTAAAGTCCTCTCAAGTCGAAACAGTCTTACATGTGTTGCTAAACCATTCATCAGTCACCCAGTCATGGAGTGCTTAGCATACAGCCTGCATCCTGCGAGGTGCTGGCGACACTGTGGTCAACAAGGTTGACGTACGTAGTTCCGGCTCTCGTGGAGGCTACTTGGAGAGACAGATAAGAAATAAGTAAAGAGGGGGCTTCCCTGGTGGCGCAGTGGTTGAGAGTCCGCCTGCCGATGCAGGGGACACGGGTTCGTGCCCCGGTCCGGGAAGATCCCACGTGCCGCGGAGCGGCTGGACCCGTGAGCCATGGCCGCTGAGCCTGCGCGTCCGGAGCCTGTGCTCCGCAACGGGAGAGGCCACAGCAGTGAGAGGCCTGCGTACCGCAATAAATAAATAAATAAATAAATAAATAAATAAGTAAACAGACCAAAAACTGAGAAAATGGAAATACATACTATGAAGGTAAAGAATAGATAATGGGAGGAGGGAAAAGGGAAAGCTTTACGAGATACGGTGGCCAGGGAAGGCCCCTCCAAAGAGGTGAATCCTGAAGCCCGGGGAGAAGGCCGACAGGAAGATGGCAGGGAGGAGCCCTGGAAGCCGACTGGGCAGGATGCGGGCCTGCAGGATGAAGGATGGAGATGTGAAGGTAGTCCGGGTGGCCAGGCCTGGTGAGTGGCGAAGGGGGCACAAAGAGCAGGCAGAGTGTCAGTAGGTCTGCTTGGCCGTGAAGGGAGCAGAGTTTATTCTGAGCACAGCAGGAAGACACTGACGTGCTTTAAGCAGCAAAGGGCACGACATGACGTGGATCTTCAGCAGCATCCCTGGCATTCCGAGTGTTTGCATCCAAGTGTGTACATCCGAGTGTGTGCACCTGAGTGTGTGCATCCGTGCACATGGATCGGTGCAGTCCTTTGTGGAGAGAAAGCCCAGCCAGAGAACTTGATGTCTGTCCCAAATGAGTTTCTCTTTGTAAATTTAGGCCCCTCGGTCCAGCCTGTCGGCCAACAGCCAGATTTTCCTTGCAGCTCTGTGCCACCAGCACAGGCCAGACCAGGAGGAAATGTGACTCTAATGGGTGAACAGCAGAGCCCTCGGGCACATCAACTGAGATAGAAAAAGTATAAAAATCTGACAGAAGAACTTTAAAAGCAGAGCCTTCAGCAACCATGATTTTCAGGAACAAGTGGTTCATCTTCCTAAACACCCAGCCCAATGTTGAGGAACAGATCCTGGGTGATGAGCAACAGGGATATAAAACTTCACCCTGGGGAAACAGAAATGCAAAGCACTGTCCTAACCAGATGAGCTGGAGCCTGCCTGCAATCAGCCAGAAACCCCTGGAGTCTTGTCTGACTGGGAGGAAGAGGTCTCTGTGCCCTGCTTCTGCCAGACTCACCAACATGTCTGTGTGACCCCTGCTTGGTGGGCTGGTGCTCTGCCCAGTGGGGTAGCACTGCTTCCACCTTCTCCACCAGCCATCCCCGTGGGTCACTGCACGGGTCTGGACCATGCAGACAGGATGGGCAGAGACCAGAGGACTAGTGAGGAAGTAGGGGGCCCTTCGAGCACAGCTGAGTGGGCAAGGACACTTAAGAATCTGACCCGGGGGGATAAAGGAGAAGCTGTCAGCATAGATGAAACAGGCAGAGGAGATTCTGTGGACAATTAGAGGCTTAGAGTTACCTGGGACTCTCTCCTGAGCCCATGTGCAGGAAGGCTCTTAGATATGCAGGAGACACCTGCTGATTTGCTAGGAGCCAAGGAAGGCCAGGCAAGGCTCACCTGACCAAAAAAAAGAGACAGAAATAGAGATATTTAGATACATATAGGTATATAGATATCTATAGATACAGATGTATAGACAGATAGAGATATTGATACAGATGTATCTTCCCCAGAACACATCTTGTTTTCAGTGAGTGATCTCCCCCAAGGAGCCAGGAGCTCTGGAAAAGGAAGTAATGACTGAGACCCACACCTGGAGGCGGGCACAGCTTTTGTGGGGGACAGAGATAAAGAGAGCGCCATGCAACTGAAGGATGCTCCAACTCACCCCTTGCTTTTCTCTGCTTCCTCCCCTGCCCAGCCTCAGGGGTACTCTCTCCTTTGTCCCGTTGTATCCTTCTTCCTTACTCCAGCCTCCTGGTCTTGTCTGAATAACACAAAGACTTCAAGGGTCAAACCCAAATTATCGAGAAGGAGGTGTTTCAAACTTCTTATCCTCATTACATTTTTCAGAGAGAAAACAGGTTTTCAATCAATATGTACGGTATAATCCTATCTTTAAAAATATATTATTTATTACTATAAGGGGCAGAGTATTTATATGTGCATATAAACAGAGGTGAAAAAAGTCTGACAGAACACAGGGGATTTTTAGGGCAGTGAAACTCTGTATGATACTGTAAGAGGGGGTGCATGTCATTATATGTGTTTCCAAATCCACAGAATGTACAACACCAAGAGTGAACCCTAATGTGAGCCATGGGCTTTGGGTAATAATGATGAGTCAGTGGCAGTTCATTAGCTGTAACGAATGTCCCCTCTGGTGATCGTGGCGGAGGCTGTGCAGGTGCAGGGCAGGGAGTATGTGGGAACCCTCCATACCCTCCTCGCAGTTTAGCAGTGAACCCAAATTCACATCAGGTTTTTTTCTTTAAAAATATAATCTTTATATTTTTAAAACTTTAGCAGATATTTATCAGACAGATCACAGTTTTCTGAGTTCATTCATTCCCTTGGATATTTATGGGGACCTTCTGTGTTAGACATTTTACCAGAATTGAGTATCAGAATTTAATTAATTTAAGTGATTTACTTTTCTTTCTTCATTCTCTCTTTCTTCTTGCTTATCTCTCTTTTCTCATTTTGCAAGTCAACATGTAATGATAATGAACCAAAGAAAAAGAGTTTCAGAGCAGGCCTCCTCCTTTCCCAGTTCTCACACCCCAGGCTAGGCATCCTGGTGGAGAAGCTTCAGACTTCTGCTGTAGTGTTTGGACATGAAGTTCCTGCTCTGCTCTTGGCCCTGGAATCCTGTCGGAGCTCACAGGAAGCTCTAGCCGGCCTCCCCAGTCCCCCAGGAATCCCCAGGGCTAGGATTTGGGTGGCTGTGCAGAGCCCTGTCATCTCACCGAGGTACTATGGCTCTCAGTTCATGCAGCACTGGAGAGGGGGCAAAGGAGGCAAATGGAATTTCTGCTCAGTGAGTTGATGATGATAATAAATAAGGTCTTTTCTCCAAAGACTTGAAATCTGTTGGCTCATTTCAATGCACAAAATTATTCATTTAAAAACTCCTCCCCACAGGCTTGAAGTAGATGGGGGATTAGTAATCATTAATCCCATTTTGCAGATGGAGAAACCAGGACCCAGCAGGAGCTGGAGCTCATAACCACTGGCAAAGCAGGTGTCCTGACTCCCCGGCCACTGCCCTATTTGGAGGGGGTGCAGTCACAGCCTCAAGCTGGTACTGGAAGCACAGGCCCAGAAGGTCATGGCTGTATCCTCAAGAGTCTATGCTGAATTCTCCACCTATTCCTCTAACTGCTTCCTTCCCTCCTCTGACTCTGAGCTCCCAGAGGACCCGAAAACCATTTCTTCCTCTTTCTCTGTCCTCCCAAGACTGAGCAGACTGAGGGCAGGGTCCAGACACTCCCTCTGCTTCCCTCACGCTGAATGTGCTCAGGACAGGGCTCCCCAAAGGCCCCCGATGCTTGGTGATCAATGATGCATGGATCGGCTGAACCATGGCAGAATGACTTCCCTGGTCCAGGCTCTTACATTTGCCAGGAGAATACTGCCTGGGAGGCAGAGGCAATCATGTGGCTCCGAGCAGGGAGAGGACATCCTTCTCCTGCTCTGCCTTTGCCTGTCAGAGCTTCCAGCCTCGGGTAACCATGGTAATCACCAGCATTAACCACGGCAGTGACAGGAGCCTCAGCAAGCCAGCTCTGACCTGCTCCCACTGCAGATGGTGCCCTGGCTCTCTGCAGCACGTCGGTCCCCAGTTCGTACCCCTACTGCCTGTACCCAGGGGCTGCAAAGGATGGTCTGCCTACCAGACCCAGGAGTCAACGCTGGAGAGAGAAAACAGCCTTAAGCCTCCTGCACCATCAGCAGGACCTGGGTCAGAAGAGGTCGAGGATGTGGCCCAAGATCTTAGTGGCCATGATGGTGGTGCCCAAGGACCAGGGCTTATTCCCTGCACTCCCCGTCCTGTCCCAGCCCTGCCTTCAAAGATGGCAGCCATCAGCTGTCACCACAGGAGGCCAGCCTGACCTGAACCTATGGTTGCCCCTCAGGGCAGGAATTAGGGGCATCCACAAGTAAACTTCTGCTGCCCTTGACATAAGGGCCATGCCAGAAGAGCCGCAGCTGAGCCATTCTTGCGAAATTTCGGTGCTGCCACTCTGACCCTGCCCACCGTGCCCATCAGCTGCACTGCTCCACGTCTGAGACATCGGGGGACAGCGTACCATGTCCCCAGGTCTTCATACCAGCGACACGTCCTACCAGCCCGGCCTCACTTCTTCCTAAGCCCTGCTCCCCATCTCGCCCTCCTATGAAGCATTAAACTTTTTTCCAGGTGGCACGGAGCTGAGGCACTGCCCAGAACCCAGGGGCCCGTCCTTTGCAGCTCTGAGGGCCAGTCCAGACTGCCCACGGGGGACAAACAGAGGCCTTTTCCCAGGTCCTCGGGTGAGGGGAGCAAAGGACAGCTTCTGTGAGCTACCAGAATCCCTGCCGCAGCCGCCCCAGGGTTTGCAACAGGCTTGTGGCCGCATCCGGGACTCAAGGGCTCTGCGAATTCCTGACAAACAACACTAAGGATGGTTGAGCCCAGCTGCTCCTGAGAAATCTTTAAATGGGAAAGGGCCAAAGAATGAGTTTCCCAGGAACCGCCCCCCCCCCCCCCCCCCCAGCCCTGGCTGCCGCCCAGCCTGGCTTCAGCCGGGAGCCCAGCGCGGGTGACGGAGAACGACGCGGCGCTCCCTCTAGCGGCGAACCTCCCGCACAGCGCCTCGCGTCTGCCGGCGAGCCTTCCCGCGTGCAGACGCTCCCCGGGGACCGCGCTCCTGTCCTGTCTCCCGAGTGCAAGCGGTGAACCGGTCAGCTCTGAGGAGCAGGGCCGCCTCACCTGGGCCAGAGGAAGGTCCGTGCCCCAGCGCAGGAGCCCCTCCGGCCTCGAGCCGCTCCCAGCCAGGAGTTCGCAGCAGATCCCCTGACCCGGGGTGAGGCCGCCAAGCTGCCCTCTGCCTCGGTGAGGCCAGGAACGGGCCAGGAAAGCTGCGTGGCCTGTCCCAAACTGAGACCTCTACAAGGTCTCTGGGCTGCTTTGCCAAGCCAAGCAGCGCTGACGGCGCAAGACGCTTCGCAGGCCCACCTGCCCCACCCCTAACCCCCCATCGCCCCCCCTGCGCCAGCAGCCCCCTTCCAGCCCCTACCCCGCTGAGCTACCACAGTTGGGTCACGTGCCCCACCCACCCCTTGGGGATGCACTCTCTTATTCATCTCTGTATCCTCTGCACCACGCACAGTAACTGTCTGTTGAATTCATGTACGAATGAAGAAATAGAACAGCATTTGCTGTGACAAAAGATGTTCCTCTACACAAAGACGATCTGTTTTGCCAGAATCCACAGGAGACTCGATCTGTGCCGAGGAAGTTACGTTCAGTCTCGACTGTGCTCATCCTTTCCACACCTCCTCTCCACCCTGCTCTACTCCTTGAGGAGGAACGCCCTGTCTACTTTTTCTCTGGGTGGGGGTCTCCAGAAGAATGCTGAGAAAAGACTTAAGTGAAGAAGGGAGGGAGGAAGGGATGAAGAGAGAAGGGAGAGAGAGATGGAGGACCTGTTATTCATGTCCAATCAAAGCTGGCTTTTGATTCACACCCACTCTGATTGGCCTGTCCAGTCATGACGTCATCAGAGAGCCAGGGGTGCTCTTACTCTAATTAATCAATCTTAGTAGCTTTATTGAAGTATAATTCACATACCATACAATTCACCCACTTAAAGTGCAATTCAATGATTTTTGTTCTATTCAAAGAGCTGTACATCCATCACCACCACCATTTTCATGACCCCAAATAGAAACTTCACACCCATTCACAGTCACTCCTCAGCCCCGCCCAATCCCCCAGCCCTAGGCAAACACCAGTCTACTTTCTGTCTCCACGAATTTGCCCATTCTGGACATTTCATGTAAATGGAATCATACAATTTGTGGTCTTTAGTGACTGGCTTCTTTCATGTAGCGTAGTGCTCTCGAGGACCATCGATGTTGTAGCATGTGTCAGAACTTCATTTCTTTTTATTGCCTAATAATAGTCCATGGTATGGATATATACATTTTGTTTATCCATGTATCAGTTGATGGACAGTTGGGTTGTTTCCACGTTGGGCTCTTACGAATAATATTATTTTTCTAGTAATAAAAATCAAAACCGTTTGATGTTCCCCCTGCCTCCGAAGAGGATATGAGGTAGTTTACCCTAAAAATGGCAAAGCTACAATCAAATCCAAGACTATTTGCATATTACTGTTTAATTTTGAACTTCCTCCGTGTCTCAGACAGGGTGCTAGGGACTTTCACAAAACATTATTTGTTTCTGAGAGAAAATTTTGAGCTAATTCTTGCATGACAATTGAGTCTCAATTTACCTGTACGCTTCTTAACAGCCAAAGCAAAAAGGGAAGTATAAGGAAATGTACATTATATTACTGTCCCACTGGTATCACTGTTGGATTGGAAACAGCTCCATCATTCACTCTTCTCCTAGAATTAGGAGAGCAGAGCTGCTCTTTGGTTCTCCATCAAGCATGGAGCCTTATTCCGCCCCGCTCCATGCTTGTTAACCATGTACCAGTACCATTAACTGGTTTGCCCAGCACTTTCATACCCGTGATCTCTTTTAACCCAGTGGGGTAGTGCCTGAGCCGTATTACTAGCCCTATCCTGCAGGTCTTCAGTGTTTCTTCAGCCAATGTCTGTTACAAGTCAAATACTATGAGTCCAGGTGAACAAGATAGATACAGCATTGCCCTCCCAGAACTCACGGCCCAGAGAGGAAACCAGACACTAAACAAGCAGATAACTAAGTAATCCCCAAAGCCAAAGTGCTGGAGATAAAACCAAGAGGGAGTAGTGGTGGAGAATATCAAAGTGCGTGGAGAACATACTCCCAGGAGTGGTCAGGAGAGTCCTCCCTAAAGATGGGGTTTTCAGCGGCAACCCTAAGAAGGAGCCAGCCATGTGGTCAGAGAGAGATTGTTCCCTGCAGAGGGAATGGCATGAGCAGGGGCTCTGGGGAGGAAAAGAGCCTGTTGTGATCCAGGAACAGGAGGAAGCCACTGTAGCTGGAACGTAGGAACAGGGAAGAGGCACAGACAGGGCCGCACGGACACCCAGGGCAGATCGGGAAGGGCCTTACAAACCAAGATAAGGGGTTTGGTTTTTATTTTCAGTGCAATTGGATTCAGTGAAAAGTTTTGGAAAGGAGAGTGATGGGATCCCATTTAAGTTTTGAAAAGACTGCTGTGCGGAAGATGAACTGCAGAGCCAGAGAAGAGGCAGGGAACCCTGTTGGGAGGCTCTCGTAGGGTCCAGGAGGGGATGCCTGTCATGGGCAAGGCGATGAGTCACGCTGCAGAGAAGACATAAAGAAGAGGGATACATCACAGGTGGCTCCTAGGTTTTGGTTTGTGGAACTAGGTAAAGGATAGTGCCATCTACTGAGGTGGAAAAGAGTGGAGAAGAAATAGGTTAGGAGAAATGTCAAGAGCTCTGTTAGAGATGCAGTTGGTTTAAGATGCTTGTGTAACGCCCACCTGGAGAGGTCAAGCTGTGAACTGGATAGGAGCCTGGAGCTCTGAGCCGAGGCTTTTCTAGAGATGCAAATTAGGGACTGTCAGAGTAGAGGTGGCATTTCGAGGCATGGGTATGGATGAGATCACCTGGGGAGATCTCTCAAGCTTTTGAAGCTTTTCTCTATATCTGCCTCCCGGGTGCCAAAACAATAAGTCAACTCTGTCAGTTCAGAGAGGGGAAAAAAACTCACAGATGATTCTGGCCATTTGGTCCCATGCAGATAAAAGTTTGATTGAGCAACTTTTCTTGCAGTCAATCACAGGTTTGATCACGTGTGCGCAGATACACAAACCGCGCCTATCCCCCTGACCACGTGAGAACAAGGGAGACTGGGGCAGCCGGCCAGACTCAGGACAGCAAGTGGGCTCGCCCCCAAAATGGGAAAACAGGCTCCTATCAAGCAGTGAGATTGCTCGTCAATAGGTCACTGCTGCAGCAGAAATGTTACAGCACAGCCATTACTGACGAGCAACAAGACTGGGATAAGGCTCCGAGGGCTTAAAACAAGAAACGGAGACTCTGGGTGTCCACACTCAGGTACAAAGGGGAGGGAGGAAGCCCAGCCAGTTTCGACCATCCATATACCACCCCCGCCCACACACACTCACCATCTTCACCATCATCATCAACGCTCTGCTGATAGGAGAGACGTTGTTTTGTCCAGTAAAAATCTACAGAAAAATTCCCAAGTTTTATTTTTCTGAAAAATCAGCCTTTAATAAAAAAATTGCGCTGGGCTCATTGAGAAACGCTGGTGTTATTTCTGAGACACAATCACATGGTTTTCATGATTTTATAGGAAAACCTGGGTGAAAATAAAAGGCTTCTCAAGAATCCCATTCCAGAAGCAAAGACAACTCCAACTTTTGCTGTTTATGAATGGAGGGTGACTCAGCCTCTTCTGCCGGCCCCAGGGCCCCAGCCATGGGGGAAGCGTGGGCGGCAGACACAGTCTAAGTTAGGGAAGGAGGAATTAGCATGGATTTGCTCGGATGTAGCTTTGTCCAATCATTTCTGAATGATAACGGTGATTCAGATATAAATGAACTAGTGTCAGGAGGAAAAGAAAGATGTCATCAATCACCCAGTCGTCAGTTATCAATCGTGACGATGGGTCAAGACCCAAGGTGAATGATGCCAGAACAGAGGAGAGGAAAACCCAGCCCTAGTCTCAGGAAAACCAAAGACAACAGCACATGCAAAGTTCACAGCAAAGCCAGTCTGCGTGTGCCAAAGGCTAAACAAGGCAGAACTCAGCCCTTCAGGAGCTCTTGGGGAGACAGCACCGTGCAGGGGCAGTGCAGGCAAGCACAGAGGGGAGGAGACCTCAGGCTGGGAGGGGCCCAGAGGATTCAGAGGACAGAGGGTGTGCAGGGAAAGGGTCCAAGCACAGCTCCAAAGCTGGGAGGGAGGATGTGGTTGGGGGGCAGCAGGGAGACCAGTGTAGGTAGGATGCAGAGGGCAAGGGTGGGGACCCAGCAGGCAGGGCAATGGGTGAGCACCAGCAAGAGGTGACAGGAGTAAAGGCTCTGTCTTCAGGCAAGATTTCACCTGACCTGAGCTGTGTAGGTACATCTGCGTCCCGCGACCCCACCTGAAACCCTGCAACGGGCCCACTGAACTCTGTCCTGACTCCACATTCACTGCAAACACACAGACAAACTGGCTAAACACTGTAATGCAATTTATCAGAACGCATGCCTTGCCCTCCTTTGCCAAGCTTTCAACCATATAGATACGTGGGGAGAAAGAGAGAGCAGGTTAACAAATCATGCAGTTCTACCCCAAAATAAAGCACAAGCACCCCTCTCCCCGCTCCAGTTCCCCGGGTTAACTGATTCTCATGAAGTCGTGGCATTTACTGCCCACTGCTCATCTTTATTTTAAAAGATCACAAGCGGTACACAAATTGCAGGGTGAAGACCACCTCTGGCTCTAACTGTTTAGTGAAAGGTTAGTCCCCGAATTAACAAAAACGTGTTATGTTATTTTATTTAAAAACATATCTGGGGGCTTCCCTGGTGGCGCAGTGGTTGAGAGTCCGCCTGCCGATGCAGGGGACGCAGGTTTGTGCCCCGGTCTGGGAGGATCCCACATGCCACGGAGCGGCTGGGCCCGTGAGCCATGGCCGCTGGGCCTGCGCGTCCATTCAGAGTACTTACCAGCCCAATTTTGGGCAAATAATTCTGTTTTAAGTAGGCTGGGCCCATAAGAAAAGCTGAGAGTGGGAAAGTGCCTGTGGGTCGCTCACACTGAGGCCGCGTGAAGACAGGAAAGGGCCTGGCCGGGCACGGCTGGGCTGTGGGGACTTGATCCAAAATAGGTGACTGAATTACAAGGTCCCAGGGGCTTGGCAATCCACGGCAATATTGATGTTAAAACATGCTGTGATTTTCTTGGAAATGACTCCCAGTGTAATTTCATGGGTCCAGGTTCTTTTGTTTTCCCTGCATCCCTTCTGCCAGGCTAGACTATACAGTTTGTTGCCCAGTGAAGGTGGAAAAAAGCTTCAAAGAAGGTCATAGAGCAGAGAGGCAGGGTGTGACATAAAGATGACCTGAAAAGTGAAGTAGAACATCCTTCATTGCTGGTGGAGGAGCCCACAGAGAGATGAAAAGTACAGGGAAGAGGTCACTGGCTCCCTCTAACTGTTGAAATCTCTGGAGGCAGAAGAGAAATTGGTAGGGCCGCCAGACAGGCTTGCAGGGAAATCCCAGCATGCGCAGCTTACTTCTGACTTCCCAAGGCACGTCTCAGGAAATCAGTGTCTGCAGAAAAACCATCTCTTAGGCACCGCAGTACAGGGTGGGAAATTAGAAGCGCCTGAGGAGTGGTCCAGCTGGCTGGCACCCCTTCCTCGTCTCCTGCTGTCCTAGGAGTGTTGCATCAGGACCCGAGAAGCTCCCTCCCACCAAGCCCCAGAGTCGACTGCCACGCTCTGCCTGTGCCAAAAACACAGACCATAAGCCCCCGTCCCCAGCAGTGGATGCTTCAGTGGTGGAGCTGGTGAGGCCAGAGGCCACCCCAGGGACAAGTGGGCAAGCAGGTCAGCCGCAGGACTGTGCATGGACCAGGGAAGTCCATCAAAGCAGGAGACATGAAGATGTCCTGAACTCAGGCATCCTCCTAGAAAAGTTGACAGGAGGAGGAAGGGAAAAAGAGCCCGCTTGAGGGGAGTCACAGACCTGAAGGAGAACATGTATTTTAATTGATTTATTTACTGGGGCAGGGGGAGGGGCACTCTTTCAACTAGAAGAAATAATGCTATCTTCCTTGTCAAGGTTAAAGACTGCTTTTGGTGGTGGTGGTGGTGATACTTGTGTTTTTATTATTGCTGTCTTTCCTGCCATCAGCAAGAAAGCAAGCTGAAACTAGTTCTGGAAAAAAATTTTTTTTTTTTTTTTTAGGTGTTGGGGGTAGGAGTTTATTAATTAATTTATTTATTTTTGCTGTGTTGGGTCTTCGTTTCTGTGCGAGGGCTTTCTCTAGTTGTGGCAAGCGGGGGCCACTCTTCATCGCGGCACGCGGGTCTCTCACTATCACCGCCTCTCTCGTTGCGGAGCATAGGCTCCAGACGCGCAGGCTCAGTAGCTGTGGCTCACGGGCCAAGCTGCTCCGCGGCATGTGGGATCCTCCCAGACCAGAGCTCGAACCCGTGTCCCCTGCATTAGCAGACAGATTCTCAACCACTGCGCCACCAGGGAAGCCCCTGGAAAAAAAAATTTTAAAGCTACCTTTTCCTGCACATATTAATACTTGCCAGTTACATTTCAGCCCCTTCACCACTTTCAGTGTCTAAAGGGCCTGTCACGCATGGACACATGAGGCAGCAGGAATCTCGGGACTGTGGTATTTGGCAAAGTGCAATCAGGGGCAGCAACTTTGTCCCGGGGGGGGTCCAGCTGTGTTGAAGGAGGACTGTATCCACAGCAACAAACACAAGGACAGAGCCCAGCCTTTCTCAGAGTGGCCTGCAAGGGCCAGGAAGGATGTCCAGCATGAGCCAAGCATTCAGCTCAAGGAGAAATGAAGCTCCAGGCAGGACAACTCGGACCGACTCCAGCTTATGGTCTGGAGAGACTTACTAAAGTTTCCCTGGGGAAATAGCAACTCAGGGGGTCATCTTAGATTGGACATTCAGAGCAAGAATAACTGCAGCACCCACCCACCCACTGCGATAGTGCCCACCCACCTGCCGGGCTAGACTCCTAGGGAAACAAAGGCTGCTAATTCCCCAAAGATGCCAGCCCTCGGTGCTCTCCCACTTCCCAATCTTCCACAGACACACCAAGATGAGATAATGGTTCAAAAGCACGTCGTCAACTGCAAAGTGCCATACAAAAGCTGGCATAATTATTAATATTAGCAGTGAATTTTTTTTTCGGGAGAGAGAGAGATGCCAGCATTTGTGCGTTCATAAATCATAAAATGCTTCCCACCTAAGCCTTCTTCCCTTGTCTCTCTTTGGCTTGTGAACTTCCCAGTCCTACCAAATGATTCCTTTTGATGGAGAGGTTGTTCGTTATAGTGGACGAGGAGTTCATGGCTGTCTCAGTGCCAGGGCCATGTCAAGGCTTTGTCAACACCTGCCTGTACTGAACAGAACTGGAAGAGATGCCACCCTCGGGCTGATGTGAAAAAGATGGGTGAGCGGCATGGCCACAGCAAGCACTTAAGGAGACTGCATCTCATCATTTACATGTAAACCTCATCCCTGGAGGCCTGTCAGTTTTCCAGAGGGCAGGGCCTGTTTATTCTGCATCTCTCAAACCCAACAGTGCCCATCCTGAGGCTGCAGGCTTGCTGGGTGAAGGAGTGCTCGCCTGATGAGCTAGTGACCTGCTCAACTGATGATATGCTCGTCAAAATCCATAAATCAATGCCTGAGCCCAAAGCCCAGATCTTGCCGGGGAGGTGCTAGACTAAGAGGCAGGAGGCATGAGTTCTGGTTCTTAGGGGCCACAGTTTCATGTGTGACTTTGGAAAAGTCCCCTCCCTTCTTTGGACTTCAGTTTCTTCATCTGTAAATTTAGGAAAGGGGGGTTAAAAATTTTTTGAGTGTGAGAACCCACATTCTGTGACCCCATCTATGCCTCTGCTCTCCTGGGCAGCGCAAACAAGACAGAACCAGACAAAATAATCATCAACAATTTAGCAAAAAGAGCAGCCCTATTCTTAATGAGATTCCAGAGATTAAGACTGGTTTTTATTAGATTTTGCAATTATTTAACGCTATGAGAATGTTGTTTGTGGAATGATTAAAAATTGTGGGTAGAATGTAAGTAAGTGATTCATTTAAATCTGAATCTGAAGAGATGATAGAGCCACAAGGGGGACTGAGACCAAGGTCTAACAGGGGAGCCAAGAAGGCATCAGGAAAATGGGTCCAGAGCTGCAGAGACCCACCATGAGACTTGCCACGTGCAGCCTAGGGGATGAGAACAAAGAACAAGCAACAAATCCAGGCCCTTTGAACTCTGACTACCGCCAACACCTGTGCACCTCTAACTTGTGAGCCATCTAAATTTTCAAAAGCTTGCAACACAGTTAATTTTGAAATCATATTCAGCATAGCTTAATTTTGAATCTTTGATGATTTGAAATGTCCTGCCTCAAATTTAAATTATTGTGGCACATGCAGATTTACACACACACATACACACACACACACACACACACAC
This sequence comes from Monodon monoceros, assembly GCF_005190385.1. Lineage (NCBI taxonomy): Eukaryota > Metazoa > Chordata > Mammalia > Artiodactyla > Monodontidae > Monodon > Monodon monoceros. The sequence goes on along the minus strand of NW_021703775.1, from coordinate 70,504,697 downwards.
ACCTCTCTCTTTCCCCCTCTAGAAACCACTGGAAGTTTCAGTCTTAATGATGAGGAGAAATAACAAAAGCACTGGAATTGACCAAGACTCTGCCACGAGAAGCCATAGCACAATGTCTGGAACACGATGGGTATTCCATTCAACAAACATCAGTGGTGATATGATGGTAACGAAGAAGAAGACGACGATGATGATGCTCGTGATCACAACAATGACAGTAAAAGCACAGGGAGACCCAGGGACCTACTTCTACTTGTACGCAGACCAGTGCGGCTCTGCATTGGCTGCCAGCAGAAATCGCCAAGGACATGATTCCAACCTTGTGACTCGGTGCTCCTCCCAGCAACTGTCTCCATCCAAGCTTCGGACTTCACCCCTTCTCATCACATTTCTATCCTCACCTCACCTTTCTGACCTGACTCTCACCGGTGCTGAATGTGTGCTCCCCAGAAGCTGCTTTTAAAAATAAACCTTTGATGTTTTTTTCCTGGGTGCCTGTCCCTTTCTCTAATAGCAACTCATTTAATCACAAACAATCCTATGAATTTAGTAGCACAGCATCCTCACTGAACATGTAAAGTGGTTGTGATCCGAATAAGTGAGTGCTCTTCTAAAGAGGAGGAAACTGAGGCATAGGGAGTCCCTTGCCCACGTCATAGAGCCTAGAGTTGAGGTCTGAGCCCAATTCTGTCCACCTCCTAAGTCTGCACGTTACAATAAGGTCTCATTCTCAACACACTCTGTTCTAAGGATTTCAGGTTATCTTGCCTACAAAGCTGTGAACGCTGCAAGGCCAGAGACATTGCCCGTTTTGTTCACTGCTGTGTCCCTGAGCACAGTCCTAGGCTAGGGTACTGAGTAGTGCCTCACTAAATATTTATTGAAGAAATGAATGAATTAATTCTATCTACCTTAGGAGGTGATCAAGGAAATGGAGGCGAATGTGTTTTGGTGGCACTTAAATTAGATACACATGAAAGAAAAAGATGCTTGAGGTACAGTTTTTAGCCACTCAGTTAGTTGGGATCTAAACAGGAAAGCCGCAAGCCCTCCTAGTATTCACACACAGGAGATTTAATAACACGTATTGGTATGCCACGAGAGAAAAGAGGCTGAGAAGACAACAGTGAATGGTAAAGGACCCTAGAGATGAATGCAGCGGAAACTATGGCCACTCTTCAGCTGGAGGGATAAAGAAAAGCCACAGAGTTACTGAGCTGGGAGCTGCGGTCACCCAGTAGATGCTGAAAACCACAGTGAGCCCATCCATGAGGAGCTGGGGCTATGGAACTTGCAGCTTCCGCCAAGGACTTAACCCCAGGCAAAGAGAAAAGGAGAGAAATATGCCAGCTTCTCCCTTCTTCTTGCCCTCAGTTCTCCTCCAGGGCTTCTCATTGGCCAGACCCAGCCAGGAGCCTGCTCACAGGGGAGCCTGGAAGAGCAGCCAGCATCACTGTCCCATGAGCTGAGCAGGAGAAGGGAGGAAACAGGCTCAGATACAGCTCAGGGACTGATTCCAAAGTGAAGATTCTTAAACTATTACCAGGCAAAGGAGGGGTCAGTCTTTTTCAGACATTTCTTACAATACTGCATATTCAGAAAAAACAGGAGGGGGACATTTTGAACAAGCTTGAGAGGAAACCACCTGCAGATCTGAAATTCCTGTCTGAGATGGCTGAATGACGCAGCGCTGGGGGGCCAGGGTGCAGCGTAAGATTTGTCTCTCATTCTGTCATTCATACTGGAGTGCAGCTCCCAAGGAGGCCCACTGCCCAGGGTGCCTGCCCATCCAGGAACATAGCCCCAGCCCGGTCCATTCAGCCCCCATGTCCCAGAGAGAGCTGGCCTCACAGTCACGAGACTGGCTAAGGGAGTAAGTTCTGTGGTCCAAGGGACGATCCATCTCTTAGAGCTGTCTGAGTGTCTGATTGTTCCACCAAGGATTCCCCAAACCAAGGCATAGAAGACAGACTGACCATCAGAGCCGAAGGACCCTGTGAGCTTGCCTGGTCCCATCCCACTCCCCACGCCTACCTTGTATTCCAAATGAAGAAGCTGAGGACCGAGGTTGAAAGAGGCTTGGCCATGGTCATATGGCAACGTAACAGCAGACTCAGAGACTCAGAACATCAGCTCAGGTTAGGGTTCCCAAAGGGGTGGGAAGAGGGTAGTTATAAAGTAAAGATGGAAAACTTTATTTATTTATATAGAGAATCAGCATTATGGTAAACTGAGTGATCTGATTGAGAATGTTCACGCTTAGCACATTAATCTCAATTTCAAAATACTTAAAAAATAGTAATTATAAATTATATTAAACAGAACTTAATAATTTATTATCAATGATGTTGAAGATGCCAAAAGACCTTGCCAGCCCTCAGTTGGGGATGCCTCAAAGTAATGCAGGAGATAGAGTTAAATGTGCAATGGCCTCAGGACATGTGCTGGAAACCACTTTTAAAAATAAATATCTGGAGATGTTGGCTTCTGTTTTTGACAGAGTAACTTGTATCAGGTTAACCATCCTGCTGAGAGCAACTATAAAAGCTAAATATATTGCAGAAAACAGCTGTTTGGAGTCATAGGAGAGTAACAAAAGCAGCCAGGACTTTAGGGGCCAAGATTCTGGAGAAAAGGGAAATGCAGTGAGTAAACCCTAAATGTCCCTCATGTTTTCCCTTCAGGGCATTTGCCAGTTCTCAAAGGGCATCACGAAGACAGAGAAGAAATATAAGTCTAGAACCGCAGCAGCCTTGCTGGTCTACGAAGACAAAAATTGGAATTCAAAGCTACCAAGGAAGCCAGAACATAGGGAACCCTTACCCTGGAGAAAGGTCCCATATATAGAAACAAGCCAGGCACTCCACATTTGAATTCCCCTCAATGAATTTTCTCATTCATAAGCTTTCCTTGTGATAGGCAAGAAACTAAGCAGTAAACAGCTTCTAAAAGGCTGGGAAACCCATCAGAGTTTCAGCAATCTCAAAGTGTTAGAAAGAAAAAATACTGACATTTGGGGCCCACCAAGGAGGAGAGGTTTTGGTAAATAACCTAGATTTTCACTGAGACAGCTAAAGGATTATACACCAAGAGAAAAGACAAGCCAGACAGAGACTAGCCCTCACAAAGCCCAAAATCCAGCCTTAAAATATCTCAATTTCTGACAGGATCAAGGTGATTTGCCCACTCTTTAACTGCCTGCTAGGGAAAAAAGATCCTCTCTAAGGGAAGGTAACATCATCCAGAGCCTTGACAAATTTTCATTTACAATATCCAGTATTTAATCAAAAATTATCCAGCATTCCATGAGACAGGAAATAAAGCCAAGTTAAAAAAAAAAAAGCTAAAGACTTTAGAAATACACAAGATACTGTAATTATCAAAGATACTGTAATTATCAAAGACTTTATCAAGCTAGTATTAGTATGTTCAAACAAATACACGAAAAGATAGAAAACTGCAATCTATTTTAAAAGAAACAAATAGAAATTCTAGAATTGAAAAATATGATAAGAAAAATTAAGGATTCAATAAATAGGTGATAGATAGGTTTAATAGCAGATTAGACACAGCAGAAAAGAGAATCAGTAAATTAGAAAATAACCAAACTGAAGCAGGAAAATAAAAGATTAAACACACACATACGTACATACTTACACAAAGAGAGAAAAGAGCATAAGAAACACAGTGAAAATAATCACTGTGGAATTTGAATCTCAGAGGAGGGCAAGAGGGGAAAGGGGGAAGACTCAGTATTTGAAGAACTAAAGACCGAGAATGATATCAATATACCCATTCAAGGAGCTCTAACAAAATCAAACACATAAAAACAAAGAAACTGACACAAAGGCACATCATAGTAAAGCTTCAAAAAGCAAAAGACAAAAAGAAAAATCATAAAATAGCCAGAGGAGGAGAAAGGATACGTTAGGAGCAACAACAAGACCTACTCAACGCAAACAGTAGGAGCCAGAAGACAGTAGAATGACAAAGCTAAGATGCTGAGAGAAGAGGGAAAAGTGTTAGTCTAAGACTCTTAGTCTATCCAGTAGAAATATCCTTTAAGATTAAGACAAAAATGTCAAGCAAATAAAAATTAAGAAAACATACGGTCAACAGATACATACTCTAAGAGAAATACTAAAGGAAGTTTTTCAGACAAAATGATCCCAGTTGGAAGAATAGTAATGCAGAATGCAATAGAGGGAATCAGAAATGGTAAATTTAAGAGCTAATCAAAATGAGTATTGGCTATTTAAAACAGTGAAAATGATGATGTCTTCTGGGATTTCAAATGCATGCTTCAAAAGAAGTAAAATGCATGATCGAAATAGCATAAAAGGAAGAAGAAAGTTGGGTAAATGGAATTAAAGTGTTGTAAGGTCCATTTATTGTCCACGAATGAGTAAAATTATTAAAGAGTAGATTCTGTAAAGGCATATGGTAAATCTCTAACAGAGCTTGGCAAACTATCACCCATGTCCAGATCTGTTCCATAGCCCATTCTGTACAGCTTAGGAGCTAAGAATGGTTTTGCATTCCTAAAGAATAGTTGGAAAAGAAAGAAAAGAAGGAGGAGGAGGAGGAAAAGCAGGAAGAAGAGGGGAAGGGGGAGGAGGTTGGAGAGGGGAGTCAGAGACTGTAAGTGTCCCTCAACACCTAAACTATTTACTATCTGACCTTTTACAGAAAAAGGATGCCAACTCCTGCCCTAGGGTAACACTAAACAAATAATAAAAGAATTTATAGCTAAAATCTAATAGAGGGAGGAAACAATAACAAAAAGCACTTTATTAAAATAAAGAAGAAGAGGAAAAGAGAACAAAAATCAGGTAGATCTAATATAAAACAAATAATTTGATGATAGAATTAACACCAAAAAATCAGGAATTTGTTAAATGTAAGCTGACTCGACAATCCAATCAAAAGTAAAACATTGTCAGACTGGAAAAACAATACAAGACCCAATTATATGTTGCTTACAACAGACAGACACATAAAGGGTATAAAACATAAAAGAGTATAAAACAATGTGCCCTGAAGACACTAACCAAAAAAATATTGGCTTAGCCATATTGATATCAAACAAAGCAAGACTTAAGGCAAGAAGTATTCCCAGAGATAAAGTGGAACATCTCACAATGGCAAAAATTCAATTCAGCAGGAATATTTAATAATCTGAAACTTGTATGCCCCCAAAACCAAAACCTAAAATATGCAAAGCAAAAACTGACAGAACTAAAAGGAAAAACAAATAAATCCAGTATTATAGTTGAATATTTCAAATACATCTTTCAGCAACTAATAGAGCAATCAGAAAATAAATCAGTAAAGATAAAGAAGATTTGAATAACATGATAAACAAAATTGACCTTGTTGGCAGATACGGAACACTGAACCCAACAGCAGCAGTATTATGTTATTTTCAAGCGTTCAGGGGACATTTGACAAAATAAACCATATTCTGAGTCACACGGCAGATTTCAATAAAGTGCAAGGGGTTGAAATTAAACAGAGTATGTCCTCTTACTAGAGCTGAAAAATCCTAGAAATCAATATGAAATACTTTAAAAATCCTCAAATGTTTGAAAATTACTAAGTAACACTTCTAAATCACTAAAACACTTCTAAAGCGAATCAGAACTTAGAAATCTGCATGGGAATTAGAAAATATTCTCAACTGAATAATAATGAAAAGCCAACATGTTAAAAACTTGTAACACAGAGCTTAAACTAGACTTAAGGGAAAAATGTATAGCCTTAAATGTATATTTTAGAAAAAAAAAGAGTAACAGAAAATCAGTGATCTAATGACTATCTCAAGGAGTTAGAAAAGAACATCATATTTAAGGCAAAGGAAATAAATAATAAAAATATAAGAAAAAATAAAATAGAATAGAGAAATAACAACTAAGCCAAAAACTGGTTCTTTGAAAAGACTAATAAAATTTACAAATCCCTACAAAGATTGCTCAAGAAAAAAAGAAGGAACAAACTACTAATCTCAGTGATTTTCTTTTTTTAAAAAATGTGCCATCACTAGAATTCATACAAACATCAAAGGGCCAATGAGAAGATGTTATGACAATAAGTTTGACAATTTAGATTAATTAGATTAATAATTCTTTTCTTAAAAATCACAAGCTGAAAATATTGACACAGGAAGAATTAGAAAGTCTTAATTATCCTATCTACTAAAGCTGAACACTGCATGCCCATGATCTGGCAATTCTACTCCAGTAGAAATGCCTACCTAGGTGCACAGAAAGATGTGTAAGGAATGTTTATAAAGACACTATTCCTGGGCTTCCCTGGTGGCGCGGTGGTTGAGAGTCCACCTGCCAGTGCAGGGGACACGGGTTCGAGCCCTGGTCTGGGAGGATCCCACATGCCGCGGAGCAACTAGGCCCGTGAGCCACAACTACTGAGCCTGCGCTTCTGGAGCCTGTGCCCCGCAACGAGAGAGGCCACGACAGTGAAAGGGCTGCGCACCACAATGAAGAGTGGCCCCCACTTGCCGCAACTAGAGAAAGCCCTCGCACAGAAATGAAGACCCAACACAGCCAAAAATAAATAAATAAATAAAGTTATTTATTTATTAAAAAAAAAAAAAAAGCCACTATTCCAAACAGTTAAAAACTAGAAGCTACCCAAGTGTCCATCAGTAGTAGGAAAGATGACCATATCATGGTAGTCATACAATGGAATACTATATACAACAATGTAAAAGCTGAACCCCTGCTACAGGCAACAATATGGATGAATTTCACAGACACTAATGTTGTGTGAAAAAAGTCATATACAAAAAAAATCCATACTGTGTGATTCAGTTCATGTGGCATCAAAGACAGATGTGGATTACTTGTGAAGGTAATGACTGGGAGGGGTGTACCAGGAGGCCTTGGAAGTGTGGGCAATGTTCTCTACCCTGGTCAGAGGATGCTCGCTATATAAAAATTTATCAGGATTCTTGAGATTGTGCACTTCACTGAATGTACAATAACAATTTTTTTAACTTACAAATAAATACTAAATAAGTCTCTGATGAAAGTTTGTTCCTGGGCATCTGTCTCTTTCTCATAAATAGTAGACAGCAATACAATAGTTAACCCCTTTATACTCTTACAAATAGAACTTGAGAGCATTTTACGGGCTTCCAACCTAGGATCATGCTTTTCCTATACTTTTTGGGGGAGAAATGATTCCCCTTCTGCTTGGGAATAAACAGTTCTCTGTATCTGATGGATCTACAGCATAAGGAGGATGGAATGTGAGATGAGAAGGAAGGGGCTTTGATTCCACCAATAAGGGACCAGCCCACATAAGCAATGGCGTACCTAACAGAGGAGCTAGCAACACCTTCTGAACTTTCTATTGGCTGTTCCCAAATGGGGATTTACAAGGAAAACCATTGGAGCATCCATTATTCAGCACACTCTTCACCCTTGAAGGGTTGGATACTGAATGGTGCCTTTGTTGCCAGAGAGTGGCCACTTTTGCAAAGGGGTGGGATTCCCTAGACAAGTCCTTCCACAAATCAGGGAGTTCTGGAGAAGAAAGAAAATTCAACTGGAAACAAATTAAAAAGGTAAAGCTGTTTTTGCCATGGTAACTAAGGTCTGCCCATACCTAGATTTATTTCGTTGACTGAAGTGGTTGTGTGGGTATAAGTGATTTTTGAAGAGCAAATTAAAAAGACTTTTTATAAGTCCCAGTAGACAACAATATAGTATTAGCTAACGGCAGCTGCCGTCTCTAAAATAATTACTTTTATAATAATCTGCTTATTAATGAAGTGATCTGCAAAATGGATAATGGTTTCTTTAGATTTAAAGCACAGGGATTCTTCCTTCCACTTCATTTTGCTTTTTTTGCAAAAGTATACTGTGAAGTAACTCAAAATTTGCTGACAAATTTTACATACAATAATTTCAGAAATGCATGTTCAAGTAGTATGAATTAACCCATATTTCTTGTATTGTGCCCTTAAATTATTCCCTCTGGTGAGAGAAATGTTCCAAAATTGGTTGTGGTGATGCTTGCACATCTCTGTAAATTTACTAAAATTGCACAGTTAACATGGGTAAATGTTTCGGTCTGTGAATTATAACTTAATAAAGCTGTTTTGGGGAAAAAAAGGGAAAAAATAAAATCAATTGAACATTTAAAAAATAATTTTCTCTGTTTCCCCAATCTTGTCACAGAAATGTTGAGTGTTGAGAAGGGAGTGTTCCAGGGAAAGGTGGCAACTACACAAAAGTGAGATGCAAGCCTGGGGAAAAGAAGATCCAAGAGTCCTAGCAGACCACAAACTGAACAATGGACACAAGTTGGCAGTGGAATGTTATTTTTAAGAAATCAAGCCCCCTATTAGGAAACGTTCTAAAAGCAGCACCTCTCATGCCTTAACACCAGAGTTCCGGCAGGAAAACAGACCCTGGGTAACTCCCAAACCCAGCACTTCCTCACTCGCTGCTCCTGCTACTTCCTTTTATCTTCATTAATTACCACTTTGTTTAGTCCTTATGTTGTCTAGTAAAGGTTAGTATCCACAGACATGTGGACTCTGACCTCTCCAAGGGCAGGAATTACGTTGTATTTTCCTTGTACCCAGAGTCAGTGAAAACCCCAGTGCCTAGCACAAAATAGGTGCTTAGTAAGGGCAGTTCCTATCTTTTTAGCTGAGCACCTTGCATAAACAAAGTGTTCAAAATGTTTCCTTCCCTTCTAGACTCTCAGGTGCTCGATCAATACCAACCTTATAACACAGGCTTGATGAAAGCTGCCATGGCATTTGCATGCCATGGCATGCCGTGTGAACCATCTAGAAACCACCTGCCAGGAGGGTGAGCTGGGTCCCAACAAGTGAACAGGACCTGAACCCAGTGGACCCAAGGCCCTTCCCCTCCTCTCCCGCCATCCAGCCACTGCTCAACGTCACAGTCAGATAACAGCCTCTACCCCACTTCCTGCGCCCTCTGGAATCTCTTGCTGGCAAATACAGCCTGGTGTCATCAGTGATCATCCCCCCAACATGGGCCTCAGGCCTCTCTCCAGCCAAGCTGTGCTCAACCTACATCCAGCTCAGTTTTGACCCAGAGCCCAGCCCTGCACAGCTAAGCACAATGAGAACTGGCGGCAGATGGATTGTGGGCAAGGCTGACACACTGTGGTTCCAAATGGTCAAGGTGCAGCACGCTGGAAGAATGACCAGAGTTTTAAAAGACATGCATGTTCATTGGCATGCCCATTGTCCCAGAGCAGCAGCGAGTGGCAGAGCCAGGACTAGAGCCCAGGGCCCTTGACTTTGGACCCAGTCTCCACCATGAGTTGGTCATGTGACCTTGAGCACAGCTCTAAGCCTCAGGGTCCCCATCCGTAAAATGGGGCATTGGCTTTCTCCCTCAGCTTTGCAGATGCTGGAAGAAATGTTCCAGCCCAGAGGGGCAGGAGACTCCTCCACTGCCTACCTCAGCAGGGCCTGAGCTCTAGTTTCAGGGGAAGTGGGCTTCAACCAGATGCCACCACTTTTATATCTGCCCTGGGGCCTAAATGCCATTGTCATCATTCTGTTCCTGTTGCCTCACTGAATCATTATGTTTTTAGCCTGCATTTCTGGGATCTTTTTACACTCTACTTGACAACTCTGTTACTTTGGGTTAAAAACAAACTTTTACAGCTGTATAGCCTTTAGTCTACAAAGATTGTCAGATCTGAATTCAGAAAATAACACTGTTCCAAACTCCTGTTGCTGAGAAGGCCCAAGGTGACAAAATCCAGGAGGGGCAAAAGCTGTGCACTAAAGATGCTAAGGAGATATAGCAGGGGAAGCCACTTAAATTTCATAGGTAGACAGAAGTGTCTGACTTATGTAACATTTCAGAAAAACAAGCTGCAATAATGACACTGCTAAATTAACACCATTAAAGAAAAGCAATTATTAGTGCTTAGAATTAAGGGCTCTGAGAATAATAAAAACATGCATAGTATAGTGTCAGAGTGGTGAGATCCCCAGCTCTTAGAGTCAGAACCCAGTCTGAATCCCAGCCTCCCTGTGTTCATGGAGGTGTAGTGTGTTACTTAACTGTTCCACAGCTCCAATTCTCCATTTGTTAAGTGGAAATAATGTCCAACTCTTCAAGACAGTGAGGGATCAAATTAAATGAGATAATATATAAATGGCTTGTAGTAGACAGAATAACAATCCTCCCAAAAATCTCACCATCCTAGTCCCCAAAACCTGTGAATATGGTATGTTATATGGCAAAAGGAACTTTGCAGATATGATTAAACTAAGTACCTTGAGATGGGGAGATGAATCTAGATGGGCAAACCCAATATAATCAAAAGAGCCCTTCTGAGAGGGAAGTAACAGGATCAGGGTTGGAGCAGATATGATAACAGAAGCAGAGAGAAAGAGAGAAGACAGACAGATTTAAGATGCTACATTGCTAACCTTGAAGACAGAGGAAGGGGCCAAAAGCCAAGGAATGCAGGCAGCCTCTTGAAGCTGGAAAAGGCAAGCAAAGGATCATCTCTTAAAGCTTCCAGAAGGAACAGAGCCTTACAGACACCTTGATTTTGGACTTCTGACCCCTGGAACTGTAAGATAATACGTCTGTATTGATTTATGCCACGAATTTTGTAGTTATTTGTTACAGCAGCAAAAGAAACAAAAGACAACAACAAAACAACAACAAAAAAAACTGGTACAGGATTTTGGAGCCTACTTTAGCACTGTGCCTGGCACATGTTAAGTTATCACTAAATGGTAGCCAGTAATAGTAGCTACTAATATTTGGACTCTAATGGTTTCTTTGTGGCCAAACACCCAAGCGATGCCTTCATCCCTTCCTTGAAGTCCCAACAAGGGATTTTCTCTCTCCACTTGGTCATGTCCATTGACAGGTGCTCCTATCTCTGAGCAGCCTGTTGTTTGGGGCAGCTGTGAGATGGCTGGAGAGGGTTCATTCTCACGTGGACCTGAAATCTTCCCATCTGGCCTTTGAAGTCTGCCTGGGTCCCTCTGCTCCTGACACCCCTTCAGATAACTGCATACAGGTCTCAGCTAACCCCATGGGCTTCACAGCTAACCCCTGAGTCCGTACAGGGCTTTGGGCAGCTGAACAACATCTTTGGTGCCTCTCAAACTGCAGCTGCTGCCTCTTAGCCCTGGACTTGTGCAGGGGACTGTTTGGACCCACATGCTCAATCCTATCATTTGTCTGTTTCATCTCATATCATTACATTTAGCTTAATATTTGAGCCTATTCTTCAGGCCTTGTTATGCCAACCAATGTATTCCCTACACATCATCTCAAAATTTCAGGATTAACTAAGTCATATATGTCTGCATCACTAATAAAAACATCAGATGGAACCATGGCTGTGGCCATTCACTAGAAATGTACTTTCATACTGATAGTGATTAGCATCTTTGGGTATGTATTACCCAAATACTAGTCTGCAGTTGAAATTATCTTACACACAAATTTATCATGAAATTCCTTGACAAATACCAATCCGAGGTATGCTTTGCGTCTACCATAGCTAACACAATTCCCTGACATAATAATCTAGCAAGCCTATCACAAAACTGGGAACACAGTTTCCTGGTTGTGGCTTGCTCTTAAAGAAGCCACACAGGCTTTTAGAGAATTCTCCATTTTTCATATGCTCACAAATCAGCCTTAAATAATCAACTTAATGAGGGTGAATAGACTATCCCCACTTTTGAAGTCTACATAATCTTTTCTCCTCTTTACTAATAAAAGCTATATTTTCCCATCTCTAGTGTTCCATTTTCTTTCCCACTCTCCATGTTCCTTAAAGATTATCAGCAGAGGCTCTACAGCTCTGGTGGTGAGTTCTCCCTACTCCCTGGGGTGTAATTTGTCCTGGCCAAGAGACTTGAGATCATTTACAGCAGGTTGGAGCTTGTTACAATCTCTTTACTCATCTTGAACTTCAATTTTCTCTTACCACAGTTTTCTATTTCTTTTTAGTCAGTAGATTGTTCTCGGCAAAGAAAAAGGAGGTAAAATCCCGTTTTTTTGCTGCCATTCTAAAAGGCAAATAGCATCACGTTACTTGGTCTACTCTAAACCCAGGAGTGGCTGGTTCCCCTTCACCTCCAACAGGGATTCTCAAACTCCTCTAAAGTGCTTGTTAAAAATGCAAATCCTCCAGAGAATTCCCCTCTCAATTGCTGTATTAGTTAGGGTAACAAACCCAAAATAATAAAACAGCTCAAACACAATAGAATTTTATTTCTTGTTTTCTTGAAACCCCAAAATGGGTGTTCCAGATCACTGGTTGGCCCTCTCCAAACAATCATTCAGCGACCCAGAGCTTCCTGGGTTTTGTTGCCCTGCCGTCTTTAACATGCGGCTTCCAAGATTCCTGTGTTTGCCTGCATCAACATGGAGAGAGGGAAAAGAGCATGGAAAGCATGCAGGGCAGATTTTAATGGGTCAGGTCTGGCAATGGCACATATTACTTCTATTCATATGTCATTGACATGAGTGCACCTAACTAAAAAGGAGACTAGGCAATATAGCCTAACTGCAAAGGACGCTGGGAGATGTAGTCCAACTGCAAAGGATGCTGGGAGATGTAGTCTAGCTCAGGAAGAAGAGAACATGGTTATGGTGAACTATCTGCTGGTGTGGATGTAGGGTTACGCTTAGGAATCAGCCTCCCATGTGATCCTGATGTAGGACCCCACTTTAAGCAACACTGCCCTGTTAAGCCCCAGTGTAGAGTCTCCAAGGCCCCATGTAAAATGGCCTCCTCTTTCTTTTCAAGCCCTGTCTGCACTCTCCACCCTGCTCTAATCGTATGAAGCACCAGCAGCTTCCCCTGCCTGTCCTGTGCTTGGCCATTCTTGTTCTCCCTGCCCTTCCTCCTATTGTTCATTTGGCGAAATCCTGCTCATCCTTAAGGACTCAGCTCAAGTGTAATCTCTTCTGTACAGGCTTCCCCGACCTGCCTGCTCCCAAGTAGCACTGGCAGTGCCCTTCCCAATGTCCCAGTGCTACCTGTACTGAATCTCATTATGGTATTGATCATGGCCTCGTTTATATGTGTCTTCGCATTAGACTGAAGATCCTCGAGGGCAGCGACCTTTTTTTGATTATCTTTCTATCCTTAGCCCTTGGCACTCTGCCTGGTACACAGTGGCACTCAGTAAGAGTTTGCACCACAGAAACCCGCAGTATTAGACATCTTACCACAATCACCAATCAGATCCTTTCTTGATTTTCTGCTCATGTCAAATAAGAAAAGCTGTTTTGTAATCCTGACCATTTTGCTGCCTTCATTAATTATAGCTCATTAGGTGTGTGTAACTCGACACCCTTCTGTCCTTTTTCCAGCTGCACTCAAAGGTGAACTTTCCCACGGTCCCTCTGGTTTCATCAACACCCATTCCCACCTGACTATTTCTCTTCAAGAGCATTGGCAACTACACATTAAGAATTCTATCAACAAGAGTTCTTGAGCCATCTTCCCTTTCGGAATCTCTTGTAATGTCTCCTGATCTCTTGGGGACCTTCAGAAGCCTGAAAACCTGAAACCCAGCGAACACCTCCTACCATGCCCACTCTTCCCCTCCCTGAACGCATGGAATCTAAGACAATTGTTGTAGTAGTCAGCCTCCAAGATGGCTCCCAATGAGCCCACCTGCCGGTATCCACAGCTTTGTGTCCCTTCTCACGTTAAACCTCTGTTGGTCTATGTTGTTTGTCCAAGATTAAGTTATAAAAGACATTACAGCTTCTGTTGGCCTCTCTCTCTCAGATCACTTGCTGCTCAGGGAGAAGCCAGCTACCATGTCTTGAGGCAGCCCTGTAGTGAGACCCACATGGCAAAGAACTGAGGCCTCTAGCCCACAGCCATGTAAGTGAGCTTGGAAGCAAATCCTCCAGTCCCAGTGGAAACTTGAGATAATTGTAGCCCCAGCTAACATCTGACTCCAGCCTCATGGGAAATCCTGAGCCAGAGCCACCGAGCAACGCTGTTCTTGGATTCCTAACCCTCAGGCATTGGGTGAGATAATAAATGTTGCATAAGCTACTAAGGTTTCGGGAAATTACTAATACAATTGGGGGCTTCTCTCTTATTCTAATCTTAACTTCCAGTGTCCTTTAGGTCAGATTTCAGTGGCATGAGTGGTATGACCAAAGGCTGGGGATGCCCAGAGCTTACCAGTGTGAGGCACCTGGTATACGCTTACGTAGTGAAAAGGCACAATACGACATCAGACTTCCATTCTGATTTTGAGACGTGCATCCAGAATGAGCCAGCCACATCCCCCCTCCAGCCAATGAATTGTATCACACTCCCTACTGATGAAAGAACATCTGCTCCTCTCTCTATGTGTCTGCATTAAAATTTTTAGACTCAGGATTCATCAATTCCCACATCCTTTGCTGTAAAGAATATAAGAAAAAAATTTTTAAGAAAATTAAAGGCTTAGAACAGTGTCTGGCACATAGTGCTAAACTAATATCAGCTATTATTGATATTTTCATCATCGGTACATCATTATTTTATATACTGTCACCCCAACTAACATCTCTGTTGCTTTTGAACAATACATACACATCTACTGCCACATGTCAATCTTGACTCCCAGGAAAAACAGTCCTGACTATAATGATGAGTTTATATCTGCAACCCTTTTAAAATCTTAAGTTCATTAATAGGATTTATCTGCAGATCGGTATATAACCATCTCAGATTCCAAATATTGCTCTGACTCTTTCCAAGCCCTAGGTTTTTCTAAACCTGCTATTCTAATGCTAAGTTCTGGTTATTTCTAATGAAATTTTACATTAGCCAAAACTCTCTGGCTAATTTTGAAACTGACCTGAAGCTACACTGAAATTATCAAGGGTTTAGCATTAAGCTAGAAGATACCTACCTGTTGCTTTCTAGGAAAATTCACAACCACCTAAATGAAATATGTCCAATTTGCAACGCTTTTCCTGAATTGGCAAAAAGTAAACCTATAAAGAATTGAATTTTTTTTTTTTAATGAAATCATCCGGTAAATATTTTTCAAAGGTTTAGAAGTAGTAAAAAAAAAAAGTTACCACAAAGATCTGTAGTGTTACACTTTTCCATGATTAGCATTTGTCTCCAAAGTCTAAAGGAGAAAACTTTTACCTCAATAATACTACATTCTTCCATTTACAGCAGGTCTCTGATTTTTTAAAACACTTTCTATTCAAGACATCTTTTTTGACCTGATACAAATGTGCCTTTCTTTATACAATCAGGTAACCTGGTGCATTTGCCCCTTTTCCCCTTAGAGATCCTAATTGTAGAACCCATTCATCTCGTGTGCCTAATGCCTCTAACCCCACGGTCCTCCCTTTGGGTTCTATCTGTTCTATTTCATTCCCAAATGTCTCCTTTTGCCCCATGTTTTAACCTGTAAATTGCTCATGACGTCTTGAAAGTAGGTAGGTCACAAGTCTTAAATAAATAAAAATAAATTAATGTGTTTCTGACCAGTTGTATATGAACGGAATGTCTACTAAATCCGCCACACATTAAATATCAAAGGGGAAATCTTCACTTACGGGCAGCTCATGCATCCTTTTGTAATGTAAACTAGCAAATCCTTCTGTTTTATCATTTTGAATTTTCATATATCATATTTTCTTATATCAAGATGCACCTGGACCAGATGGTGATTTTTATCACAGGCTTAGGCTTTTTTTTTTTTTTTTTTGCAATACGCGGGCCTCTCACCGCTGTGGCCCCGCCCACCACGGAGCACCGGCTCCGGACACGCAGGCCCAGCGGCCACGGCCCACGGGCCCAGCCGCTCCGCGGCACGCAGGATCCCCCCAGACCAGGGCACAAACCCGCGTCCCCTGCACCGGCAGGCGGACTCACAACCACTGCACCACCAGGGAAGCCCCGACTTAGGCTATTTTTACGACCCTTAGTAAATATTCAGAGAGTACCCTGAGTTCAGGCCCTATTGCTTTTCTCTTCCTTGTCACCTCTGATCTCTTGGGGACAGAGCCTCCGGGGCCAATGTGTTGACAGTCATGTTTCCATCGGGCATGACCTCACAAATTCCTCCTTCCAGACACACTGCACATAAAGTGTACGCAGCTTCACAAATTCGAGTAGGGGTAAACATGAAGATAAAATACGGGGACACGTATTCCAAAAGACCCCAAATCGCTGAAACCATTTACTTCACCCTGCAAACCGAGATTTATCTCAGACTCCAAGAGTGCCTGCAGCTTGACTCCCAACACCGCCGTCTTTGGGGAGAATAGTGAACTTGTTCCCTGGAGGATGGGCTGCCTTTCGCTTATGAACATGAAAGGCAGCCTCTAGTTTTGTGGATACAGAAATAAACAATAACTCCTGAGACAGTGTCCTGGGCTTGGCCGTGTTCATGAAACAGCTGATTAAGATGAGATTTGTGGCCAAAGGCTCTGCGTGGTGGTCCCTCTGCCTCCCGCTGTGTTCCCCCCAACAGCCTGTGGGGACTGTGACACTCTCTCAGGCAGCCTGAGTCCAGACAGAGAGCAGAGAGCACAAGGGTCTCTGTCCTAGAGACAGAGCAGAGCAGTCACCTGCCCTGGATGGGCATTGTTCTGCTTCTGGCCCAATCCAGGGCTTCAAAATGACCACACTAATGACATGGTCCTGGCCCCAAGTTCTACTGAAATCTCTGAGGGCGATAAAAGACATTGGCACCAGTGGATTCTGGAGTCAAACAGGGAACCAGCAGGCTGGAACCTCTTTACTCTTAAAAACAGCTTAAAAAATATGCATGCAAAGAACTATGAGGATTCAATCTTCTCTCAAAAGTCTCCTGCGTTTTCCCTTTAGTGAAAACCTGTTTCAGTGATCGAAAGACTCCTCTAACACTCAAATAAAATGTTCCTTTCAACGATCCTCCCAATCATTTGGGTCTTCTTTTTACACTCTCTAATAGAGAAACATTAGGCCCTTCTTAAACGTCGAAAAAGTAAAGTGGAATTTTGGTCACTGTGAACAATTCAACACCCAATAAATATGTATTGAGCAACTATGAAACCCATTCCTTTGACCGCCGTGTTTGAAGAATCACTTTATCAATGGGGAGAGTAGAAACTGCTCTCGTAAATCCCCCGAGCTGGTTTGCTGTCGGTTTGGGAGTCAGAACCATCCAGGAAATTTGCTAGTGGCTCTGTCTAATTAGCACTCCTGCCACCTGCAAACAACTGGTACTAAAAAAAGCTGCTGCATTCCCACCATTGAAAATGCCAAAAAAGACACCACCAGTTTCACTCTGAATCTTAGAATCTAATAGTTCACTGATTTGGGCAAAGAAGGAAAACACATTTTCATTTTCACCCAAAGGAAATGACTATTACCAGCAAGCAGTGTTTCAGAAACTCTCACACTGGGATGGGTCCCCCAGTCCAGGAATCCTACTCCTCTACCCTCCTGGCCCCTGCCTTCCACTCTGGCAGCTCTGGGTTCCCTCTGCCCCCCAGGAAAAACCTCCTCATTCCTCAGGTCCAGTCTGACACCCACCCACCCATCCTGACCAGCCCCACTCTTACAGATCATCCCTATATCCCACAACACTTGGAGTCTTTTCCCTACATCTGAGCACTCAGTTATGCTTCTTGATAACAACTGTTGTTACCTTAGCCTCTGTCAAGAACAAGAACCAAGTACAGTAGTCCCACCTCATCTGCAGGGAATCCGTCCCAAGAGCCCCGGTGGATGCATGAAACCGCAGACAGTACCAAACCCTATAAGCCCTGACTTTTATCCTATACCGATGGGCAGGTAGCGTACACAGTGTGGATACACTGGACAAAGGGATGATTCACATCGCGGGCAGCATGGCATGAGATTTCATCACACTACTCAGAATGGCATGCAATTGAAAACCTATGAATTGTTTCTTTCTAGAATTTTCCATTTAATATTTTCAAACCGGGGTTGACCACAAGTAACTGAAACCACAGATAAGGGGGAGGGGGAAAATCCTGTATTGTATTTGGATGCCTCAGCCCCTTTTGGGGCACAGGGTAAAAATGAGCAGAGTGAGAAGCGCACCTTGTACCTTCCCTATACTCCTGAGAGCACCCAGCACAAGGCTGAGCGTGCGGGAGGTCCTCTGCAAATGGCTGATTGCATGATTAGCATGTGCCTTTGCCACGCATCCACAGAGCAGGGTGGCCACAGTGAAAATACAGCAGCTGTGACTTCTTACTTCCTGCTTTAATCAACACCATGGGGTTGAAATGCAGGACACACAGTAGGTGCTAAATAGATTTTTATGGATTGATTAGCCACTGGAGGGACAGTGACTTATGTAGGATTTATTCATGCTTTTGATGCCAAATGGGGGTGGTTTTGGTGGAGCAGAATGTTAGAAAAACAAAACAGCAAACACAAAACCAGACCAGCAGAGAGGCTGGCTCCTGCTCTATTTATACCCACTTCGCTCCTGGAAACAGATGTCCTCTCAGACCTGAGGGTTTCTGACGAGGCGTCCACTCTTCCAAGTGACCTATGCATTCAGTAAACAAAGAGATGCTTTTCCCTCTTCTACATCAGCCCTCTGTGTCCTAAGACTGATTCCTAGTCCTGACTCCAGGACTGGCTGCTGATAGAGGCAAAATCAGCGTCCACTGTGTCTTCTCCAAGGGAAAAGCACTGGGTTAATGACAAAAGAAACTGCATTTGTGTGTTGAGGATGGTGAAAAGAACAAAGGCTTTGGAACCAAGCGACCAGACTCAAATACCAGCTCTGCCATTTACTGGCTGTGTGATTTCAGGAGGTCACCTACCCTCTCTATGACTCAGCGCTTGGGGCTGCTAACACTAACTCCACAGGTTGCTATGACCATTGACCAGGTATTGTGGGTAGAATACCTGGTACAATGGTTGGCACATTGCAGCCACTGAGTAAATGATCGCTTTGTTGTGATTACTATTTATAAATACAAACAGGGAGGGAAGTCCATCTCAGCCACAGTGGGCACTCCCAGACAGTAATGCTGTGGCTTCCTCTGGTGCCTCTCCAGGTGACGGCGGTAGCCTTTCCAGAACAAAGTCCTTGTCTGATGGACTGCGCAAATAATGGTCTATGCTCTGAGTGGGAAATGCATGTTCTGCAGCATTCCAGTCTACCTCCCTGGGCCTCACAAGTCCACTCCTTCACAACCCATCTGCTTGGAGCAGACACATTAGTCCTGATCTCAGAGCCCAGCTTGGGGCATCCTCGTCAGGACAGGGAGGGCTGGGTTTTGAAGCTCACTCTACAGAGCTTGATCCCGTGCTTCATGGAGAAATCTTTGACCAGGGCTGAAGAAGCTCTCACGTGTAACACCGAACAAACCGCATTTACCACAGAGAGAGATCCATGCTAACCATGGGGCTTATCCCAAATACCACAAAGCAGGGCAGTGAAAAACCCAGGACAGATCCCAGCCACGGGCAAGGTCTACACAGATCTCTTACACAACACAGAGCAGATCCACTGTATGTCACCAAGAGCCTGGGGGAACAGGGGCAGATGACATGAACAACAGCACTTCAGGTGAAATGGAGTTCATGTCTAGACCAGAGCCGACTCTTCCTAAGTCCAAACCCAACAGTTCCTAGCTAGGCGGAGCCCCACGGCAGAGGAAGATCTCAGCTTCAGACTCTGGAAATCCTTATTTGCATTCAGGCTCTGGGGATAAAAGAAGGGTGGGGTGAGGAGGGGGTAGACTAGCCCACTGTGATTTTACTTCACACAGCTTTTCTCATTTTCCTGACAGGCCGGCACCACCCCTGCGTGAGCCGTTATCAAGATCCAACCCTGAAGGCGTTGCAGCACTCTAGAACCAGCACCCCTGGCATCACCCGGCTGGATGCAGATTCAGCACAGTCTCTCTTCTCTGATAATGCCAGCAGGGAAACTGGGAGAATCCTTACACCTTCACCTAGAGATGCAGCTGAGGAAGGATTCCTGGAGTGCGTATTTCCTGCTTTCATTTGAGGATCATTCAAAATCACGTCAGACATTATGAGTGCCTCAGATTGCCAGATTTTAACCTATCCCTTAACCCTGCAAACCTTAGCCACATTTCCATAATGTCTACACCTGTCCTATGTGCCACTGCTCCAGGATGTAGCCTGGTGGATCCCACAATCTCACAGCTGGTGGACCCATGCAGATCATTTCAGAGGACAGCTTCCTACAACATGAATGAACATTGACTCACCTGTGCCTTTGTTCTCTTTGCATTCAGTGCTTGAAGTGTTACCTGCGTCCTTTTTTAAAACCCCAAGTAATCCTTCTTTCTCCTTTCTCCCATCTACATTACCCTTCAATCACTTTTCATATACCACGTTCAGACCGTGGCATTCAAACCACATCTCGCGTTCCTCTTCAGGTTGTTGGAGGAGCTTTTGTGCCCCCACTCCCACTTGTTCCCCCTTCAAGGCACCCTCGATCACCCTTGCTTAAAGACACACCACTTCTCCTGGCTGACCCCACCATCAAGGGGGGATTCCTCGCTGCAGTGCTTTACTCTGTCCTCTCCCCACCGCCAGGCTTCACACACCAAAACTTCATTCGATTTTTTTTCTTTTTTCAGAAAATGCAGTTACTGTAATACCAACGGGTCCTTTCCCTGGTGCTCTCATTCCCTTTCACTGATGGTCCTCCTGCTACTCTCAGTAGATGATTATTATTTATTATTTATCAGCCACCACACACTGCACTCTGCTTCCCACAGGATACTGAAGAAGGCACAATCCTTGCACCGAGTTTACAGCCAAGGAGAGAAGAGGCCTGGATTCAGATATCACAGGAGTAAGCTGAAAGAGATTTACCAACGAACCCTCCCCATGCCCTGGCAGATGGGGGGCGGGGCCTGGCAGAGCCTGCCCCGGGCTGGCTCCGCCCAGTTCAAGCCAAATAGCGAGCAGCTCCCTACCTTTCCACACCCACCTCCCCAATTTCTACCCAGGTCTCGGGCCTCAGCGGCTTCGCCGGGGAGGCGGGGGGGGGGGGGGGGGGGGGGGGGGGGGGGGGGGGTTGAACTGGGCGGAGCCAGCCGGGGGGGGGCGGTGCCAGGCCCGGCGGGGCGGGGGGGGGGGGGGGGGGGAGGGTTGTTGAAGCCCAGAGATGGGGGATGGGGGAAAAAGATATATTTCCTCTGAAATTCAAAACCAAATGAGGGGGAGGTAGGGGTGGAGGGAGAGGGCAGGGAATAAAAGCCAGATCTAGATCTACCAAAGAAGGGAAGACTGGTGCTGAAATGAAATGTTCTGGCACAATGGAAAGCCCGCACTGGGGCTGCCACGGGCTTCCAGCCAAACCTTTCCTATCAAGGTTGAAGTTAGGGTCTGTGTAGACAGCGTGTGGAGACGGGGAAGTGGTGGAACTAAGAAAGTCAGTGTAGACAGGGTGGGAGTCAGTGTAGACATGGAAGGCTGGGGTGGCCTGAGTAGGGGCTGTCTATAAACAGAGAGGTCCTGTGGATTCAAGAGGGTCAGTGTAGACAGGAAAGTCCGTGTACACCGAGGAGAGTCGAGGGTCGGTGGCCAGGATTTACAGGGCTAGCCGTGGTTCTTCAGAGATTTGGACAATTCCTGCTCCTTACCGTGGCTGGAGTGTCATAGGGAGGGCGGAAGCTGAAAGACGATTGGAATTTTCGTTCTCAAACTTTTCCGCCAGTTTCCTCAGGTGTTGAGAGAGGACGGCGAGCTCGCCTCGGTCCCGTCAGCCAACCCTGGGCGGGCGGGGCCGGGAGGCCGGGTCCCAGGAGCCGGGGCCACGCGCCGTGCATCTGCCGGGCGCGGCCGCCGAGCGGGCCGAGCCGGGAGCCACCGCAGGGGGGCGGGGACGGCGTACGGACGGACGGACACACCCGCGAGCACTCCTCCCGGGCCCGGCGCGCGACTGCTAGGTATCCCTCGAGCCCCGGGAGCAACGCCGGGCGCCCGGCCGGGGGCGCCCCGCCTCCCCCACCCTCCGCCCCCGCCCACTCGGGCGCCCGTGATTGGCTCCGCCCGCCCCTGGCTGCACGCCGCAGCCCGCCTCCCTCGCAGCTAAAGCAGACGGTACCCGGAGCGGAGCGAGCCAGAAGGGAGCATGGTCCCTGCGCCGCGGCCGCGCCAGCCCCCGCGCAGCCGCCGTCCCCGCCGCCGCGGATCTAGCTGCAGCTCCAGCCCCAGCCCCGGCTCCGCAGGGCCCGCCCGCAGTCCCGGCGGCCGCCGCGCCTGAGTGCAGCCCCCGCCCGAAGCCCGAGCCCCGAGCCCGGAGCCAACCCTAGCCCCGCGGCCGCCGCGGCTGCGGGGAGAGTGGGGGGGCGATGCTGCCGGAGCCGCCGCCGCCGCCGCCGCCTCGGTGAGAGCCGCGCCGCGCCGCGCGTAGCCGCACAGGCTGACAGGCAGAAGGACTGACTTCCCTCTCTCGGGCATCTTTCCTGGGCTGCCGGGAGGCGGCGGCGGAGGAGGAGGAGAAGGAAAAGGGGGAGAAGGCGGAGAGCAGGAACGCGAGGAGGTGGACCTGGATCCGTTTCTCCCGGCCAGGACCCGAGCGGCCCCAGCTACAGCTACCCGCAGACGCCGTCCCCTATCCATCAGCCCTCCTGCTCCCACTCGCGACCCCAGGCTCTCTGCGCGTCGGACCGGGGCCAGAGCCGCGCGGCCGGAGGTAAGAGCCAGGCTAGGGCGCCAAGGATGCGGCGCCAGGGACCCAGGGTCCTGGAGGCTGCGTGGGGCCGGGCCGGGCTCGGGAGCGGGGCCCGAGTACCCAGAACGCTGGGCTCGGCTCCCGCGGCGGCGGCGGCGGCAGGAGCCTCCCGCGTCTGGACTCGCAAGGCTGCAGGAGCCCTTGCGCCTGCGCTGCTCCAGGGGGGAAAAAAGGCGGCGGGGGGGGAAACTTCCTGCCCCCGGGTGTGTATGCACAGGGGCTGCCCGAGGCCAATGTCGCTGTGGTAGGGGGCGCTGGAAGCGAGTGTGACCCCCCCCCCAGCCGAGGCAGCTCTTCGGCTGGGCCCGACAGCATGCGTCCCTCTCCAAGCCAGCTCCCCTGAGCGGCCCAGGGCCCGAGCCGGGCTGGGGGCCAGGAAGAGGCAGCGGAGGGCTGGACCCTGGGGGCGGCCACGCGTCTGGCCTTTGGGGAGGTGCGCGCCTCTGTGCAGCGGGGAGCCAGGTTGGAGTTTCTGATCCCTCCCGTCCAACGACCCGCATTTGGGGACCTGGTCTCTTCACTCAATCCCAAGTAACTTTCGAGGTAGAAGAGCGAGAAAACCACAGGGAGGAAGCCCATACAGACCTTGTTGTGACCCGCCTTCCCTTAACGCCTTGTGGGTGCCAGCGTGTTTTGGGGGGGGCGCGGAAAGGAGAGCGTACGGGGCTGGTGAAGCGGCTAGGATGTGTGTTGGGTGGGGAGGGGTTGTTTATGTGCGGGATAGTGTGGACGGGGAGATGTGTAATGTGGGAGTGTGGACGCGCGCCCAGACTGCCGCGGGAGGTGCCAGG
Organism: Monodon monoceros; assembly: GCF_005190385.1. Classification (NCBI taxonomy): domain Eukaryota; kingdom Metazoa; phylum Chordata; class Mammalia; order Artiodactyla; family Monodontidae; genus Monodon; species Monodon monoceros. The sequence continues at coordinate 70,481,177 of NW_021703775.1, read as the reverse complement.
TGGCAGAGGGCTCACGTCCGGGTCTCTGTGGCCTGGAGCGAGCCGAGAGCGCGAGGGTTATATGCGGTCGCGGCGCGGTTGCGGACGCTGGGCAGTGCGGGCTCTGGGCCCCGAGGGAGGGGAGAGCTCGCCCGGGGTCGGGAGAGCAGAGTCGAGAGCCCGGATAGGTCCGAGGCAGCTCCCGGGCAGGTCGGGTCTGCGTTGGCTGGGGAAGGCGGAGACGCGCTGGCTGCCTGCAGCCAACGGTGATGGGGCCAAAGCGCGAGTCTCGGATGCCTGGGTCCGCTAGCTGAGAAGCCAGTTGTCGTTCCTGAGCTCTGGAACCCAATGGTAGACACGGTCAGTTGGTGGGTCCCCCCGCGGGTCCCTAGGGAGCCGCCGCCTTTGCCATCCCTGCCGCTCTGCAAACGCTCTCCTCTCTCTCTACGGTGCTTGCGCCGCGGCGCGCCCGGGGCGAATCGTGGGCGCAGGTATTTATGCAGCATTAGACGAGACCTCGGCGCTGGAGGGACGGGACCGCTGAGGACGCCGATCTGCTGCTGCCCGCGAAACTTCCACTTCGTCAGCTCAGGGAAAGTCAGGCTCCACTGCTGCAGGCTCCAGCCTCTCACTAGCCGAGCTATGCTGGGATTCGGACTCCTCTTGCAGTGACAGATCTGTCCTGGTTACAGCTGTATTTACCCTAATTTCAGTCGCTTTAAAGTCATCTGTCTACTCACTACAGAGTACCTTTTCTTGCCATGCGGTCTTATCTCCAACTCAGCCCTGGGAGGGCAGATTTAAGGAATTATTTCGGTTTAGGATGAATGACAGCAGATTTAATTAGCCCACCTCATTCGTGATGTTTTTAAAAATTACAATGGAGAGTGCAGAGCTACTTTTTTCACTTTTTGGAGGGGAGGGCATGATGAACAACTTTATCGATTGTTCATCCCGACTCTTGGCCAAAACGTCGGATAATTCACAGGTGAATACTTTAAAGGCTGGTTGGCATGCATGTATTTGAGTAGTCACATATTCTAGGCATTTATACTAGTATGGAGCTGTGTGCCACTGGTGAATACAGTCTCCGTCCGGTACATTGTTCTGAGTGCACTTGGTTTATCATCCTGCTATAAATCAGGGAATTACTAGCATATGTGCCCTTAAACTCTATATGAATTTAATGGCATTTAAATTGGTTTATGGGCTGATGTATTTAACCAATTTTAATAACTTTTCTGCACAAACATCTTATAAACCGTATTTGTCCGTGATTAAGAAAAACATTTTTTTCTGTTCAGTCTCTCCATTTCTAGCACAGTTAACAGAAATTTATAGGTCTCCAACTTTCATTTGCAAGCAACAATCCAAACGAAATACCTAGAGTTGTACTGAAATAAAATATCCTATGGTAGCCATGGTAACAAATAGATTAAGGGTTACTGGTTTTCATGTGTATGTGAAGGAAGTGAGGAATCTAGGTTGTGTCTCTTTAATTATGCTTCTAATGAGTGGTGGTCATACTTCAAGTACTCAATGCGGGAGATAAACAAGACTGAGAATTCAGTTTTGTGAGAGGTTTATTGGAACAAAGACTAGTAGAGCCCAAGAGAATGACTTCTGCTAACTGCAGCTCCTCATATCCAAAAAGCAAATGATAAAACCTTTTTTGTTTTTCAAGTAGATGAGAATTGAGTTAGTCCCTTGAAGAATAGAAAATTTATTTTCTAAAAGAAAAGGAACCTTTAAATCCAGCCCGTGTTTTCTAGGAATAAACATGTTAGAAGTGTGGATGTTGGTGTGGATTGTCACAGTTGTTATCAACACCTGTCAATCTAAGTGAGGCATATCATTAGTGTATTCAGATCTTGCCTATTTCAATATTCATGCATTTCCATGGTGATCCGTTCCATTTTTGTTTACTTAGTCAACCTTATAAATCTTTGGCATCAATTTCCGTTGTACCGTCTTTTTTTCTTTCATTTATCAATTGATTTGACTGCAAATCATTCCCAGTTTAAAGCATTTTCTTTTTTTTTCTCTCTATCTGCTAGTTCCCAAAAGTTTACACTATTCCTGGTTGCACACAGATATAAAAGGGTTAAATTTTTTTAATCGACTCAAATAACACCACTGATGCTAATGTGGTTTTTTAGCATCTCATTTGATATGTGTGTGTGCATGGGGTTTTTTTGTTTGTTTTTCTTTCTTCCAGCAGGCTTACCCTAAAGCTTTCTCACTTTATGGCCTGGAGATGTCAATCCCACCCAGCAGAATTGACTAAAGGTTTCCCTCTCTCCCTTCCTTCTTTCCTTCCCTCCTTCCTTCTTTCCTTCTCTCCTTCCTTCCTTCCTTCCTTCCTTCCTTTTTTCCCCTCCTACCCTGTTATGGTTCAAGGATTCTTTATGTCTTCAGCTGTATCTGGCTTAAACAGACTTCTGGACTTTGTGTGCTGGAACAAGCCTGTCCTCCTAGGATCTTTTCTCATCCAGTAGTAGCCAAAGACAGAAGGTTCTGGAGCATCTGAGGCTTTTTCTGAATACGATATACGTTTAGTCACAGCATATAGTGTCTCTGGGATCATTGTAACATTGTTAAGTTCACTGAACAGGAAGCTTTGCTTAAATGCGAGTGGTGATTTTGCTCACCCGCTTTCAACTTTGCTTTCTAATGATGCAGTCCTATGCTAATCACACCCTGTATATTTCAGAAATATCAAGGCAAGCATTAACACGCTACTGACTTATTAGGATCAGGCAAAATAATTGGAGCACTTAAGTTCAAAGTCAGATGGAGAAACTGAATTATAACCAATCTTGTGATTCTGTAATCGGTCAGCTAAGTGCTTACTTGGGGGTAGGGGGAGGAATAAACACCATGAATAAGAAATCCAGCCTTTGGTTGTGGTGGGTGAGGCTAAACCAAAGCAGAAACCACGTAGGATGACTGGAGAATAAGAGATCTCTTTGCAGGGAATTCCCTGGTGGTCCAGTGGTTAGGACTCAGTGTTGTCACTGCCAGGGCCCGGGGTTCAATCCCTGGTGGGGGAATTAAGGTCCCGCAAGTGGCGCGGCAAAAAAATGAAAGAAAGAAAGAAAAGAAATCTCTTTGCAGACAGATAAATCACATGTAAACCCAAATGTTTAGAAACTGGAAGAATGTAGTTTATGCAGAAGATGGTCGTTTGTTATTACTCAGGAAATCGGGATTCATCTCCTAACACGCTAAAAAAAAATAGTCTGAATAATTTTGGTTAAGAAGGAAAAGTGTGTCAGAATTTTTTACCTGCCTGCTGAGATCAAGATCACTCTGAAAGCAAACTCTGGTTCTTCCTACAACAGCTACCCGCTTACTTTCCTGAAGTCCTAGGTCGGAAAGGTAGCCTCTGCTCTCTTTAAGGAAATCACTTGAAAAAAGGGAAATTGAAACTGCAAAAAAAAAAAAAAAAAAAAAAAAAAAAAAGATGAGGTAGGTTGATCATTGAAAATAGCAACACAGTTATTTGTGAAATAAACTTTATTGTCTTGGGGGATCTCCGCCTTTAGGGAGGGAAAGGGAAGATTTCTCATTTTTATGAGAGAGGATAGCTGCATGAAATTCACATGGTCCGGACTCCTGACTCTGCAGCAGGTGGGGATGATTCAGAAACTAGAACAGGGACGGTTGAGCATTGTGAAAGTGATCTGGTTTGGGCCAAGAGGTCAGCTCCCCAAACATTTGATGGCTGTCATTGGCCCCACAGGTGTCAATGTTTTGTAATTATTTTCTAGAGCTTTGAAATTTTTAAATCATTGACTCTTTTAAGGATATATGCGTGTGTTATGTATATACATCCACATACATATATACAAATACGTTATACATAAAATATGTCTCTATACACACATATATACAGATATGTATTCTGCTACTTTATTTTTTTTAATTGTGGTAAAAAGAAACACGTAACATAAAATGTATCATCTTTACCATTTTTAAGTGTACAGTTGAGGAGTGCTGATATTTATATTGATGTGCAGTGGATATCCAGAACTTTCTCATCATGCAAAACTGAAGCTCTATGCCGGTTAAGCAGCAGCTGCCCGTTTCCGCCTTCCCCATCCCCTGGCAACCACCATTCTACTTTCTGTTTCTATACATTTGACTACTTTACATATCTCATGTAAGGGGAAATCTTACAGTCCATGTCTATGAACATGGGTGTGCAGATATCTCTTCAAGATCCAGCTTTCAATTCTTTTCCATATATACCCAGAAGAGGGATTGCTGGATTCTCCCACTTTTTACATGGATATGTTACACTGATCCTCTGTTTAAGAGACATGGTGAAAATGTATTCAACAGAATACAGTCAGAGGAAGAATGCAGTAGATGTGACTGACATTTGTTCTTCCTTTTCTGTGGGTACATTTCCTCACAAGTCTCTCCAATCGCTTATGTTTTGCGTTTAGGGCTTGCCTGAGTTGCAGCGATATGGCACAGTGGGTAAAGGCATGGGTTTAGTGTCATAGTTGAAGTCCAGTGCCTGGTGCCTACTAGCTGTGTGACCTTGGAAAGATCCTTAATCTCAGTATGCCTCCATTTTCTTTTATGAAAATGGAAGGAATAATCGTGGTCAAGATAACTCCGGTAAAACCTGCATCACAGTGTCTGTCTGGCCTAGAGAAATGCTCTAGAAAGGAGAACTTTGGTCAAGTGGTTGTGATAGAAAAGGCAGCAGCAACCCCTGGAGATCTCAGAAACCATAGACACCTATTCTGTTAAATTTGATCATACAGGTTTTCATAATATGCCAGGGTGTATATAAATACATTGTATTCTGTGAGTCTCATTAGCAGGACATATTCTGAAATGAGATTTGCATCACAATTACAAAAGTTAAAAATATCCTTGAGTGGATTTGATATATGAACTTTTAATTCCATTGTTAGTATCATAATTTTAGAGTTGATGTGGATATTAGAGGTCAGCTAATCTATTATTCAATCACCAAACTGTATCAAGCCCCAATAATATAATAATAATAGCTTCCAGTTATGGCTGACCACTATATTTTAGTGCTTTACATACATTACCTCTAATCCTCATATCAACGCTGAGAGGTAGGGATTATCCACATTTTGCAAATGAAGATGAGGCTCAGAAACATAATCAACTGGCCCAAGGCCATGAATTGTACATCTGGGTTTGAACCCACATCCGTCAACTACCAGTCTGTCTTGTCTTTTCGGTGTGTGTATGGTGGGGCGGGTGTGAGACTCCAGACTGGGTCTCGATGCATTTGCACCACTACACGCTGCCCGCTATGCACCAGGTACCGCGCTGTCTGTGCTAATTAACATTTTAAGTAAAATAATTCTACTAGAGGGAATGTGAACTTTAATAAGAATATTGACCAGGTCCAACGTTCACAGTACTTTGGGATTTGCTTACCTGCTTGCATTTCCTCTGTCTCCTGGAACGCTAAGGAGAAAAACTTTCAGATGTTTGAATGGCAGCTGTTTCCACATTGAGCCAGTGTAATAACTAAATATCGAAGTAAGGAGTAGAAACAATGTAGAGAGGATTAAGGATACATCCAGGACCGCTGAAGACTGATCTGGGTGTGTTTACTTTTCAATCCCAGTGCCTAACACAGTGCCTGGCACAAAACTTGATAGTAAAACTATTTGCCTGGATAAATTTATGCCCAGAGACGGTGTCAGGTAATAGACATCAAAGGCTACTTTTTGGAGTTCCTTTTCACTCAGCTGTGTAGCTGTATCTTCGTGGTTTTTCATTGTGTGGAATTTTAGATGCTATATTTGGGCATACATCTATTAAATATGCTTGTTGATGAATTCTAACTAATCTAAATGGAATCTTTTAGGATTTATGACTTGAGACTTGAAGACTAATTTTCTTGGAGCTTCTTCATTCCAGTGATAACTCGAATCTATTTGGCACTTGTGAGAGTCGACGCAAAGTCCGTCCTAGTCCGTCCTTCATATTACACTTACTCGTGAGGTGTTGTCCCCACTTAGATTTTTTAATTTGTGGCATTTCATAAAAGCATTGTTTTAATGGAAAATAAAATACCTTGCAATCATGGAGACCACTATGAAAGGGCAATAACACTGTATTTTCCAAATTCTGTCCTATTTGAATTCTTTGGTGCAGGGGTGGGGGCGGGTTGGTTGGTTGCTTTTGGAGATGGATGAGAGGATGCGAACAGAACCTGGGGCGGACACCACAAAGATGTGTTTGCTCCCTGTTTTAACTCTTCTAACCCTCAGTCAGGCAAGGAATGACTTCTCCAGTTTGAGATTCACTGGGAGAAAGGCATGGCTACAGTGCCTTTGATTGAACTTGTAACTGAGTGATCCCACAGGAAATGATGCTGGGTGAGGGTGAGGTTCCGCCCCACCACCTCCCGCTTCCTTACTCCTGGGCTTGTCTCTCCCCTCAAGGTAAAATCAGGCAGGAGGAGGCTTTCTGTTTCTTCAGGCCTCCCTGCAAAGCTCTTAGAAGCAGGGTCAGTGGTGGGGACGATGAAGCACGAACAGACAAGAGGACTCTCTGTCTTGTGAAAAGCAAAAGGTTAGGCCAAATTAGAGACGTGACAGCTGCCAGATCGTCCCTGTTTTCCTTTTGGATATTTAGCAACATTGAGAAGTAGTGGGGAAAGGTGAAACGTGCATTTAAAAAAACAAACCAAAAACTTACCTTTCTCTTTTATCTTCTCGTTTCAAATTTCCAGCTTTAAGCATTTGCTTTCGGATCAAAACTGCAGCTGAGCTTAGCCTCCTAAGGAACTTTAATGATATATTCGTCTCCTGGAGCTTCTAAACGAGTATAGACTCAGTAACTGTTTACTGAGCAGGTACAATGGAGAGAACGGTTCCTTTCATGCAGCATCTCTTTTGTTGCTCACCTTGTGACGTGGGTGGCATTATTCCCATTTTGCAGATGAGTTCTAGAGAGACAGAGCATTTGCCTGAGGTCAGATCAACAAACACGGGTGGCTGGATGGGTTAAAGGAATGCACAGGCCTGGCCTCCAGACGACTGCCAACCTCTAAAGAAGGGAGAGAGCCAGTATTCCCTTTCATACAGAATATAAATTGCTTATTTAAATAACAATATATACACACTTAGCCACATTGCTCACTGATTACCACAGTTGACGTAATAAGTTGAGGTCCAGCTAATTTTATTTTAAGGCTTGAAATAAACCTGAAAGTGAGACCCGTCAACATGATTTCAAATTCCTTCACACTTAAACTCACTGCCATCATCGTTTGTAAACTGAACAAAAGTTCGATTCTGAGTTTATCTTGAAGGCTTAGGTCTAACTGACTATTTATCCTTGTGGTCAGAAGGCTTCTTAGGGTGCCCTGACTTACATGGATGAGAATCAAATCCTCGAGGATTGAATGGCTTCCTGTTTACAGTGCTTAGAACAACACCAGGCATATCATACCTGCTGTCTCTGTGTATGGGTGGGTTGCTTTCTGCTCCAAATCATGTGAACAAGTGGTTATTTCTGGATTCATTTTGGGAATCACGACCTCCTTGAAGGCAGGGACCAGCTTTGTCTTTTGGCCTTGGACTTTACACATGTTGGGTACTCACTGTTCAGATGCCCTGAGATGTGGCCTCGACCATGAGCTCCCAGCCAACTCAGAAGCCCATGGCATGTGGAGAGCAGGCGGAAGAAGATCAATGAGGATCTAGTCCAGCAGTTTCCTGTGAAGTTCTGAAAGACAGACCACAGGGGAAGAACCTGATCCTGAATGCTACCACAGGCATCCACGCAGTTCCACCCGGGCACCTAGGTTGGGCACTGCTGCTGCTGGCCAGGCTATCCAGGCCAGTAGAAAATGATGCCACTCTAGCCCTGGTCCTCATGCTGCCAGACCTCAAATCAGTTACCAGCCTGAGACAAGATAAAACGGGAGTAAGCATTTAGAAACTTCTCTTGCATTTGCCACTGCCTTGACAGCCAAGAGCATGATCCTTGGGCTTCTCTCATTGAAGGTGTGGACCAGTCTGGGGCCACGTCACACTCCCGTGTGCGTTGCCGAGAGAGCAGTATGTGGTGTGAGCTGTGGTCTAGTCGTGCATGCTAAGACCACATTTCAGTTCTTAACAGATTGGAGATACAAATAAAACCCCCAAACCTGGTCTTTCACCACAGATAGGGGTACAGGGCAGCGTGGGAGCCTAGATGCAGTTGTCTTGCCAAAGCACGTGCAGTGATTTTCTAAAGCTCTGATCTAGAATCCCTCATCAGTGAGGCCAACCTTGCCACCTTTGGGACAACAAGCAGACTGAATTTTGGCCAGTCCATCAGTGCTCACTGTAGCGGGGGGAGCTGCCTGATCTGTTCTGTCCAGAAAATGATGACCATGTTGGGTGGGCTGTGAAGAGGGGCGTCTGCTCTGTGTTTATGTGCATCCCCAGTCGTTTCCCTGATGCTGAGTGAGAGCTTCAGGGTCTTAGCTCAGGAACCTCGTACCCACATTCGTATGAGGCCATTTTGTTGCAATTCTGCACTGTTTTGACTTCTTGAGCCATGCATAGGTTTTTTCTGCCGTTGAATTAGCTTATTTGTTTGGGGTAGGCTGTTTTGCCATTGAACTAGCCTGTTTGCTTGATCTGAAGAACTATAAGATGACCATAGTCTGATTCTGGCTTTCCAAACCAAAAGCCAGGGCCACCGAATTTGGGAAGTGTCAGTGCCGCATTTGGAAGCCGGATTAGTGAGACCCGGAGGCCGCGTGCAGCAAGTGTGGCGGATCTTGCTAGCGAAGAGCCTGCTGTAAGTGGAGTGCTGTAATCTATTCGTTTCATGCTGTTCCAACCAGCTTTAATCATCGAAACTTGAATAATATTCAAACTGTGAAAGGAACCTTTTTCTTGCTGAAACCTAGGGGTGCCAAGTAGAAGCTCTGAAGCTTCTCAATCTACTGATCTATGGCAACACATTGCAGGGGAAAAAAAAAAAGAGGAGTACCTGGGTTGCTTCACGCCCTGTGGGAAAACTGCCTTTTTCCACAATTAAATAGCACTAAGATCTAAAATTTCCTCCTTTGCCCCCAAGGAGAAGAATGATTTTCATGGAAACCATGCTTCATGGAAGTCACTTTTTTTCCTCTCCATGAACTCACCACCTCTCTTGTAACTGAAGGGACATTTTTCTTCACTGGCCCCAGGTCTCCAACAGGGTCTGCCCTGGCACCCCTGGGGGAGAGGTCTGACAGTGTAGAAGCCCACAGGGCTTTCTGGAGGGAGGGGATGTGTGTTGTGTGACCTGGAAGACACCAGCGACTGGGGACTGGGACGTGAGGGGAAGGTCACAGGCAGCAGTGGGGAGACTAATAGGAAAGCAGCTCGGGCTAAGGTAAAGCCACACAAACAATTATCCTGTGGCAAGGGCTCCAGCCCTGCATTTCCAGATGGGCTGTGGTGACAGCCCCTGCCTCTCCCATGCTCTCTCCCTCACATCCCCCAGTGAAAAGGGCATTCCAGAGCCACCACCCTGCTCAGGTTCCCACCTAGGAATTTAAAATTTCTCTCCCAGATTCTACAGAAAGCACAAAAAGCCCTCTTTGTTGGTGAGGACTCCTACGGAGGTCACAGAGGTGGGGTGGGTACTCACTGAACTGTGAAGTCACAATTCGAGAGCTGTAACTGTCAGCTGTTTTTATTCCAGGTATGCCTCCCAGAACATCTGGTCTTCAGAAACATTTTTTTGATATCTGGACTAGACACCAAGGCCAGGTATAATCTCCTTGGTCCTAGGGAAAGGGTCAGGCAGTTGCCTGTCTGACTCTTGGCTCCTGTGCTCTGTGTGACCAAGGGACCATTGGGGGTAGGGACAGGGACATGAGATTGACATCTAGGGACTGAGCATGTGACGGTGGGAAGGGCGAGACTGGGTTCTCAGTCCTGCACAAAGTTACAGGTAAAACTTATTTACTTTCAACTCAACAACAAACAAACGAACAGCTCGATGTGAAAAATGGGCAAAGGACTTGAACGGACATTTCTCCAAAGAAGATATACCAATCACCGAGAAGCACATGAAAAGATGCTCAACACCACTAATCATTAGGAAAATGCAAATCAAAACCATGATGAGATATCATTTCACACCCATTAGGATGACTATTATTTTTTAAAAATAGAAAATAAAAAGTGTTGGTGAGGATGTGGATAAAGTGGAACCCTTATGTGCTGCTCATAGCAATATAAAATGGTGTGATCACTAAGGAAAACAGTATAGAGATTCCTCAAAAAATTAAATGTACCATTATCATCCAATCCTGTAATTCTGCTTCTGGGTATATACCCAAAAGAAGTGAAAGCAAGGACTCAAATAGATATTTACACACCCATGTTCATAGCAGCATTATTCACAATAGCCAAAAGGTGGAAGCAACCCAAGTGTTCATCAATGGGTGAATGGGTATGTAAAATGTGATATAGTCATACACTGGAATATTACTCAGCCTTACAAAGAGGAAGGAAATTCTGACACATGCTACAGCATGGATGAACCTTGAAGGCATTATGCCAAGTGAAATAAACCAGTCATAAAAAGACAAATATTGTATGATTCCACATCTGTGAGGCACCTAGAGTTGTCAAATTCACAGAGACAGAACATAGCATGGTGGTTGCCAAGGGCTGGGGGAGAGGGGAATTAAAACTGTACCCACTAAACAACCCACTGTTGTTTAGTGGGCACAGTTTTAATTTGGGAAGATGAAAAAGTTCTGGAAATGGATGGTGGTAATGTTTGCACAACAGTGCGACTAGATTTAATGCTGCTGAACTGTGCACTTAACTGGTTAAAATGGTAAAATTTATGTTATATATTTTTACCACAATAAAAAAAAAAGACTTCTAAACATATTCCAAACTGGCTCTCCTAATAAATTCTTTAAACAATTTGCTTAGGGGGAAAAAAGGCATTTATTTCAACAGTTCATCAATTTGAGCACCTGCTGTGTACCTTGCCCTTCGCTGGGCATTGTATGTATGTATGTGTTTTATTTGAGGTATAATAGTTGAAGCAATACAATAAAGTCCACAGATCTAAAGTGTTCAGTTCACTGAGTTTCGATAACTGTATATACCTGTGTAGCCACCATCCAAAACAAGATGTAAAACGTTTTCGTCACCCCAGAAAGTTCCCACATGCCGCCTCCAAGCAATCCCCCGTCTTCTCCTGACCATTTTCTGATGTCTGTCATCAGAGATGAGCTTTGCCTGCTGTGTGACTTTGTATGAACCGAAGCATGTGGTGTGTACTCTGGTGCCCTCTGGCTTCACTCAGCCTACCCCGGGCAACACTTATCCATCTTGACACTTACCCCAGTAGTTCGTTCCTTATTGCTAAGTAGCGTTCCGTGGTGTGTACCAGAGTTGGTGTGTCCACTCTCCTGTGGATGGACATTGAGTGTTGCAGTGTTTGGGGAGAGTTGGCAGCGAGTGAGGAATGTTAGCTGGCCAACTGGGAGTGTCCCCACAGATTGGCGTTGTAATATAAGCTCTCCGTGCAGGGGGGTTCCCTACAAGACTGGCAGCTTACCCGGAGTTGAACAGTCTCCAGGTCCTGGCATTTGGGTGATTTACACTAAAAGTATGGCACCCGCTAGGCCAGATGCTCATGTTGCTACTGGACAGATTTCTCCCTTGAAGGTGCATCACACAGGAACCTGAGTCTCTTATCGGGAGGCTGCTTGGTGACTCTGCCCTGGGGACAGGAAGTTGGTGGATGGTCTTAAAGGTCAGTGTCCTTGAGCACCTCCCCAGCTCAGTCGGCCACCTGCAGAACTGACTGGATCCCACGGGGTAGGGGTAGGGGGTAGGGACTAGGGTGACCGCTCCCCAGCTCGGCCCCTTCCTCTCTGGTTTGCAGCCTCAGAGCTGGTTGACACGTTCTTTCTGCAGCCGAGTGAATGCCTTTAGTCTGAGACTGTAGCGCAAGAGCTATTCTTGCAAGAGCTGTCCTTCCAGTGACCTTGCCCTCTCTGTTGTGACCCATTCTCCAGTGAGTCTGCTGTCTGACTCTGAGATCAGCGTCCCCCACTTCCACATTTCTGGGCAGCATCTCAGCTCCTGAAGTAGCAGTGAGGCCTTGTGCCCACGAGCCATGGCCTTTGCTGCCAGGGAGGTCAGGCCTCAGCATCCTAGCAGGGCCGCCTAGAAATGGCGAAATCCTAGGCAGTTTACCTCATCTCTTGGAACATAGCCACCTCATATAATGACACTAATAATAGCTTTGCTGCCCTATGTACTGCCCGTAACAGGACTGTAAGGTGGGGGGCGAGGTAATTCTCGCCTTCCAGGAATGCACACAAGGTACATCTGCGTGAAAGCTGAGTTCACTTGTCTCCCCTGGGTCCACATTCCTGGGCCATGCATCATCGCATGACTTGGAGAGTGCGGGGTGCTAACTGGAACTGTTGCCTCCAGTGGAGAGCTGTGGGAACACGGGCTGATGAGGGTGTGGTGGTCGCTGGGAAGCCCCCTGGAGCAGGGCAGTGGGAGGACCTCCCAGGGCAGGTGTGCTGGTGATGGTCGCCCTCCCTCCATTCGGGTGCCTCCCTTTGCACACCCCGGACCCCCGTCCCCAGCCCACCAGCTCACAAGCTCAATACAGCTAACAAATCTACTCTCCCCTGTGAGAGGTAAGCTGGGAAGGCCAGCTTGGGTTTGCACTGTGATTTCTAAAGGATGCATTGCTCTGAATTCAGCTCTGAGAAGTGTTGGTGGCACAGCTGGGAGTCGTGTGAGCCCCACGACTGTGTGGTCGGCTCCCTGGCCAGAGCCCATGGTGCTGATGCTCCTGGGACAGGGGAGTGGGGCGTGGAGCCCATCTCAGCAAGCCAGGACCTGATGAGTCGTGCCCACCCACCCGTGGGCACAGGGAACTGAGCCCCTGATGTGGCTGGAGAGGAGGAAGGTGCACTGGGGACAGAGGGACTGTCAGCTGGCCGAGGAGCCGCTCTGGCCAGGCTGAGGCCACACTTGGATCCCCCCTCCCCTGTTACATCTCTAGAAGGCTTATCCATCTCTCTGCCCAGTTCAGACCCTGCGCATCCTTCATGGCTTCCTCTGGGATGAGCCCGTGACCCAGGTTCTCCAGGTAAACGCTTCTTAGGGGTCCCCAGCTGACCGTGTGCTCCTGGAGGATTGATCACCTCACCTTGCGTTTATATTCCTTTGTTGATTTTCCTCTAAGAGCCTAGGCCAGTGGTGGGCACATGTCACAGTTTGATTGAGTGAGCCCCAGAGCAGGGGAATGCCATCTAAGACGTGCCAGTGAGAGGCAGAGCTGGGACCGGAACCCCAAATCCTAGAACATGGAAACAGCATCCCGAGTGTGCAAGGAGGGGTGGGAGCGGCGGGTCTGGGTGAGGCATCCTCTCCTGTGAATCCTGTGCTGTTTCAAGCCGTTCTGGGTGAAAGAGTGCAAACGCCGGGGAATTTTCTCTCTCTGCCTTGGTTATTGTCACATGCAAGCAGGGATGATTTCCTAAAATGTGTGACTAGATAAGGGATCCCTTCACCAGGATGTGAAATGACTGTGCATTCAAATCTGAGCCACGAAAGATGATCTTTGCTCCATTTTTCCTGCGCACCACACACGAATCTTCCCAGGACACTAACCCGTGTGCTCATCTGGAGGCCTCGGGGCTTGGGGTCACTGGTGAAAGTGCAGCCTGGAATGGCTCCTGGGTGTTGCCCGTGCGCACCCCCCACTCTACTGTCTTCTCCCCCGATCCGGGTTTGTCCCATCTGCCCAGTGATGCACTGACACAGCCTGGTTTGTCTCAGGGGAAAATCTGTCCTCAGAGTACGTGTTTGGGTACTGGGGTGGAGTTGGCAAAGAGGTGGCATGAAGAGCATTCCTTGCCTTTCTTCTGATCAGGAGACTACAAGGAAAAATACAAAACACTTCTTTGAGCATTGAGAGCAAAATATTTAGAGTGACTTTATCATGAGTTTGTTTATCATGAGAATCATTTTTTAAAAGGAAACTTGGTTAATGAAAAGAAATCAGGGACATATTATATATATATATACAATGACGTCAAGTATGTAAAAAAAAAAAAAAAAGAAGAGCATAGAACGACTGAAAATGTGCCGTAATGTTAACAGTAGTCATTATTCTCCTTTTAAAATTCTACTTAAAATTTGTCTATTTAAAAAATAGGTTTTTTAAAAAACAATCAGCATATCTTTCATAATGGAAAGGAATAAAAACATTTAACAGGGGAGAGAAATTTAACTGTGCTAATAAGGTTAATTTTCGCCACCTGCCACCTTCATAGTGAGCGCTGTGTTTGTGTACACGCCCACACAAATACTGATGAAAACATGAAAAGGACAGGCCACAATGTGGAAGAGATTTTTAAACAACCAGTTTTTTAAAGGGAGGAAGGAACAAAATAATTTCATATAATCCCATATATAATATTCTTCACAGTGAATCTCAGACTCACCTTAAATGAACAATTCTCTCAGGGTTCTGTTCCATCCTGGGGCTCCAGCAGGATCCAAAATTGGGAGGTTGTCTTCTTAGAGACAACCAAGCAAAAGCAGATGCCAAACCTGAAAAGCCTGCCTTGCTGCATGCTAGCTGAGTGCCAGCCTTCTCAAATAACTGTGCCCCCAAGTGGTCACTTGTCCCTGTAAATTACATCCAGCAAAAAGGTTGCAATTAACCAGATCCTGAGTCACAGGGTTTATAATTTAATAATAATGATGATGTCAGTTACATAGGACAAAAAGGAGTGAGAAAGGAAAGAAGAAACCCAAAATGTGTGTGTGTGTGTGTGTGTGTGTGTGTGTGTGTGTGTGTGTAAGTGTAGAGCAAAAGACAGGGAAAGATTTTCTGAATGTTTACCTACCCATACCCCTCCAGAAAGGGGTGTGTGTGTGTGTGTGTATGTGTGTGCATGCATGTGTTTCCACTGGCAGAGGAGCCTGGCCAGAGGGGTGAGGGCGACTGAGCAGAACCCTCCGAGAATTCTGGAGACTCTGCCCCTTTCTCAGGATGCTCCTCCATGCCTTTGACGGCCTGCTTCTCTGCAATAGTTCCATGATCGTCTCTTTGGCAGTCTGCCAGAGGCTCTAAGTGTACCAAGAATTGTGTTTTAATAGAAGGCTTTACCTCTGATACAGATTTAAAATGAGGAAGAAACTTTCTTTTCCTCAGCCAGAGCGAAATGCATTTTGCTGCTTGTGAAATGCTGGTGATTACAAGCTACTCTTACATAATTTTATTATTTTCAATTGCTGCCTGTCAATCTCAGGTGATGGTTTCCTGGGAGCAGAAAGGAGGCAGATTCTGGGCGATGATAAAAAAAAAAAAAAAGCCACCCAGTCATTAGCAGATCACACAGAAGTTTAGAAAGGAGAATAATTATCTTTGTGACGATGCTGTTCAAGATAATCGGAACTTGCATTGCTAAGGTAGACATGCAGAAGTGAATCGAGTGTTTAATGGCCTTTTAGAAAATGCATTTTCACTTTAACAAAGGGTTGATGTTTGAAATTTTTTTAAAAATCTTTAATGAAGGAGTTCTCTTCAATAACCACATTTTCAGAAATCTTTGACACTATCGAGGAGGTCCACTGTCACGCCCACAAGAGGGCATTTTCTCATCAACTACTGTAAAAAACGATTTGTTTTTAAAGAGAAGCTAGCTGAGAGGCCCTGGGGAAGGAGAGTGTTAATCAGCAACTGGAGATGGAGAGCTGCTTGCAATTGAGTTGTATGTATGTTCCCACTGAATACGTCCTGCCAGTGCATGAGCCAGTGCTACTGGCCAGGAATTCTGCTCAGTGTGTTTACTCTGTTTCTAATGTCTTATTCCCAGAATGACTGGGCACTAAAGGAAACCTTTACAAGAGTTTTCTCCAGATACAAGATACCACATGCTAGTATAGCTAGTACCCAGCTAGAATTAGGTCCCGAACAGGTATGTTACCCATCAATGACTTTAATGCTAAATTTGATATTCTAGTATTTTAAGACTCCAACCAAAGGCTTCCACCCTTTCCCGCTCCAAGGTCCTTCCTTTATTTATTTAACAAATACTAATTGAGCACCTACTGTGTGTGTCAACAATGAGCCAAGCTAAGACCTTGTCTTCATGGAACATATATTCTCCATAGGGAGACTTAGCATTAAAAAAGAAAACAAATACTGGAATATAATGTAGATAATTGTAAATGCTATGAGGGACAATAATTGGGAAAAGGAAAGGGGTAGCTGTATGGGACTGGATAGTTAAGAATACTTCTCTGAATGGTAACAAATAATATTCTACTTTTGTTCAGTGGGTACCAGTACTATTTAGATTACAAATGTAATAAATTCTTTAAACTCCCTTCTTCAGAAAAGTTAGTTGCAATGTTTAGTATTTTATGGACCATGAAACATGATGAAAATGGGGGAAGCAACATGAAGTTGCCAGTTACTAGTTTGTTAAATAACATTTTAAAATTACCATCTACTCCACCCCATCATTTCAAAGAACACTGAATGTTTTAACACCAAAGCGTAGGAAGGATATAATCCCAGAATATGGAAGAGTTGAATGAACTTAGTGTTTTAGAAAATTCACTACATACTCTTGAGTTTTCTCATTTTCCATGGACTAGTCTGGCTCATGGTAATCATCTACCCTGTCCCCAGACAGGCCCAAGCTACAGAAGGTACAGTAATGGCAGCTCTGTTGACATCAGTTCCACAAGCCTGCCCCACTCACAGCCACGCCTAAGACACAAAAGCAGAAGGTGGTGGTGTGCTTCCTACCCCAGAGATTCTAGGATACTTGGTAGAGAATTCAGCACAAGAGCTATGATGCCCTTAGAGACCCATGTGACAGTTCCTGAAGCCAGGAGTCAAAACTCAACTTTAAAGACATGTTTTGAAAGGTCAGAGCAGAATGGGCTGGGAAAATCAAGGAGGGCTTCCTGGGGGAGGTGAGCCTTCAACTTGGTCTTAAAGTACAGATAGGTATGAGGAAGAGGATCATAATGGGTGGCATGTTCATTTTTTTTCAGTTAATGTGGAACATTTTTGGTAATAAAAGTAACACCCATTGTGTAGTATTTTCGGGCAAAATGAAGTAGGTATTAACCTCTAAAACCCTATTGTCTACAGATGGCTTTTCTTACTATTTTATCATATTTTCTTCTAGTCTTCCTTTTGTTTTGCATTTTTACAATAGATGGGGCCATGTTGCAAATGAAATTTTGCATCTTGCTTTTTTAAACTTTAGAACAGTTTCCCGCGTCATTAAAAGTGATTCCTAAACATCAGTTCTTAACGCCTACATGGTATTTCGTCATGCCTGCAAACGGGTTTACTCGGCCATTCCACCCAGCAGGTATACATTTTTTCTCCTATTATAACTCTCTTGTGGATCATTTTGGTTCATAATTTTGGTGTCAGACAGATCTGACAAGGCCCAGGCTAACATCAGGCTCATCACGTTATTCACCCAGGCCTCTGTCTCTCACATGTCACGTGGAAATACTAGTACCAGCATTATGGGGCGGTTGTGAGAGTTACATGAGAGAATGTTTTGGATAGAGTTCTAGAAATAGAATTACCAAGATTTGATCTTTTAAAATTATATAACTTTCTAATTATAAGAATAATGTTCTTTATGGAAAATTTTAGCAGAAAGAAAAACCATGCCTAATCTCATCACTAAGAGATAAAAACAGTTAACATTTCAGAATCCATTTTTTGTCACTTTGAGTAGAATTGGGACTGTACTATAATATTTATCATTTTATCTCCTGCTTTTTCCGTCTTAACCTTGTATTGATTTTCCATTGGCATTATACATTCAAAAACATCTTAAAAGGCTGCATTTCATTATATTCCATTATATTAATGTGCCATATTTTATTTAACTTCTAATTGTTGGATATTTAGATAATGATTTGCTATTATTAATAACATTGAAATCAGGTGTTGTTGAAAATAAATATTGGCAGACATTTTGGATTATTTCCTTAAAATTAATTCCTAGAAGAGGTGTTACCAGATCAGAGGTAGGAACATACAGAAGACATTGATCTGTACCTCCACGTCGCCTATTTACTCTTCCATAAATAGCACGTGAACACCTATTTTACCCAATGCTTACCTATTACAATTTTTAAAACTATCTCAATCTCTTCGTGGTCTCAGTTTGCACACCCTTGATTACCTGTGGGCTAGAGCATTTGTTTCTGTGTTTATTGACATTCCTGTCCTTTGCCTATTCTTCTATTTACATTCATCTTTTCTTATTGATTTGTAAGAGTTCTTTATGCATAAGAGAACATTAACCTTTTGGTGTCATGTTAGAAATATTTTTCCCAGTTTGTCATTTGTCTTTTAAATCCATTTATGGTTTCTTGATTGTATAGAACCCTTCAGTTTGTTTGTTGTCCTATTTGTCAGCCTTTTTCACTTTGATGTTTCCTCTCGGTTTTTTATGCTTGGAAAGTCCTTTCCCATCCTGGCTTCAGATATCTGTTCATTTACATTTTCTTCTACCTGTGTCATGATTTCACTTTATAGATTCAGATTTTTATCCTGTTCTAAGTTATCTCATTTTGTTGTAAGATGTAAGGTAGGAATTTAACTTTTTTCTTAATGGTTATGTAATCCTTCCAGTTCTGTTTATTGAATGATATTTCTTTTCTCCCAGTTTGAAATGCTACTTCTCTTAAACACTCAATCCTTATTTTAGCTAGGGCATGTTTCCAGCTTCTTTATTCTGTTCCATTCTCTCTCTGACCTAGTGCTATACCACACTATTATAATTACAGATGCTTTTATATTGTGTTTTAAAATCTGGTATACAAATCAACTACATTATTATTATTTTCCAAAATATTTTTAGCTACTATCTCCAACACATCTAATAGCCCAGGTGAACTTTAGAATCATTTTTAACATGCTAAAAAATCTCTTGTTGATTTTTTTACATGATATCATATGAATTAGATGATGTCTATAAATTGATTTATAAAGAATTGACATCCTGACTACAATATTGAGTCTGCTCATTCAAAAACATGCTATTCCATTTACTCTCTCGTATTCTGTTTATTTAAGTTTACTTTCATATCTCTCTGTAAATATTTGTGGTGTTTTTCATATGAGCTCTGCACTGTTCTTAGAAATTTCATTCTTAGATGCTACATACAGATTGAGATCTTTCTGTATTTTTCTGAGTTATTTATTACTGAGAAAGCCGTTAATTTTTATGTATTTATTTTGTATCTTGCCAGGTTATTGAGCTTTTTAATGGACTTTTGTGAGGCTTTCCAAACATGCTGATCATTTTACCAAAAGATTGTATCTACAACCAGTAGTATCTGGAAGAGCTTATATTATCATATTTAAGAATCTGTATTAATTTGGAGTAAAAAGGCATCTCGTTGTGTCCTATCTACCATTTCTATGAAATTTCTTTCTGACATTTAAGCCTGAGTCCATAATAGAATTTATTTGGTGCGTACCATCTCAGCATGCAGTGCTTGTAGGCCTCTCCTGAAGGATGGGCAGCTATAGTGACTCTGATGTGCTGAAGGGCTCAATGTTCAGCTAGGAGTCTGGGGTTCACAGCCCTGCCTTGTGGAGGGGGTGGGAGGGACCTGTCATAAAGAACATCGCAGGAGTTAGCCTTGGGCCTATGTCTCAGAACAATTGGGTAGAGTCTGCTGTTACTGATGTTAGGTTTAATTTCACCCAGATGTACACTCACAGCCAGACAAACTGGAGTGTAAAGAAACAGTCAGACACTACTTGTCCCATTGTTGAGCCCTGAAGGACACTCAAGATCTCCATTCACAGCACACAGACAACCCCTCCAAGTGAGCAAAAAGAAGTCTGGCCAGAGATGTAACTGTAGTGTCTAGGCACTTGATTCTCGGCAGGTCTGCAGAACTCTCATTACATTGTTGTCTTCTCCAAATTAAGGCTTTCTATCGGTTGTGGGGAAGGAAAAGGTTTCTCCTCCCCGGCTTCTCCCTAGCATATGGCTGGGGGTGTGGGCGGAATCTCCCCACATCCCCGCACAGACGGCTTGTGAATGTACCGATGGTGTGCGTTTCCTCCATTGGACAACTCTTCTTTTACTCTTTGATTTTTATGCCAGTTCGAGAAGGTTGTTTTTCTCCCACTTGAAAATCTCCCTCTGAAGGAATATGTTGCCATCCCCAAGCCCTCTATGTTGTAACTGTCTCCTATGAAGCCAGACTGTAAGGCAATGCATCTTCCCTCAGTAAAATCCAAACCCATTATTCGTGCTTCAGCAAATATCTGTGTACCTTCTGTGCGCCAGCCTTTGTGCTTGGCGTTGGAACTCAACAGTGAGCAGAAACATGCCTGAGTCTTTCCCCCCAAGAGCTTCTAGTCTAGTGGGGGAGACAGACATTTACCAGGGAGTTCAGACAGAAGGCACACTGGGCTGTTACCGGGAGCCTCACTGCATGTTGGGTTCAGGGAGCTGGTGATGACTGAGCTGAGATTTAAAGGAATGGTCGACCTCAGGATTTAAAGCGTGGTCAAGCTGGGGAGGGGATGATGCATTGCAGGCAGAGGAGACAGAGGGACTGCAACCAATAGAGGAGAGAGTATGACACTTTTCAGGAAGAGGGAAAGCCAGAGAGCCTGGAGCTGAGAAAGCAAGAGCAAGTATGGTCCAGGAAGAACCCAGAGAATTAGGTAGGGAGAGAGCAGGCTGGATCTTGTTGGCCGTATATGGGATCTTTGTCTTTATTGCAAGAATACTGCCTGACTTCGATGGTTCTTAAGCAAAGGAATAGCATTTTGTTAATAAATATTTGTCTATTTTTATTTATTTATTTGTTTGTTTGTTTATTTATATCTCTGCATTTATTGGGTGTTTCCTTATGCCAGGCACTGTGGTAAACACTTTACAGCCTACAGCACTTGACATATCTATGTCTTTAAGAGGTGGGAACTATTATTTGTTTGTTTGTTTGTTTGTTTTTGGCTGCGCCATGTAGCATGTGGGATCTTAGTTCCCCAACCAGGGATCAAACACACACCCCCTGGGGCTTCCCTGGTGGCGCAGTGGTTGAGAGTCTGCCTGCCGATGCAGGGGACACGGGTTCGTGCCCTGGTCCGGGAGGATCCCACGTGCCGCGGAGCGGCTGGGCCCGTGAGCCATGGCCGCTGAGCCTGCGCGCCCGGAGCCTGTGCTCCGCAACGGGAGAGGCCACAACAGTGAGAGGCCCGCGTACCTCAAAAAAAAAAAAAAACACACACACACACACACACACACCCTGCATTGGAAGCACGGAGTCTTAACCACTGGACCACCAGGGAAGTCCCGGGAACGGCATTTTTTAAACGATGGCCCTGGCTGCCATGCGGGAACCTGCTGAAGAGTGCTGAGGAAGAATATGGGGTTCGGTTAGGGGATGGTTGCCAGAGTCCAGGTGAGAATTGATGACAGCAGCTGGGGCTTAGGTGATGGTGCAGGTGGGCAGAGGTAAATGAGTCTGAGACACTTAAAAGGTGGAGGTGGGAGGCGTCGGTGGTGGGTGGGATGTGGGGAAATAAAGGAGAGGGTTGTCTCAAGGATGACACCAAAATTTCTGGTCTGAGGAACAGATGGGTGGTGGTCGTATTGATGGTATTGGGAACACTGGGAGGGGGTCAGGTGTGTTGGAGAAGATTGAGGTTTTTCTAGGGCCAGGTGTGAGACCTCGTGAGACATGGCAGTGGTACCAGTTAAACATGTGGGTCTGGCTCTTGGTCAGAGGACAGATCGGGGCCGGAGACATACATTTGGAGGCACCATCCGAATTAGATTCAGGAAGAAAAAACTTAGACTTAAGGGACAAGCCAGCCAGCCAGACCTAGTCCACTTGGGCCCCCCTGCTACTACCATGTGCTGGCATCCAGAGACGGTGCTTTCCCAGTTATGGAGGGGATTTCCTGTGTATCCTCCACCATGTGCCTGAGTCAACACTGGATTTAATAAAAAGGGCATAAACACAGAGAAACCACACATCTCGGCAATCTGTGAACTTGCTTGCCTTCCAGGCTCATAGGTCCCGCCCTTCAGGGTGAGTCTCTGAGTAACAAGATAGAACCAGGGTCTCTCCTGCCCCCTCCCTTTTTTGTCCTGAGCCTTCCTTTCCTCCCCGAAGTCCCTTGTTTCTGAATGATGAGCCTTAAAATACCTTGCCCGATCATTTTGTTACATGAGCCAACAAGAACATTGTTTGTTTCAATTTAAGATCACTTATGCAATCGTACGTTCAATAAATATTTATGAAACACCTACTCCAGGCATCATCAGAGACACTGTGGGTTCAATTCAGACCATCGCAATAAAGAGAAACAGCAATAAAGCGAATCAACACGAATTCTTTGGTTTTCCAGTGCGTGTAAGAGCTATGTCACACTATACTGTAGTCTATGAAGTGTGCAATAGCATTATGTCTAAAAAAAAATGTACATACCTTCATTACAAAATACTTGATTGTTAAAAAATGCCAAAACAATTATAATAGCAACATCAAAGATCACTGATCACAGATCACCGTAACAAATATAATAAGGAAAGACTTTGAAATATTGCAAGAATTACCAAAATGTGACAGAGAGACTAGAAGTAAGCAAACAATGTTGGGAAAATGATGCTGATAGACTTGCTGGACTCAGGGTTGCCACACCTTCAATTTGTTAAAAACAAAAAAAACGCATGATCTGTGAAGTGCGGTAAAGCAAAACACAGTAAAATGGGGTATGCCTGTGTGTGCCAGACACTGTAGCATGAATAAAAATGGTGACGAGGGCGTCCCTGGTGGCGCAGTGGTTGAGAGTCCACCTGCCGATGCAGGGGACACGGGTTCGTGCCCCGGTCCGGGAGGATCCCACGTGCCGCGGAGCGGCTGGGCCCGTGAGCCATGGCCGCTGAGCCTGCGCGTCCGGAGCCTGTGCTCCGCAACGGGAGAGGCCACAGCAGTGGGAGGCCCGCGTACCGCAAAAAAAAAAAAAAAAAAAATGGTGACGAGACATAGTCATACCCCTCCCAGGGAACTTTTAGTCTAGGGGAGGAGACAAAAGACAGAAGAGATGGGTTATCATGTTGATGTGGCAAATGCTAAAATAGAAGGATGTCCCAAATCTCATATGAGGCCAAGAGAGGGACGAGCCTATTCCCTGGAGTCAGGAAAGGGCTGGGGTGAGTGTGACATGTAGCCAAGGGCAGGGGTGGGGCAGTGAGGGCATTTAGGGCCAGAGGAGGTATCTGGGATATGTGAAATGGTTTCCATGACTGGAATATACCATATGTGTGTTGGAAAGGTGTGCGTGTGATTGGGGTGGACGGGCCCAGGGAATGGGGGTGTGTGGTGACTAAGCTGCCCAGGTGAGCGGCCTCCAGCTAATGCAGGTCCTGGGGAAGAGAGTGGCAGGTCGGCCGGATTTCCTTTCCTTGTGTGCGCCAGAAGAGTTTTCTCAGCCTTCTCCGTTCCTGCTGTCAGGAGATGAGACAAAAATATCCTTCTTCTCGCGCTGGGAAATGAAAGGCTGCACTGGAGTCTTAACAGGTACTGCCGGTGCTGCCTCCTCTACTTCCCAGATGAAAATGGCAGCTCCCAAGATCCCCACCATTGAGTGGTTTGTTCTGAGGCTCTTCTTGGGCTTTGTTTGGCAGAATTGAGACCGGTAAGTTCCTATCTGAGTCACTTAGGCCCTGTGCTTGGGCCCAATCTAATAACGAATAACCTTCCAGAGGCACCAGAATGTAAGTCAGGCATGTTTTCTGACTCATGGTCTCCCTGGAATGCCCTTTAGTTCCCTTTAGGCGTGTCTTACTTCCAGGCTCCTTAGGAAATGTCAGAGGGCTCTGACCTAAGGCAGCTCGGGCTGGGCTTCCTCCAGCACCTCTAAAAAGACCCAGGGATCGGGGTGCAGTGGGGTCACGGAGGAGCCAGCTCATACATGGATCTGCTCAGAGCTGGTCAACGGTCGAGGAATTTCACAGAAGAGATAGAAACGAATCCCTGCCATTGCTCTGACTGAGGTCCCAGGCAGTGTTTATGATTCCTGGGCCAGGCTCTCATCTGCCCTTTATTAAACACCCAGCCCAGTTGGTTGTGAGCACCAGGGGGCAGAGGAAGGTGAGGAGTCAAGAAGCTTTTTGGAGATAAGGCAGATGGGGTCAGCATCACAGGCCGTGGACTGCAGACTCAAAGTTTGACCGGCATATAGAAATGCAGCTGCGCGCACTGAATCCGAATTGCCCTCCGAGACTGTAGGACCTGAAGACCGTCGTCTTGAGGGAGAGAGGGCCTGCAACCCCTAGAGCTGGGGACAACACTGTGAGAATGAGAGGAAGTGGAGATTATTGTGGACTAGAAGTATTTCTGAAGCTCTTTTGAGCAGCTGGGACTGAATGAAAGGATTTCACAGCTTCTTTCAGAAGATTATCATCCTGCACTTGGTAGAGGGAGGAGGTGGTGCGTACCAGTCTTGGGCCACTGCATGAGCATGCCCAGGTCTCTTCTGCTCAGGAGTCAAAAGCAATGCTGCAGAACTCTTCTACCAGGCCTTTGAGGCTGTCTGGGGTCCACATGACGCTCCAAGGATGACTTGTCTCCTCCTCAAGAAACTCGGAGCTCGAGTGCCCTTTCACAAATGGGAAAATGGGCAGGTATTGGGCCTGTTGGGGGAGATGGCTGGTTCGGGCTGGCCCAGACATCCTTCTCCCTCTGCCTCTGACTGTTTGTTTCCGAGTCACCTTTAATGCTGTAAACCACTGCTTGTCACTTTGCCAAATTACTTTGCTCTTACTTAAGCGTGATTCATGCACTGGATGTTTTTGACATTTGAAGATTACTTGGTTCTTTGGGCAATTTTCTTGTTTGCCTTCAAGAAAATGCCTGCAGTTCTCTATTTCATTTGGGGAAAGGTGAGGCCCAGGATGCAGGTAATGAAGTGGCTGAACTGCCAGGTGTTGGGTCTGATGAACTTGGAGGGTGTGGCTGAGTTATAAGGCTTTTGCTCCTAAACAGATCGAGGCAGCTCCCCAACCCTGTGTGAGGGATCATTTGTGAGTAAAAGTTATTCGTCTGCAGAATCACATTCCCCCTGAGTCGGCCATAGAGGTCATCCCTGTGCAGAAGCCAACCATGGGACCAGCCCGTGGCCAGGGAAGGCACTTGGGTGGCACCTAGCCTACTGCTTCTGTCCTAGCAATGCCCACACGCTGTGTGATCTTTTCCTCTGTGGCCAAGGGCCAATCACTCCAGACCTATGGACATGGTTGTTGCAGTATTGTCTTTCCACTCCACTGAGCCAGAACGGCCATTACTAGGGAGAGGTTGCTAACTGGATTTCATGTAATTACCCACTCACTTATTAAGATCCACCTCCCTCCCCCCCAAAATAAACCACCCCCTTTCCAATGCCAAAACTGAGTTTATACCACTGTAGGAGGCAGAATTCAGAATAACCTGGTCCCCACCTTGAAGGAAACCATTGATCTACCAGGGAAAGGCACAGATTCATGGTCATGTACAACTGCTCATCCCTAGATGCTTGCTAATTTTCCCGTTAGTTCCCTATTTAAATTGTCCGTTGTTCTCCACCGAAATCCAGTGCTCTGAACTTGGCATTCAAGGCCCTGGGTTTGTCCTAGCTACCCTCCCTCCCTTTGTATGGTTTCCCACCCTTCCTCATGCATTCCAGGTGAGGAGTGGGTGCCCTGCTGTGGGGTGAGATGGCATCGGCCAAAGAGATAAGGAACCAAGGCTGTAAACAGGTGATTTCACTTTTCGAATGATCGGAAAAAAGGCTACTGCTCTCATAGATGCCTGCGAACCCCACCACTGAGCTCCTCAGCCCTCCCAGCTGTGGTGTTCCTCAGATGGAGTCCACTCCATGAAAGCACCAGAAAACAGGGCTCTTGAAGACAGGGTAAAGGATTAGGGATAATTTCATTTCAGAAGAAAGAGGCTGAGGAGGGACTTAATTGTCTTTGAAGGATGCTCCTGAGGAGCACGAAGATGAGCTGTTCTCCATCTCACCAAGAGAGAGAAGACAAAGTGGATCCCAAAGGCGCGAGCAAAGTTGCCGGTGAGCTCCCCACCTGGAGGGTGCAGGGAGACTCCGCTGGAGGGTGGGCGGCTCTGGAGGGGACGCTGTGGGAGAAAGCAATATCCCAGCCCTCTCCTTGAAAGAAAATTTTAAAAAGCAAGAAATTAACAGAAACGGTAAGACAGTAAGACTGTGGGAGGAGGAGAGCTCTCCAAGGGCTGGGAAGCTGGGCTGCAGGAGGGCCGGAAAGATGAGCAGAACTTTTAAAAGCAGAAAGCAAGGGGCGGGAGTGGATAGCAGTATGAATAGAGATGAGAACTGGGGATAGGCTGACTGTATCCTGCAGGCTGGGCAGGAACCATCTCAGCTGAAGTATCTCTGGAGGGAAAGCAGGAGGTAGGGAGATGGGGCTGGCTGGTGTTTTAACCTTTACCTGTGGGCAGTGGGGACACACTGGTGATGCTTCAGCAAGGGAGTGACCATTATGGGGTTCCTGGGTCTCGTGTATAACCGTTTGAGGAAGCGTGGGCCGGCAGAATTGTGTAGTCCCAAACTCCTGTCTACAGGTCCCCTCCTGCCCATCACAGACTGGTCTGCCATAGAACGAGAAGAACACAGACAGTATAGTGAGCCTTTAATAGAGCTCAATGCTTTCCATTCAAAGTGCTGTCCTTTATTCTAAGATTATGTTCTATCAGTCAAGAGTCCAAGTAGAGGGATAAATTAGGAGGTTGAGATTAACATATATACACTGCTATATATAAAGGAGATAACCAACAAGGACCTACTGTATAGCACAGGAACTATACTCAATATTTTATAATAACCTATAAGGGAAAAGAGTCTGAGAAGAAAAAAAAAATATATATATATATATAACTGAATCACTTTGCTGTACACCTGAAACTAATACAACTTTATAAATCAACTATACTTCAATAAAAAAACCTTTTTTTAAAGGATTAAAGACTTAAATGTGAGACATGAAACCATAAAACTCCTAGAAGAAAACATAGGCTCTTTGACATCTTGTATGTGACTAGTTGTTTTTGTGGTATTTTTAATTAAAACTTTGAAAACAATATTTAAAAAATGTGCTGAATAAAATTCTAAATTTCAAAAAAAAAAAAAGTCTAAGTAGCAAGCAACAGAAGCCAATTCTGGCTAATTGAAGAAGAAAAGGGATTTATTAAAAGGATATTAGGCAGCCCAGAGTCTCCAGGAGGGTGGGGAAGCAGGTTCAGAGGCCACACAGCCAGGAATGACAACCAGCCATGCCCAGGTCTGACCCAGTGAGGATCCCACAGCTGCCCTGCTGGGTCAGACCTCCAGCTTATGCCACCAACACTGCCAGCTCCAAAGGGTGGGTGCTGCTACTGCAGTGATTCTGCACCATCCCCACTTCTGTGCCTCACTGGCTTCTGATTAAAAGTGGATGTCGATTAGTGGACAAAGAGAGGTTGGTGTGTTTGCCATTTTCAACGTCTTCCGTGGAGGGTGGGTTTTGTCTCCTTCGGAAGGGGTTCAGGAGCTGAGAGATAAACAGAATGACGGGAGTCTCTCCTGTGTCTCTTCCCTCCTTGAGTGTACGTGCCCGTCTCCTTGTGCGTGTACTTGGTAAAAATGTTCTTTCTTTTGTGAGGCGAAGGCGATTCATTTGTTTGCTATTTAAAACGTTGTTAATTGGCAAAATGTGAAGCTGACAGCCTATTATTTGTCCCCAAATATTTTGGAAGCTTAGTAGTCCATGAAACCCAAAAGACTGGGAACCACGGGTTTAGATGATACACTTGGGCGCCAGACAGCCTGGGTCCAAATCCCAGGGCGCATGTGAGTGGTGTCAGATTTCTCAGGCCTCATTTTCTTATATGTACAATAAAGGTCATAATCCTCACGTCTAAGAGTTGTAGCAAGCAGTGAATAAGAATATATGGAAAAGTGCATAATTGGCAGCCGGTAAGGAATTGGTAATCCTGTTGGGTTGAAATTGACCAGAACAGCTTTCCAGAGGCAGATCCAGAATAATCCAGGACACCTGAGAATCTGTTCACATGCCTATAGGAGGTACACCGTCACGGTACCAGATGCCTGGGGACATGCCTACCCCCTGGGTAGCCTCATTTATTTCTTCTCTGCTAACACTTGTAGGCTGGAAGGAAGCTGTGTTCCAGGCACTGACGGAGCCCAGGTTCAGAAACCCTAACCCGCCAAGAGCTCCGCTACTGGCAACACAGCCAGAGCAACCCAAGCCCCACCTGACTCAGGGATTTGGTATCTTGGGGCTGTGAGCATTTTCCTCCTCTTTCTCCCTCTCTCTCCTTCTCTAGCCCTTGTTGGGTGGACAGGACAGGTTGTGTTGTCCTCAACAGCTACATAACCTCCGTTTCCTCATTTGGCAAAAGGCAAATGACTGACCGAGGTCACCTGGCTGGTGAGTTGGTGTAAGAGATGCTCCATAACGTTGCAGTCCTGGGCTGAGGGACCACAGTCCTCTGCTGCCTGTGAGGTTCATGGCACCCTGTCCTTTGGGATATTCCCAACTCTCCATCAGTAATGCCGCAGACAGCCACTGTCCATGCATTTACTGAATATGGAGAAGCTGCTATTTCATCCACGGTGACCTCTCAGGAGTCACCAGTGTCTCCGTACATTGCCAGCCATGCACACAGTGACCCCCCCTGCCAGGTTCACTTCCCACCCTCCCGGGCTCCATCTTTGTTCTTTTCCTCACTCTACATATTCTCCTTGAGTCATGTTCTAAACTGCCAAAGACAGTGGTTCACGAATCCACATCTTCAGCACAGACCCCACGGCTGACCATAAGGTCCATAAAACCAGCTCCCTGAGGATCATCTCCCCTAGACATCCCACAGGCACCTCTGTAACGGACCCAGCCTCTCTCCCCAGCCCCACCCCCAAATCTCTTCCCCCTGGGTCTCCGTGGCCGTCCACCCTGTATGGGATGGTGTGGGCACAGGCTCTCTTAGGAACCCTCTTGGGAGGACGTGTCCTGAGGCTGGCACTCCCTCCTGCCCCTTCCTGCCAAACTGTGACCTGTAGGGGGACAAGGCAGGAAGCAGATGAAGTGTTGTGGTTTGGAAATGTTAGCCTTCAACATGATTTAGTGCCCTGGCATTTCTGAGCTAGTTTACAGTAATCAGGCATTTGTTAATGTTCACTTTCTCCTCCACGGACTGTTGCTGACACAGGAACTTGCTTTGTTGATTAGACTTCAGCCTGTGCTAAACAGTAAGCAGTGTGGGGTGGCGGGCAAAGCTGGACTTTGGTGGCTGCCATCGCATCAGGGACACCTTCACTGTCACTCACTAACTTGGTTAGCAACTTCACCCTCTGCATCTCTGCTATTCCAGCTGTGAACTGGGATAACCATACCTTCTCCTTCAGGGTTGTTGTGAGGATCAAAAGAGAAAGAATGTAACACACTGTGCTTGATGCATAATATGCCTTTAATAAATATTTATCCCCTTTTGATTGTCCCTTAGTACCCATGTGAAGTCTGGCTTGTTGTAACATGGTAACTGAAGGTGCCTGATGGTACTTTTCAGTGTAACGGAATAGATGTGTCATGAATGGGCTTTCTTTTCTCCTAATAAGGCATTTCTGCCTTTGCCTGCTGCCCTGTCACATTCCCCATCAGTATTTTTTAGAGTCCAGGGTTGTAGACTACTACTAGTAAATTGTCCTACTGACTAAATTTAAATGGGTAGAGTTGGAAGAAACCAGGCTTCTAGAGTCCCAGGCCAGTATTATTCATGCAAAAAGAAGAGAGATTCCATGAAGTCAAATTTGTGGCTTGAAATTTTGAACCCTGCAGATACTGACTCTACCCTGGAACCAACTCAGAACTGTGTCACTCTTTTTCTTCTCGATTTCTCTTCCATCACTTTTGCTGTGTCTGGAGTCAGTGAAGGTGGAGGCTGGGTGAAGAGCCCTGTCCTTCTAGGTGCTCCCTTTGGCCTGATGGGTCCTGGTTGGGGTGGGGACGGCCACAGCATGATCTGCTGGGTGGTCTGCTCACCCACACTTTCTGGGGGACCCTGGCCTGGGCTGTGGCTGGATCTTTACCACCAGTGTGACCGTGTGACTATGGCAGTGTGACCTCCCCCTCCCCTGACCCTCTCTTCCTGTGCCAGCTCTGGGCATGACTGTGAAGAGGTTGGCAGTGTCCCAGGCAGCCCCGGGGCCATCCTTCCTGCGGCTCCGGGAAACAGCCCATGGTGGGGACTCCTTAGAGCGGGACAGCTAATTTATTTCCTTTTAATCACTCTGGACTCCGATGGTTTATGTTATTTTCAGGGCATCGTCTCAGTTTCATCCTAAAAATATGTCTTTGTTCTGTTCAGAATAGATTTTTAATTGCCCTTTCCCTTGAAAATGATGAGCAGAATTAGTCTTTGGGACACCAGTGGCCTTAATGAGGAGTCTGGTTTCCACTCAGTGCTCGAGGTGGTACCTTCGAGCAGGGTCACGGTGGCTCCGCGGAAAGGACTTGGGGCCAGTCTGTTATCCCATGACTGGGCTCCTGTCCCAGCCGGCTCTCCCAGTGCCTGGGTGACTCCCCACAGCTGCCTTCTCCTCTCTGAGCCTCAGGGGCCTCACACATAACACATCACAGAGGCTAGATCAGCACTTCCCCGTTTGTTCACCCATGGAACGTGGGCGGAACAAGAGATTCAGGCCACTAGTGGTGACCCGCCAGAGACCAGGGCCCGTATGACAGCACATGGTAGCCATCGCCTCCATTGGGCCAGTCTCAGTGGCCCACCATTGGGACACCCTGGGCCAGCCGACCTCGAGGAGCCCCCTCAGCTCTGACCGTGCCCCCCAGTCCACCCAGCCTGTTGACCCTCGTGGACTCCCACACTCTAGCACACAAATACCACCTCCTCAGCCATCGAAGCTGTCCCCAGCTGGAACTCCCCTGGCATTTTGGTTGCCCCTCTACCCCCAGTCTCTTCGCTTTCTTTGCTGCCCGCAAACTGACCGTGTTATTGCTGCCTCTCGCCCCTCTGGCTACAAGGGTTGGAGGCTCCCTGAAGGGCGTCAGAACCCCACGGGGGCTGAAGACCGCTGGCTCCAAGGACCGGATCATCCCACTGTGTCCTCCTCGCCAGCGTGGGTGTCCACACGTCTTCATCTTGGACTCTGTCCCCAGAGTGACTGCTGCCTGCTCAGGCCCAGCCTTTCCTTTCCTGTCTTTCTTCTTTTCCTTCCTGCGATCAGCTGATGCATCATGTGGGTTTTCTGGTGCGAATTCCAAAGGAACGGAGTCCAGCAGGCTCAGCGAGTTGGCGCTGCCCCACTGGGCAGAGCTCTTTGTGCCAGGGCATCTCCGCAGAGCGCCTGCTGGACGGAGTGTTGACTGCCTTTGGGTCAAGGGCCCATCTCTAGTCCCATCTGTGTCCACCGTCCTGCCAGGAGTGGCCCTGCTGAGGCCACGTCCCTCAGCGGGGCTCTGGGCAAGAAAGTGTCGGAAGAGCACCCTGGGTGCATGAGGGCGTGTACAGAACCCATCCTACCACCTAAACCCTACTGAACCTTCACGTCCCAGCACAGACCGCAGGCCCTGCAAGAAGCCCCTTTGGGTCCCTACTTCTTTTCTCCTCTCGACAGAGCCCGTGTGGAGGTGGGGGCCAGGCCCCATCCCAGTGCTTTCAGCCACGTTTTCTCCCTCGGCTCAGTCCTCACAACAGCCTTCTGGGAGCTGTATTCGCTCTTCACAGAAGGGACACTGAGGCCCAGAAAGTTCCTATGATTCGCTCAGTGGTGCAGCCAAGGCTCGACTCCACCCCATGACTCCCATCCCATGTTCTTTCCATCCTGATCCAGCGCCTCTGAGCCCCTGAGCCCTTGTTTTCCCTTAAACAACACTAGACAGTGCTTGGAGGCAGTCTTGTGACGATCTCTGGTTTGTCCATTGCCCACGGTGTGTCTGCTTCCCCCCAGGTTAAACGGTCAGGTCGGCACCCGGAGGGCGGGACAGGGCACCCTCAGGGCTCACCTGTGGAATGGGGCTGAATGGAGCTCGGGTTCCTGGCAGTCTCTGCCTCTTCTTTGTCCTCTGCCTAGATGTCTTCTTCTTGAGGGAGGAAGCACAGGATTTCTGGTGCAAAGTCTCTTCTGCTTGTCCTGAACGTTAGGAAGAAAGTTTTAGATGAGTGTGTGAGTGAGTGTGTGTGTGTCTATGTATGTGTTTGTGTGTCTCTGTGAGTGTGTGTGTCTGGGTGTCTCTGTGAGTGTGTCTGGATGTGTCTCTGTGTGAGTGTGTGTGTCTCTATGTATGTCTGTATATGTGAGTGTGTGTCTCTGTGTGTAGGACTATGTGTGTCTGTGTCTGTGTGTGTATGTGTGTCTCTATGTATGTATGAGTGTGTGTCTCTGTGT